>NC_057803.1:514882838-515249335 GCF_018294505.1 Triticum aestivum
CAACTAGACGAACGCCGGCACCGGCAGGGCGCCGTTTCACTTTCTCTTGGATGGTAGCGGCGTGGGAGGCAACCGCTGTGAGGAAGCGCTATGCTTATGCGGAGCATGGCGGCGTGGGGTGGGGGCAATGGTGTAGGCACGCACGGGCGGCATGATGACTGCGAGGCTGTGGGGCATGGCGTGCTCGGGGCGGCGATACCTCCATCTGTGGTTGTCGTGGCGTTCGAGTGTGCTCTGAGCATGCTCTGCAGTGTCGTCTGCGACCTGTTTGTTGAAATATTTAAAGTAAGGACGACAATTTTAGGGAGTGCGGATGTCTGACAGAAAAGTAGGGGGTCAAAGCAGACGCACCCGAGCACCGAGTGCTTCCGCAGACGTTTGAGGGGTGAGATTTGCAAAGTTCAGTTGTAGATGCTCTAACCCCCACCTTCTCTGGCGCTGATAAGTGGCACATTGCATGCACATCATTTGTCGCAATCAAGTGTATCTGTTTTTTTAGATTTATTTATTCAAAACATTTTATCTTTTGAACTGTGCGTCCAAATCTTGAACTGCATTCAATGTTGGATTTCTCACGTTGAAATCATCGAAAGTAGAATTCGTGCTAGTATGTTTCGATGATTTTTTAAACGAAAAAACCTAAAATAGAAAAAAACTAGAAAAGGATACAAATAAAGCTCAAAACACGAAAATAACAAAAAACTAGTTCACGAAAAAATGAACACCAAAAAAGGAAGAAAAAAAGAAGCCTGGAAGCATGGTTGCGGTTTTTCACATTCTTTTGTAGCACACGCATTGTTTTCCCCATTTTTTGGAGAATATGTGCTTCTCGCGGTAGAAAAACTATGCTTCCATGAGAAGCAACATATATTTTTCGAAGAAGCACAACTTGTGGAAGCAAATATGTTCCTCTTGTGTACGCACAAATTTCTTTTCCTTTTTCAAGAAGCACAATTGTGTTTCTCGTGGACACACTTTTTTTTCTCGGTGTGCTTCTCATGAGAGCAAATCCATACTTCTCGTGAAAGCATAGCTACACTACTAGAGAAAAGCCTAGCAGCAGCGCACGTTTTAGGCTTATCAGTAACGCGGGCAGGAACGCTACTGGTACGGCACTACAGCTAAGGGTTAGCAGTAGCATGCGTTAACTCACGTTGCTGCTATATCGACTTAGTAGTAGTGCTCTCTCCAAAGAGCGCTACTGGTAATTACGAGTAGCGCTTCTCCTTTCCCGCGCTATTACTATTATTTCATATATTTTTTATTTCATGTTGTATTCATACACCTTTATACAAGTTTTCATACAACAGGAATTTAGAGATTGTTTTTACATCATAATGAGTTACTACATCACGGGGTGAAAGAACCGTGGACTAGTTTCAAGTGGATGGACATCTACTTGAAACTAATTCGCGGTTCTTTCAACCAATGATATAATAAATATCATCATCATCATATTATTAACAACTTATCATCATAATACATCATTGTCATATAACACCTCCTCATGATCATCGTTTTCATCAATGAGACATCACATAGCAAATTGGTCACTAGTCATAATCACAACTATTCCCGATCATCAACTCCAACACATTGTACCACATAATAAACATATTGTACCTCATAGGACCTACTACATTCTCTTAGGACCTACTATATTCTCTAAGGTAAAATAGTATAAAACAAGATACCCCGTGACTCTCCATTATGGAGAATGACGATTATCCTGTCTTAAATTCTTGCCTTTCGCTTGATGTTGCTTCCAAGAACCTCCTTACGAATGTCCAAATATTTTTTCCATTCTTTGATTAGCATGTGTTCACCGGATTTAGAATTCCGATATGCACAGGTGAGATCCGTAGGATGACCTGGCTGTATGTTCAGAACTTCAAGGCGACAATTCTGATACATCAGATGAGGCACACAATCCATCGGGATTTTCTGTTGAAAAATATAGTAATAACTTAGTAGTTAGTAATGATGTACTAGTTTTAGAAGTATGCAAAAGATGCACGGATGTTATAATAGTAAAAAAAATCTTACCAGGGTATCTTCATAGAAGTTACCGTGGTTTAACACGTGCACTAGTGGCACGTATTCACCATAATTTGGAGGAGTTCGATAATAGGTATTGTAATTCTCAAGATATGTATAAAATATGATCAGATGATTTTTCTCCTTATAAGTTAATTCGGAGCCATCGGTGTAGTGGGTTTTGTCTACCATCTTTCGTACATTGTTTGAAGAATCAAAATAAGCTGTCAATGGAAATAAGTTGTCAACTATTTTAAAATAAACAATATAAATTAGTTAATAACTATGTTTGAAAAACTCACATAGCGGTAGAATCGGAAGCGTATCAACAAGCACCCAAATGTCCATATTGTCTTGCTCGGTGTCAGGATCACCAAGATCCATGTTGACAATCATATCCTCATAAAAACCATACATATTGCAAAGTGCTTCCCAATTTTGGCAACCAAAATGGGTTACGCTCTGAGAATTGTACAGGTTTACTTCAAAATTTATATCATGATGGGTCCTTAGGTGTATTTTCTTTGTTTCAAAATTTTCATGGTCTTCAAAACCCATTCTCTCCAAGACATAGTGTCTTGCATAGCATGGGATAAGCTAGTCGAATTGTAAAATATGGAAATTAGACGTTGAAATAGTTGAAGTCGTGCTTAATTACGAAAAAAAACACTTGTCGTCATTGCTTACCGTTTCAATATCGAATGTCTCCTCGAGCTTAATGCTGAAGTGCCGATCTTTGTCTAGGTGAGGCCTATCGCACAAACCTCGATCGTCGTGGCACCAGCTGCACTCCCCCGAGAAACTTTCGTCGTCCGAGTATGACATTTCCTACGTTCATAATTCAAAGATTAAACTTGTACAATTAAATATATGTACTAAAAAACCTAAATTACATCATTATTATTCATCACGAGTTGACTATCAGTCTGTCGAGTCTTTTCTTGAAAACTCTCAGCATAACAAAGGTCTAGCACAAGGAGAAGAAGGAGAAACGACCCCCACGACAACGGTCGGGATTCTTCGGCCTCGACAGGCTTAAAGTCAACCCAAAATGTCATTTAATTATTTTTCGAGAAAATCCAGGCCACTCGATATTTGCTACATATTCTAGCACAAGTCATGCCAAAAATCACAGAAAATTCCGGCATGACCTTTGCTAAAAAGGGACATATCGAGCGCCTGAAATTTGCCGAAACGGAAATTAATCAACACTCCGGCAAAACATAGGCCACTCGGAGGTGCAACCTGAACATGACCGACCACTTGGGCAACCACATATCCTATTTGAGCAACACAAGATATACATGTTTTTATCTACATCATATCTTATAGGACTCATATTGATATGGAGATTTGGCTGGTCTCACCTCGAGGTCGGAGGGGGTCGGTAACGAGGACGATGGCGGGGATGATGGAGGGGCTCCTTGATGGAGAGGCTCTGATACCAAAGTTGTCAGGATCCCGATCCTAAGTCACACCGATCTAGCATGTAACACATCATATCACTTTGCGGCCTCACGCACGGTATTCCCACGGGTGCCACCTTACCTGGCGTGGGACTGTTTGTGCTTTTGGCTCACATATATGATAGTGTCGCCAGCATCCATATGACAAAGAACCCGGGCTGACATGGCTAGTCGTGAACCCAAAGCGGCACTAACCCATGGGGACAGGCATACATGAATCAACTTCGAGCATGTCGGTCATCAGCGTGTGAATCCGGGCTGTAGCACTGGGCTAACAGGACTCGAACCCGGGCTGTTGCAGGCTAGGCAGGACTCCGGATGTCACCGCGTGACATTTCCCCGAAGGGACAGACACAGGAACAAAGTGAAACACATGCCGGCCAGTCAAGTGTCCTGAGCAGTAGTGCTGGGCTAGCAGGACTCCGGTGAACTGGGCTGTAGCAGACTACTATGGCTCATGGAAGCACTAGACTATATTTCTCCATAAGAGAGGCTGCCAAGGATAAACAACTAGATTGTCGGATCCCACACATACCAAGCATTTCAATCATACACACAATATGCTCGATATGTGTAAATACAACATGGCATCACAACATAACTCTACAACTCAAGTATTTATTCATTAGGCTCCGAGGAGCGGGATACTACAAACATGGGTCTCATGACCCAACAATCATAGCATACAATTCAAGCACATGCAGAAGCTTAACATGTCTGAGTACAGACATCTACAAATGAAAAAGGCTAAGAAGTCTGACTATCTACCAGATCCTGCCGAGGGCACAAGATCGTAGCTGAGGTATCAAGCTAAACATCGAAGTCCACGTGGAACTACTAGCGAGACTGAAGTCTCTCTACAAAACATAAATTAAGCAAACGTGAGTACAAATATACCCAGCAAGACTTACATCAGAACTAACTACATATGCATCGGTATCAACATAGGGGGTGGTGGAGTTTAACTGCAGCAAGCCAGCTTTGACTCAGTGGCTAACATGAACTACGACTGCAAGCAACTCTTTTTGAGGTGGCGCACACAAGTCCACATATTCACCATATCAATACACCACTATGGATCCGCTCCCATCTTGCGCATTTTAGAGTATCCACTTTCACTTGTCTATGAACTGTTATAGGCAACCCAGAAGTCCTTTACCACGGACACGGCTATTCGAATAGATCATTTATAACCCTGCAGGGGTGTACTTTGTCACACATGTTTCCACCACTTAGCGTCTGCACACGACATGTGCTCGACAGACTTCAAGCGAAAGCCAACGTGGGTGTAGACCATGACCTGACTAACCACACAAGTCTTTAGTCCAGGTTTATCGCCTATTCGGGTTCCATCTGCAAGGAAATCCGGCCGGGGTGTCCTCAATGGCCCCAAACGATGTGTACAGGGTCCCGAGACGCCAAACGGGCGCCCGGCATACCCGGCCACCGTGTATCTACCGCATCATAGCCCACCCCTAGGGTCAGCGCTACGCACGGCCGCCAACACATAACCTACAAACACCAGAAACTAGTTGCAACTCCTAGACAGAGGACGAGAGGGGTCAATAAGTCGAGCGGGGTCATATTTCAGGGCCCAATGTGTGTTAGTAGCTGTTTCATGGATCACAAACACAAAACTCAGTTCCTGAGGACGGTTTCAGTGAGACAACCCACCATGTACTCCTACATGGCCTCTCACCGCTACCTTTACCAAATCGTGTTCACATAGTTAGCTCACACACCGTAGGACATGTTTACACACCTCTGATTCATCCCCGATGAACCAGACCTGACACGACTCTATGCAATAGCAGGCATGACAAACAAGCATGAATGAGTAGGCACCTCAGGGATCAAACAACTCCTACTCATGCTAATGGGTTTCATCTATTTACTGTGGCAATGACGGGTCATGCAGAGGATAAGGGGTTCAACTACCGCAGCAAGTAAAAGATGAATCGTTGTTGTCCTAATGCAGTAAAGGAGAGCAGGATCGAGAGAGTGGGATTGTATCGGAATGAGCAAGGGGGTTTTGCTTGCCTGGCACTTCTGAAGATAGTATAGTTCTTCATCGGTGTCATCAATCACATCGTCGGAACGTCGTCTACTGAAGGGGGACAAACACCGGCAATAGAGAAGAACACAATCAATGCATATGTGACAATATGATGCATGATCATGACATGGCAATATGCTGTGATTTGAGCTAATGCATCTAGTTATGATTTAAATGAAGTTGGTTTGAATACATGATTGAAATTCCAACTCCATATATGATTATTTAAATGCCCTTTATTTGTTTTGTCCAAAACAGAGGACAAACATTGTTCAAACATGCATGAAAATGGTACAGATGGATTCCTTGAATTTTTCTGATAATTTTTCATATATAAATCTTTTCATTTGGAGTTACGGTTGAATTTCTATGATTTTTAGAAGTTTGGGGGTAATTTCTGAAAATAATAAATCATTTAAGATTTATTTAAATTCCAGAAAGGAATTATTGCATCACCATGACCTCACAGTGACATCATTAGGTCAACGGCTCGGTCAAGGTCAAACCTGATGTGTGAGGTCCACACGTCACTGACACAGTTAACTAACAGGGTTAATTAAAATTAAACTAAACCTAATATAGTTTAGTTAAGGCCTGGGCCCATATGTCAGTGACTCTAGGGGGTTAGTTAGGCGCTAATGACGGTGCCACGTCACCAGCCATCGGAGTTGGACGCCAGCGACCAAACCCGACGGCGGAGGATCGCCGGAGTTGCCCGGGACGACACTACAAGGGTCGGCTCGATGCGCTGGAGGCACCAGAGGGATGCCCATCCTCGCACGCATCCAGGGGATCACGCGGGAGGCTGTGGGGTGGCCGGAGACGATGGCCACGACAACCATGGCGGTGGCCGGAGCTACGGGAACGTCGGGTTCGGCGCTACAGAGCGTTTCGAGACGAACTGGTGGGGTTTGCGACTTCCTGAGGAAGCGCTGAGCACGCCTACGTGCTCTGGTGTGACGTGCGGGTGTTGCAACCGTGGCGGCGACATGGCCGGCGATGGGGAGCGCTCGACTCCGGTGGTTGATGCGGCTAGGGGGCGAAAACGACGGCGGGGAGAGAGGGGCTGGGAGCAGGGGCTCACGGAGATGTCGAAGAGGGGGTCAGCGAGCTCAGGGAGGTCCTGGCGGCGCCGAATCGACCGGAGACGGGCTCGGGTGCCCGAGGTTAAAGACGAAGGTGAAGACGGTGTTCGGCGGCGTTTGGAGTCGCGTGAGTCAACAGGGGGGCGTAGGCGATGGTGGCGGAGCCCCTGGGCATGTCGGAGAGGTGAGGGGGAGGCTCAGGGCACGGCAGCAACGAGCGGCGGTGACAGTTGCGCTCGGGCGGGTGCGCGCGAGAGGGACAGGGGAGGGGATCAGCACGGGGGGAGGAGTGAGAGGGCCTGGGGGTGCGTGGCGTCTCCAGGGGGTCGTCGCACAGGCAGGCAGCCTGGAGGTGGCCGGCGTGTGGCCACGCGCGGCGGGCACGCGCCCACGTCCTTCTGGCGCAAGGAGGACGATGACTAGTAGCTGGGCTCTGGTGGGCTGGCTGCTGCTGGGCCTCTCAGGTAAGGCCAGGTAGGTTTGTGTTCTGTTTTATTTTTCTGTTCTCTTTTCTATTTTTCTGTAATTGTTTTTGACTTAAATAAAATGCTAAGGCATTTTCAAAAACCCTGAAAATAATTGTGGGCACTTTTGAAAATATTTCCAATAGCCCTCAACCACTTTTAGAATTATTTGGGCATTTTAATTATTTATAGCAATTAAATGCCCAAATTCAAATACTTTATGAATTCATTCAAAAATCCAAAGTGACCTAGGAAAATGTGCACCATTTTTGGCAGAGGTTCTAGACCAATTCAAAAATGATGAACTTTTCCAAAGGAATTTTGGGATCATTGAAAATGATATTTTTTATTTGAACCTAGTTGGATTCATCTGTGCTAGGGTTTCAACAGTCCCCAATTCAAATTCATAAGAATTTAAACATGATGCAACACATGACTAGCTATCTCAGAGCATACTAGAACTAGGGATGTGACAAAATCATCTATGAACCCTAAATTAACATCTACTACTACTAAAAAAATCTACTAACTAAGCAGAGAGAGACGGGGTGGGGGAGGGGTGGGGGGCTTATAGAGAGGGGAGAGACGGTGGCGGGAAGGTGCTCGGCGACAGAGGTAGGGCGGCGAGTGCGGGCTCGAGATCGGGAGTTGGCGGTCCTAGGAGGGCTCGGGCGGCGACAGTAAGGTCAAGAGCGGCGGCAGGCGGCGACGGTGAGGTTGAGGGCGGCCTCGGGCGGCAGCGGTGAGGGCAGGCTCGGGCGGCGGCGGTGAGAAATGAGGGACTTAGCAAAATTTTCTGCCCGCGCGGGTGGTTAAGTTGAACTAGCAGTAGCGCTCACTAGGAAACGCGCTATAGCTAACTTAGCTATAGCGCGGTTTAAAGAAATATGCTACTGCTAATGGAAGCAGTTATTTCTTTTGCTTATCCCAATATCAGTAGCGCTTTGTCCTGAAAAAACGCTATAAGTCTAAGCAATGTAGAAACATCAAAAATATATGTTGGTCATCATTGATCTTTTTGTGTAAAATCTAAATAGTCAACATGAATCCTCACTCTACCTATATAGGTACAGGCGAGAATTCATATTGCAGCCACAAATCCTACACATATAGTTAAATAAAGACCAAGTGCTCGTGATAGTTTGAGAAGTAACATATTTAAGGTGGTAAACACCTTGTTCGCTTAGCAGTATGGGACTAAACTTAATTAGTTGCGGTGATATTTAGCAGCAACGAGTTTTGAAGAAAAACGCAGCTACTAAGTACTTTAGCAGTATCGCGTTCAGGGGAAGGGCGCTACTACTATATTGATAACCCACAAGTATAGGGGATCGCAATAGTTTTCGATAAGTAAGAGTGTCGAACCCAACGAGGAGCTAAAGGTAGAACAAATATTCCCTCAAGTTCTATCGACCACCGATACAACTCTACGCACGCTTGATGTTCGCTTTACCTAGAACAAATATGAAACTAGAAGTACTTTGTAGGTGTTGTTGGATAGGTTTGCAAGATAATAAACAGTACGTAAATAAAAAGTAGGAGCTGTTTAGGTAAAGAAACAATAAAGTAAATATAGCAAGTGTGGAAAAGTGGTGGTAGGAGTTGCGAAATTGTCCCTTAAGCAATTGACTACTTTACTAGACCGATATCAAGTATTATGTTGGAGAGGCCACTGCTAGCATGTCATCCATTACTTGGAATTCTATGCACTTATGATTGGAACTATTAGCAAGCATCCACAACTACTAATGTTCATTAAGGTAAAACCCAACCATAACATTAAGATATATTGGTCCCCCTTCAATCCCGTATGCATCAATTTCTATGCTAGGTTGAAGCTTCTCTCACTCTTGCCCTCCAATACATAGTCCTATCAACATACAACTAACCCTATGGTGTGATCCACGCGCGCGCTCATATGATGGGCACCAAAGGACAGCAACATAACCACAAGCAAATTAAATCAATCATAGCAATTCATCAACCACCGATAGGACAACGAAAATCTACTCAGACATCATAGGATGGCAACACATCATTGGATAATAATATGAAGCATAAAGCACCATGTTCAAGTAGAGGATACAGCGGGTTGCGGGAGAGTGGACCGCTGTAGATAGAGGGGGGAAGGTGATGGAGATGTTGGTGAAGATGGCGGAGGTGTTGGTGAAGATCGCGGTGGTGATGATGATGGCCACGACGGCGTTCCAGCGCTACCGGAGGAGAGGGGGAGAGGGGGCCCCTTCTTCCTCTTCTTCCTTGACCTCCTCCCTAGATGGAAGAAGGGTTTCCCCTCTGATCCTTGGCCTCCATGGCATAGGAGGGGCGAGAGCCCCTCCGAGATTGGATCTATCTCTCTGTTTCTCTCTGGTTCAGCGTTCTGTTCTGGCTCTGTTTCACCGTTTCATATATATATGGAGATCCGTAACTCCGATTGGCCTGAAACCTTCGCCGTGATTTTTTTCCGAATATTAGGTTTCTTGCGGCAAAAGAAGAGCGTCAACCGCCTTACGGTAGGCTCACGAGGGTAGGGGCGCGCCCTAAGGGGGGCGCCCCTGCCTCGTGACCACCTCGGGCACTGGTTCGCGTTGATTTTCCTTCCGAATTTTCCATATTTTCCAAAAATAAGCTCCGTCCGTTTTATCCCGTTTGGACTCCGTTTGATATGGATATTCTGCGAAACCAAAAACATGCAACAGACAGGAACTGGCATTGGGCACTGGATCAATATGTTAGTCCCAAAAATAATATAAAAAGTTGCCAAAAAATATATGAAAGTTGAATAATATTGGCATGGAACAATCAAAAATTATAGATACGACGGAGACGTATCAGCATCCCCAAGCTTAATTCCTGCTCGTCCTCGAGTAGGTAAATGATAAAAAAGATAATTTTTGATGTGGAATGCTACCTAGCATAATCTTTATCATATGTCTAATCATAGCATGAATATTAAGACACGAGTGATTCAAAGCAATAATCTATCTTTTGACATAAAGACAATAATATTTCAAGCATACCAACCAAGCAATTATGTCTTATTGAAATAACATAGCCAAAGAAAGCTCATCCTTACAAAATCATATAGTCTGGCTATGCTCCATCTTCACCACACAAAATATTTACATCATGCACAACCCCGATGACAAGCCAAGCAATTGTTTCATATTTTTGACGTTCTCAAACCTTTTCAACTTTCATGCAATACATGTGCGTGAGCCATGGACATAGCACTTTAGGTGGAAAAGAATATGATGGTGGGGGTTATGTGGAGAAGACAAAAAAGGAGAAAGTCTCACATCAACTAGGCGTATCAACGGGCTATAGAGATGCCCATTAATAGATATCAATGTGAGGAGTAGGGATTGCCATGCAACGGATGCACTAAGAGCTATAAGTGTATGAAAGCTCAAACTGGAAACTAAGTGGGTGTGCATCCAACTTGCTTGCTCATGAAGACCTCGGGCATTTGAGGAAGCCCATCATCGGAATATACAAGCCAAGTTCTATAATGAAAATTCCCACTAGTATATGAAAGTTAAAGCATAGGATACTCTCTCTATGAAGAACATGGTGCTACTATGAAGCACAAGTGTGGTAAAAGGATAGTAACATTGCCCCTTCTCTCTTTTTCTCTCATTTTTTTATTTTCTCTTTTTTTATTTTTTGGCGGGCTTCTTTGGCCTCTTTTTTTATTTGGGCTTCTTTGGCCTCTTTTGTTTTTTGTAAAGTCCGGAGTCTCATCCCGACTCTATGAGGGAATCATAGTCTCCATCATCCTTTCCTCACTGGGGCAATGCTCTAATAATGATGATCATCACACTTTTATTTACTTACAACTCAATATTACAACTCGATATCTAGAACAAAGATATGACTCTATATGAACCTCCGGTGGTGTACCGGGATGTGCAATGATCTAGCGTAGCAATGACATCAAAAAACGGACAAGTCATGAGAACATCATGCTAGCTATCTTACGATCATGCAAAGCAATATGACAATGAATGCTCAAGTCATGTATATGATGATGATGAAAGTTGCATGGCAATATATCTCGGAATGGCTATGGAAATGCCATAATAGGTAGGTATGGTGGCTGTTTTGAGGAAGGTATATGGTGGGTTTATGGTACCGGCGAAAATTGCGCGGTACTAGAGAGGCTAGCAATGGTGGAAGGGTGAGAGTGCGTATAATCCATGGACTCAACATTAGTCACAAAGAACTCACATACTTATTGCAAAAATCTATTAGTTATCGAAACAAAGTACTGCGTGCATGCTCCTAGGGGGATAGATTGGTAGGAAAAGATCATCGCTCGTCCCCGACCGCCACTCATAAGGAAGACAATCAATAAATAAATCATGCTCCGACTTCGTTACATAACGGTTCACCATACGTGCATGCTACGGGAATCACAAACCTCAACACAAGTATTTCTACAATCCACAACTACCCACTAGCATGACTCTAATATCACCACCTTTATAGCGCAAAACTATTGCAAGGAATCAAACATATCATATTCAGCGATCTACAAGTTTTATGTAGGATTTTATGACTAACCATGTGAATGATCAGTTCTTGTCATCTCTCTAAATAGATATAAGTGAATCAAGAGAGTTCAATTCTTTCTAAAAAAGATGTGCCTGTGCTCTAACAAATATAAGTGAAGCAAAAGAGCATTCTACAAATGGCGGTTTTCTAAGTAAAGAGACACAGGCAATCCAAACTTCAAATGATATAAGTGAAGCACATGAAGCATTCTATAAAGCCATACTCAAAAAAATATAAGTGAAGTGCAAAGAGCATTCTATAAATCAACCAAGGACTATCTCATACTAGCATGGTGCATAAAAAGAAAAAGAAAAACCTAAATGCAAAAGACGCTCCAAGACTTGCACATATCGCATGAACGAAACGAATCCGAAAACATACCGATATTTGTTGAAGAAAGAGGGGATGCCTCCCCAGCATCCCCAGCTTAGATGCTTGAGTCTCCTTGAATATTTACTTGGAGTGCCTCGGGCATCCCCAAGCTTGAGCTCTTGCCTCTCTTCCTTCTTCTTACATCGAGACCTTCTCAATCATCGAACACTTCATCCACACAAAACTTCAACAGAAAACTCGGTAAGATCCGTTAGTATAATAAAGCAAATCACTACTCTAAGTACTATTGAAAACCAATTCATATTTTGTTTTTGCATTGTGTCTACTGTAATATAACTTTTTCATGGCTTAATCCACTGATATGAATTGATAGTTTCATCAAAACAAGCAAACTATGCATCAAAAACAGAATCTGTCTAAAGCAGAACAGTCTGTAGCAATCTGAATATTCACCATACTTATAATACTTGAAAAATTCTGCAAAAATTAGGAAAAATAAAAAATTTGTATAGGAATACAGTTCAAAACGAATCAGAACCATTTGACATTCTAGTAAACAATTAAAATTCATGCACTACAGCCAAAGTTTCTGTCCTGCACCGCACAAACCAACAAGCATTGTAACCATCCTAAAGGCAAACCTTGGCACATTATTTTTATAATACAATAAAATTGTACAAGGGAATAATTATTTTTGTTGAAAAGTTTCTGTAATCAAGATTCACAAAGTTTCCATGAGCATGAACAAAGTTCAAGGAGCTCTCCCACTTCAACAGTGCTTGTCTTTCTCACTTTCACTTTCCTTTTTGAAAAGTTTTGGGTTCCCCTCTTTATTTTTGTTGTTTTTAAACTATATGAAAGCACTCAACAGAAATAAATGACTCTCTAAAACTCCCGGGTTGTCTCCCTGGCAGCGCTTTCTTTAAAGCCATTAAGCTAGGCATATAGTGCTCAAGTAGTGAATCCACCCGGATCCCAAGGTATATCAAGGCCAATTTTAATTAACAATGATTTGTAATTTAGTAGTGAGCACAAAGAAACATATATCAAGCAATGACGAAGTCTAACTCTCTTCCTATGCATCGGCATGTCATAAAAGAACAATTCATGCACACCTAGTAAAGGTCAATGCATAGTATAAACAGTTTCTTGCAATTTTATCATGTTAGAAACATAGAGAGGTGGAGATATAATTCCTCTCTCATAATAATTGCAAGTAGGAGCAGCAAGCACATGCATATTATATTTATCGAAATCATCATGTGCAACGGTAAAAGGCAACCCATCAATATAATCCTTAATAAGTGCAAACTTCTCTGATATAGTATAATCGGGAGAATTCAAAAAGATAATAGGACTATCATGTGTGGGTGCAATAGCAACAATTTCATGTTTAACATAAGGAACTATAGCAAGTTCATCTCCATAAGCATAATTCATATTGGCATCTTGGCCACAAGCATAGCAAGCATCATCAAAAAGGAATATTTCAAAAGAATCATAGGGATCATAACAATCATCATAGCAACCATCCTTCGGTAAGCACGAAGGGGACTTAAACAATGTATGAGTTGAAGAGTTACTCTCATTATAAGGTGGGCACGGGTGATCAAACCGCTCTTCCTCCTTTTGTTCTTCGCTCTCCTCCTTATCTTTTTCATCCAATGAGCTCACAGTGTCATCAATTTCTTCTTCCATAGACTCCTGCAAAATATTAGTCTCTTCTTGGACAGCGGTGTATTCCTCAATATATTTTTTAACATAGGTATTAGAAGCATAATTATCATAGCAATATTTAAGTATAGCAAAAATTTTAGATTTGTGAAAAGTAGCATCATACTTTTCAATCAAAGAAGCAATTTCATAAGCACCCTCAAAAGCAACAAATTCTTCAATTTGTTGAACATCATAGTAACTATAAACACCTTTAGCATAAGAAGATAAGATTCCATTATCAATAAACTCACATTGGTAGGGAAGGTGTTTCTTAGGATTTTCAGAACAACAAGTAAAATCATATAATTCACATAAATTCCAAGCATAGCATTGCAAACGTTGAATTTGACTCCATAATAATTTCCCTTTTTAAGATATACGGTGTCGCACATAACAAGCATGCTCATCTAAAGATTTGCCCTCAACTAAGCTAGTTGGGGTTTCAGCACGAGCACATAGGAATCGAAGATGATCCAAGTAATAAGCTTCAGCAGTGTGATAGATTTTGATTGGTTCTTCAACCATTGGTTCAGTAGGTACAACTAATTTTTTTGATATTTTGCGTTTCCTACCCATAACTGAAGATAGGAAACAACTAAGAAGAGCAAATAAAAATTACTTAGTGATAAAGCAAACAAGCACACACGAGAATATTCACCCCACGCTATTGCTCCCCGGCAACGGCGCCAGAAAAAGGTCTTGATAACCCACAAGTATAGGGGATCGCAACAGTTTTCGATAAGTAAGAGTGTCGAACCCAACGAGGAGCTAAAGGTAGAACAAATATTCCCTCAAGTTCTATCGACCACCGATACAACTCTATGCACGCTTAACGTTCGCTTTACCTAGAACAAGTATGAAACTAGAAGTACTTTGTAGGTGTTGTTGGATAGGTTTGCAAGATAATAAAGAGTATGTAAATAAAAAGTAGGGGCTGTTTAGGTAAAGAAACAATAAAGTAAATATAACGAGTGTGGAAAAGTGGTGGTAGGAGTTACGAAATTGTCCCTTAAGCAATTGACTACTTTACTAGACCGATAGCAAGTATTATGTGGGAGAGGCCACTGCTAGCATGTCATCCCTTACTTGGAATTCTATGCACTTATGATTGGAACTATTAGCAAGCATCCGCAACTACTAATGTCCATTAAGGTAAAATCCAACCATAGCATTAAGATATATTGGTCCCCCTTCAATCCCGTATGCATCAATTTCTATGCTAGGTTGAAGCTTCTCTCACTCTTGCCCTCCAATACATAGTCCTATCAACATACAACTAACCCTATGGTGTGATCCACGCGCGCGCTCATATGATGGGCACGAAAGGACAACAACATAACCACAAGCAAATTAAATCAATCATAGCAATTCATCAACCACCGATAGGACAACGAAAATCTACTCAGACATCATAGGATGGCAACACATCATTGGATAATAATATGAAGCATAAAGCACCATGTTCAAGTAGAGGGTACAGCGGGTTGCGGGAGAGTGGACCGCTGTAGATAGAGGGGGGAAGGTGATGGATATGTTGGTGAAGATGGCGGAGGTGTTGGTGAAGATCGCGGTGATGATGATGATGGCCATGACGGCGTTCCGGCGCCACCGGAGGAGAGGGGGAGAGGGGGCCCCTTCTTCCTCTTCTTCCTTGACCTCCTCCCTAGATGGAAGAAGGGTTTCCCCTCTGACCCTTGGCCTCCATGGCATGGGAGGGGCGAGAGCCCCTCCGAGATTGGATCTATCTCTCTGTTTCTCTCTGGTTCAGCGTTCTGTTCTGGCTTTGTTTCACCGTTTCATATATATATGGAGATCCGTAACTCCGATTGGCCTGAAACCTTCGCTGTGATTTTTTTCCGAATATTAGGTTTCTTGCGGCAAAAGAAGAGCGTCAACCGCCTTACGGTAGGCTCACGAGGGTAGGGGCGCGCCCTAAGGGGGGCGCCCCCCTGCCTCATGACCACCTCGGGCACTGGTTCACGTTGATTTTCCTTTCGAATTTTCCATATTTTCCAAAAATAAGCTCCGTCCGTTTTATCCCGTTTGGACTCCGTTTCATATGGATATTCTGCGAAACCAAAAATATGCAACAGACAGGAACTGGCAGTGGGCACTGGATCAATATGTTAGTCCCAAAAATAATATAAGAAGTTGCCAAAAAATATATGAAAATTGAATAATATTGGCATGGAACAATAAAAAATTATAGATACGACGAAGACGTATCATATATCTAGCCTAGAGGCAACACCGTGGCAATATAATAGTAGTAGCGCTCGTTTCACCTAGAGCGCTACTGCTACTGAGATATTAGTAGCGCGGTTTTCTGAAGCTCGCTACTGCTAATTAGCAGCAGCGTTTGTTTTTAAACCACGCTGCTGCTAAAATTCTATGTATAAGGTTTTCCTTAGTAGTGCTATTTTGGGAGACCGAAAGCAGTTTTCCATGCACCAGATACATATTTGTTTAGTCATTTAGATAGCGACTGGCGTTTTATTAAGTTCAATCAAAACCTTAGAATCATACTAGAGCCACGATGATTTAGTCTCAAGCCAAACAAAAGGTAAGGGTTCTTTTCCGCTCAAAAAAATTAACAGATAATTTTCTCTCCAAAACCTAGATAAAACAAGAGAAAAACTTGGAAACCAAAAAAGACAAAAAAAATCATCTAAAATACGAAAACACGTATAGAATATTTTTAGAAAGAAATCCAGAGGGAGCGCCTAGCGTGCGACATGTGGCAGCGGCTGGAGGCTAGCAAAAGTGACCCTTAAAGGCCCCTGCCCCCGCAACGGGTAACCTCCAGTTAACTGCACTGGTTGACCGAGATGAGACCCCCTAGTCGTCGCCTAAAGCGCCAGCTAGGAAAAATGACACCCACGTGCCTGCATTATGGACCGGCCCAGTTACGTGGCGGCGTGGTCGCTCATCCAGGGTCGCCTAGGTTCGCTCGATCAGGGTTGACCTATCGATGGTTGCCCAGTCAACTGTTGACTTTAGAAAAACTAAGAAAACTAAAGACAAAAAATAGCAAAAAATAAAAAAAGTACATGAATTCAAAAAATTTCATAGATTTGAAAAAAGTTTGCAAAATAAAAAAGGTTCATGAATTTTAAAAAGTTCATGATTCTAAAAACAACATGAATTCAAAAACTTCATCGACTTTGGAAAACAAATCCGTAAATTTTGAAAAAAAAACTCACGTATTTTTAAAAATTTCAGCAATTTCCAAAACTAAAGTTCAGGAATATGAAAAAAGTTCATAGGTTTTGAAGAAAGGTTGGCAAAAGTTGAAAAGAGTTCATGGTTTTGAAATACATTCATGCATTTGAAACAATGTTCACAGATTTAGGAAAACGTTCATCGATTTTTTTTTGAATTTAAGAAAATATTTACGAATGTAAGAAAAGTACATTATTTTTTTTAGAAGGATAAGAAGAAAAACAAAAGAGAAAGAGAAAAGAAAATGAAACGAAAAAGAACAGAAACCGGCGAAGCTAAACTGAAGAAAAAAAAGCCAAACATGAAACCACTGCATTATTTTAAGGTTGCATTTGAAGAAAGTAAAGTAGGCACAACAAGTTAGTTATGCTGTTTGTACTAAACGAAGTGGTGTGGAGTTCGAATCAAGTCGCACACACATTCTTTGGAGGTTAACAGAAAAAAATTGAATAGGCCGAACGCAGAGCCGAGGGGAGGTGTGCGCCGGTTGATGAAATAGCCTATAGCCCCTGCGCCGAGGACCTCCTATATGTCCTGTTTTGCAGTAGATAGTCGGTGAATCACACACTAAAGCCGCGCTGGGCCGACCCAATAGAGGCTGTTGTAGATAAAAAAACACCTAAAAGAAAGCGGGCTTACGAGGATACGAACCGCGGCCCATTCACTATTCCGCGCTTCAGGCCTGGTTACAGTACAAATTGCTGAGCCGGCCCACATATACCTTCTCTTTTTTCTGTTAAAAGCCGAAAAAGGTGCGGCAATCCGGTTCGAATCCACAGCCTATCTGTTGGTACAGCCGTAACAACCAGGCTATCTTAACCACTCGTGCACATTGTTGTTTTCTTTTCCTTTTATTTGTTCTTTCAGTTTGCCGATTTTCTTTCCGGGTTTGCTGGTCTTATTTGGTTTTTATTTTCTTAAATAAGTGGTTTTGTTTTAATATTTCTTAAAGTTTCTTTTCCAAATCGATGAACTTTTATTCAAATTTGTGAACTTTTTTGAAATTGCATGAATGCTTTTTCAAATTGGATGAATAATTTTCATTTTGCTGATTTTTTTATTAAAATTAATGATTTTTTTAGTTTTTCAACTATTTTTAAAATCAATGTACTTTTTTCAAATTCAATGAACCTTTTTCAAAATTGATGAACTTTTTAAAAATCCGATGAACATTTTCAAAGTTGATGAACTTTTTTCAATTCCAATGAACGTTTTCAATTGGTGATTTTTTTTCAAAATTGATGAACTTTTTTCAAGCTGACTATTATTTTTTAAATTCTTTATTTTTTCTCAAGTTAGTGAAGTTTTTAAATTTCATAAGCTTTTTTGAATATGTGACTTCTATATAAGTAGCACGGTTACAAATGTTTTTAATGCGTGCGCGCTGCAATTTGTAACGAGCAGTGAGATGATACAGTGGTAGCTAACCTCTTTCTGGAATGTAGTTTGTGAGTTTGATACCCCCCTAGCCACCACATTTTTTTGTTTTTTTAGGGGTACCACATTTTTTGGTGGATTTTCGCGCTACAGTCTTCGATGTGCTGAGCGTTCATGAGTCGGCCCGCTAGGATGCTGCAGTGAGCGCCAGTTCGCTTCCACGGTGCTATAAGCGCTGAACAGGAGGTCCCGTGGATGTTGGCCACTAGAGCCGACGAGTGCTAGTGTCTAAAAAACAACACAAAACATTAAAGAACTAAAACAGCAGCACCAGATCTTGAAAAATATCAAACCCGAACATTTTTTATGGAAAGAGTGAATTTTTTTAATCTTGAAATTTTTGGTCCAATATTTTAGAACTCGGTTATTTCTTGAAAGTCGAGCATTTTTTAAAGAAACAAACATTTTTGAACGTGAGAACAATTATTGAAAACATGAACAAATTTTTGAAACGGGACATTGAATGAAAGTTTGAACAAAATTTAGAAATGTGTTTTTTTAATCCGCGAGCAATTTTTAAGAATGGTGAAAACTCCAAACAGATTTTGAAATTCCACGATTTGTATTTGAATTTATTAACAAATTTGAAAACTGGGAACAAATTTTAAAAAATGCGAATACGTTTGAAATTGCCAAACATTTTCCCAAATTTGGAACTTTTTTGAAGTCCAAGCAATTTTTACAAAATGAACAAAATTTAAATTCTGAACAAAATTGAAAATTTGAATATTTATAAACCTTTTGAATTTATTAAAAAGGAAATATAAAATGAAAAAAGAGATGAAAAAAGAAACTGTAAAACGAAAGAGATGACCACTTGGACTAGCAATAAGATCATGATCGATTGCTAGGTTGCACGCATCTTGCTGCATGGCTAACACGTGAACGCACCATGTCCATCGGGGAATGATTACATTTATTCTTATGAAAAATCGAGTTGGTCATAATAATGTGTCTGTTATCTTGCAATATAGACCGTCCGATTTATATCTAACAGATAGAAAGTAAACTATGATAATTTTTTTAAAAGATATCCGCATCTTTCTCCATATTTGCAAATAAGGCCTTCCCTCGTTTATCCTTATCTCGCACAACTTTATTGTTGAGCAATTAAAAAAGAAAGTCTATAGAACAATCTGGCATGGTGGCCGATGCCGGCGTTGTTCATCCCCATGCCTCCGCTTAGTCCGACCATCAATCACCATCAAGCCCCACTTCTCCTCACCTTATCTCTCCTCTTTCTCGAGATATCATTAGTTTTTACATGGGATTACTCCAGTGTGGGTCAATCACAACATGTGTTTTGTAAAAAAATGCATCTTAATGTTTCGTGCAATGCACGGGCATCTTGCTAGTACATTTATATATCAGACTCAGCCGGCAGCTAGGAACATCAGGTCGGTAACCTAGCAAGCGAGAGGAAAGTTTGCGCGGCACATTATATGCATGGTTGTGTGGTCGCCAAGGCTTCCCCTAGCTACCTCGTGTCTGTGTGACGTTTGACTAAGAGTGTGACTGTTGAGTCTGACATGGAGCTCAGGTCAGCCATTCAGTGTTATGTTTTCAAACCGATTACCGCGACGGTGACCAGTGTACGTGATTGCAGAGAAGTTTTAGGGCATGTTTGGGACTACTCCGCTTCACAACAATCGGTTTCGCTCCACTAAATTCACTTTGGAGCAGTTTCATCTAGAAGTTGTAGTATTACCAAAGAGAATGTTTGGCTGCCATCTAGCTCCAGCTTCAAGAATGAGAAATTTGGTGAAAATGATCTATTTGATAGGTTGAGGGGGAAGAAACGAAGGGGTATTCACTTACTGGTGGCAGTGGTTGGTAATTTCCACTTAACTCCAGCTTCTAGAGTTTTTTGGAACACCCTATGAAGAGCTTTATAAAAAACTGAGAGTTGTACCTTAGGTTTTAGTTTTTTTGCGGAGCGGCATATCGTGGAGCTATCCTGTTTGGCTTGTGTTTTCTGGAGCGAATCTGAATTTTAAGAAGCAGAGCAATCCCAAACAGGCCCTTTTGACAGGATTCTATGTTTGTCATGGGCATGAGATGCAACACTGTCGCTTCTCGGTTGACTGGTGACGAATTAATGGATCGGTTGAGTGAAAAGTGACATGCATGGTCAGGCTTATTAAGGGATTGGTTGAGTGAAACCTGACATGCATGGCTAAGATGAGAGTCAACAATTGTGTGTCCGGTCAGTGTATATCCTAGGTAGAGTCAATCAGTCATGCATGTGGACGAGCATGATCCAATTCATGTATCCGCCGATTGGAGTGCCATTGACGACGTTACGCATGTGACGAGGAAGTTGGAACAGAGCTTGCATCCTATACGAAAAAACGAAAAATGAAGGAAGAAATTTGTAGTAGCGAAGTATACTAGAAGTACCAGTGCGTTCTTCCTCCATCTACAAACATAAAAATAAAGGCAGTATATTTTGTGGGTAATCAATACCGTTCGAAAGTGCTTTTCAATGAGAATTCAACTACACTGATGTTTTTAAGTATATAATCAACATACGGTTGACACATTCTTAATCAAAAGACTTTACATATTTCTCACAAAGAGAGTAAACGGTGGATGGAATAATAAGTTCCGGCACGCTATCTCTCCTAGCTCTTCGTTGACGACGGGACAGCGGCTGACGGCCGGAGCTGCTGCTGGAGGACAGCACTAACCGAGTGACTGAACCCTGGCCAAACCCACGAGAAGAAACTTGTAAAGCGAAACCCATCAAAACGTGGTGCACGTACCCACGCAACTCTGCGTGCGTGCATGCACCACACAATTAGAAGTAGCCTTCTATTGCGAATCAACCTGTAGTTGAGTTGATTAGGTGGATAGTGGTATTCCCAACCCATCAGGTTCAAATCCTGGTGCTCGCATTATTCCTAGATTTATTTTAGAATTTCCGGCGATGCGCTTTCAGTGGGAGGAGACGTTTCCGTTGACGACGAAACGCCTACGATGACTTCGTAAATCTCAAGATGATATGCCGGCTCAGTCTCTCGGAGGTGCTCGTAGAGATAGGGTGTGCGTGTGTGCGTTCATAAAGGTGAGTGTATGCGCGTGTATATGAGCGCTTGTGTTTGTACTGATACTCAAAAAAAAAATAAGTAGCCTCCTATTGCTGCACGTAAAATGCCGGTCCCGACCACAATCGCGCGCCATGTCGTATCACCATCCCAGCGGATACCCGGCAAAAGAGGGCCACGCGCGCCGCTGCTTCTCCGTCCCGCCATTTCTCACGCTCCCACTGTGACACACGTCATGCAGCGCCCTCGCTCTTTCGACGTGTTGTCTGTTGGTGCTCTCCGCCGGTAGTAATATCACCACATTCTTGCATCCGGCTCACTCTTGATCGTGTCATTTGGTACGTTTGTTGAGTCGGCTCTGACAGGAACTTGCGAGTACATCGTGATCTCGTAGACAAACAAGAACGGTATTCTGTACATCATCTAACAATCCGGACTGCAAACTATATATCGCCGATTAATAACTATATATACTAGACGATGCCCCGCGGCATGAGTGACATTAATTCAATATGTATCAAGGATACATGATACTTGTATCTAAAATGAAGGAGACATGATACTTGGATCAATAATATGGTTGGGGTAGATGAATGCTCAAATAGATCCGAAACTCTCTCGCTAATTAAAAAGATTAGACCCTAAAAAAGATTTGGTAATTACTTCAACTTCTAAGCATAAAAACCGAACAATGTAAATGCAAACTTAAGGCCAATTATGTGTTGTTGGGGTTTCTAGGTATAAATATTTCCAATCTACCAAGTACCAACAATCATTAAATTTGTTCATTTTCATTGGCTGTAGGTGGGAGGGAAAGGCCATGTTCCTAAATATATGTCTTTTTTAAAGATTCCAATATGAACTACATACGGAGCAAAATGAGTAAATCTACACTTTAAAATATGTCTATGTAAATCTGTATGTAGTTTATATTAAACTATGGTACGGAGCAAAATGAGGAAGTATATACATACCGTAAAGTGCGCGTACATACTTACGTACCAAAAAGTGCACGCACGCATACATTAACCAGTGTAGTCTGAAGCACACATGATTAACAAAACCTTCGGTAACGCCTGCCCACATGCACGTATGAGACTGGGTCTACGTACTCAGTTGACGAGACGGAGACAAAAGGAGAAAAGGCACAGGTGTGTGCTTGCCAAGCGTAACCAGGCGCAAGCCGCATATGAGGAAGTCGGCCTAAAAACCATCTCCAATCCGGGCAAACTGCCTAATTCTTGCCTAAATAGATGGATTCTGATCTAGGTCCATAAATTTTGAGATTTGACAAGTTTTACCAGTTTTTTTATCTAAATCTGGGCCGTTCTCTGGGCAGATCCCAGGCGTGCCTTGTTGCTTTGCTAGAAACTGGGCGACTGCTGGGCTCTGGCCATGGGCCTTGGCTTAACAAGAGCTCCCGTAGACTCGCCCCGGGGCTGTGGGAGGTTTGTGATTAATTGCGTCATTCTTTTGCAAATATAAACTGAATGTGCAGGTCTAATTATTGAATGAGTTGGTCCGATCCGTGGACACCGATCATGTCTGTGGGCGTATGAGGGGCTAGTTTAGCTGTATGTGGTTGTAGATGCTCTAAAGCATGAAATAACATATTCTCGTGTGAGCGACACCCAGGTAAGATAGGCATGCAAATGCCCACGTTCGATAATGAATGGGCTGGTCCGGTCCGCGGGCATTCGTGCACAGTGCTCCTAGGGAGCTCCAATTTGATGTATTTTGTGCCAAATAAGCTTGCAACACAACATGGAACCCCGAATGGCCCGACCCGTTGGTGTGCAACGGTGCGATGTTTTTTCTAGAATACATGCAATGGTACAATGTGAAAAATTACAAAAACGGATGCCCTCGCATGGAGTCGAACTAGAGACCACTTATACTTTTGAAGAAGTGAGCCAGCCAAGCTAACTATTAGAAGTGAACCAAAAGCAGCGCCGAAGTCTAAGAACTAACGGAAGCGGCAGATTCGAACACTTTGAAATTTTCTGGACATTTCTTCGTCCATAGTGCTCCTGGGGGGCTCCTATTTCATGCATTTTGCATCAAATAAGCTTGCAACGCAGCACGGAGCCCTGAATGGCCTGACCCATTGGCGTGTAGCGGTACGATGTTTCTTCTAAAATGCGTGCAGCGGTATGATGTGGAAAAAATACAAAAAACGAATGCCATCACATGGAGTAGAACTAGAGACCACTTATACTTTTGAAGGTGTGATGTGAGCCAGTGGAGCTAACGATTATAAGTGAACAAAGAGCAGTGCCGAAGTCTAAGAACTAATGGAAGCAACCGATTCGAACACTCTGATTTTTTCTTTTGGATATTTCTTGCCATTGTGAAAAAACAATTTAAACACAAATAATGACTGAAATTCAAAAAATAATGGAAAACTCGAACAAATTTTGAAATGCATGAAACTTTTTTGAAAACATGATTTTTTTATGATAGTTTATTCAGATTACAAGGATTCTTAATTCCACGCATTTTTTGAAAAACGTATACAAATTTTGAGCATGAACATTTTTAAATGTGTAAACAAGAATGGAAATTCCAGAAAATATTTCTAAATTTTGAAGATTTATACATTTTTCAAGAAAAGTGTGATTTTTGAAAATTCTGAATAATCTATTCAAACACGATTTTTCAAAATATCCTGTAATAAGCAAATAAAATATGAATATATTACAATTTTCTTAAAAGCTGAATTTTTAAACAAAGTTTGCAAATTTCGAACAAAGTTTTTTGAAGGTGAATTTTTAAACAAAATTTGCAAAATTCAAGGTGTGTTCTGCATATTGCTATAGTGCCCTAGTCAAGGATGCTACCCTAAATAAAATGTTTGATGATGCTCGTTTCAAGGATGAAAGCAAACCTGAAATGGAGAACGTTTACGATTTGGCGAACGTGGAATGAGCATTTTCAAATGTACTATGAACATTCTTTAGTTCACGATGTACCTTTTTTACATGATGCCCATTTTTAAACTGTTCACGTATTTTTAGAGAACCTTCACTTATTTAGAATGTTGTTCACCAACTTTTAGAAAATGTTCACATGTTTTATAAAAACAAAATCATGTAGATATTTATTGCATATCTCAAAATGTTCGAAGATGCTCGCTTGAAGGATGAAAGCGAACCTCAAATTGAGAACGCTTACGGTTTGGCGAAAGTGGTAGCGGGATTACCAATGTACCGTGCATGATCTACAAATGAACATCCTGTATACAGAAAGGGTAGGTACAATGGTAGAGAAGGGTACGTTTTCTTTTCACTATTATGCACATAATAATGCTATAAAAAATGGTTTCAATATTGTACGCATTGTCAAGAGCATACGATGCGAATTCACGGTGTTTTAGTTTAACTGTACCGAATCATTTCCACTGAGGAGTGAGGGATGCTAACGGGGCTCAGATTTAGCAGCACATCGATTGTGACCGATCTCCGCCATTAGTATGTTTCAAAGGAAGCAATTTGCATTCTCTCACACATTCATCATCGATAATGATTGTAATGAATCGATCTCATTAGAGAGAGAGAGAGAGAGGAATAACATTACACCGGGTTAATCGTAATTGGCTTGCCGGAAGAGACTTGTTGATCCAGCAAGAAACGAAACCAAGCAACAGAACGGAAAAGGGGGAACAAATAGCAAGAGAAGAAGAAGAAGATGTGGCTACTGACAACTAGAACCCCTTGGTCAGTCCAGCACCGCGTACGTAGGTGGAGCCATCTTCCCAGACGCCAGCGACGGCCGTCACACACGGATCAATTCAATTCAGTCGCCGTGCGCGCGCGCGCTGGCCGGAGTAGTCCGTTACTTATATATCCTGCCTGTGGCCTGGCCGGAATGGTTAATTGCTCGACGCCTGCTCCGCTAGAGAGAGAGAGAGAGTGTGTGTGTGTGGATCACGTCCTGACCCGGCGCAGGGCGAAGTACGCGAGCAGGCGGTAGGCGAAGAACATGGCGACGAGGGCTCCGACGCAGGTCCAGGTGCCGGCCTCGCCGTGCGTGGAGTCGAGCGGGAGCAGCTGGGCGAGGTGGCCGCTGTACTGCACGGCGATGAGCAGGCGGTAGCAGTAGTAGGTGAAGGAGGAGTACTTGGCCCAGATCATGAAGATGGGCACGTTGTGGACGTAGAAGCCGCCGGTGAGGAGGTAGGCGAGCATGATGACGGTGGCGAGCGTGGAGGCGCGCTTGGCGTCCATCATGAGGGCGCCGATGGCGAGCCCGAGCCCCTCGGCGACGAGCACGTAGGAGAGGATGACGAGGAGGGTGAGCGCGAAGGCGGCGGGCGCCGGGTTGAGCCCCGCCATGAGGTAGACGATGAGGGTGAAGGCGGCGGGCAGGGCGAGCTCCATGGGCAGGTCGCCGGCCATCCTGGCCATGAAGTAGGAGGAGAGGGAGTACATGCCGGAGGCGCGCTCGCGGGCGAGGACGGGGCGCTCCTGCGGGAAGGCGAAGACGGCGTTGAAGGAGGCGAAGACGCCCCAGAAGATGGAGATGAAGAAGAGGAGGCCCATCCGGTCCTGCACCTCCAGTGGCGTGGAGCGCCACCACATGGCCCCCGCCACCAGCGCCGGCGCGATGATCTGGAAGAGGCGGAGCGACGTGAAGGTCTCGTGGCGGCGCTCCTTGAGGCTGCGGCGGAGCAGGATGGTGAACTGGTTGGTCCAGCTGGTGCACCCAGACCCGCTGCAGCTCTCCAGCGGCTGCTCGCCCGCGCCGGCGTGGCCATTCTCGTCGACGTGCGCGCCGGCGGTGATGGCGGCCTTGACCTTGGGGGCGAGCTCCCTGGCGTAGGACGCGATGAGCGACTGCTTGACGCTGCCTCCCTCCGCCGGGCGATCGCTGTACTCCGCTTGCGCAAAGCCTGCACACACACACACACACACATCGAACAGTCAGAAAACACAACCTTTCACGTGGTTTAGAAAAGAAAAGTTGGCGATAATGGGCATCATGATCATCAAACAGCGACAACGATGGGCGCGTGAACGTTCAGTTTGCGCTTGCGGAATCTACCGGACGTAGCAGTGAACGGATCAGAACGAGTTTCGCGTACGTGCTCGCCGTGCTCTGATGTGCCGGTGCACTCAACAGAACAGGTTGGTGCCGTGCCAAGCCAAGCCAAGCCAAGCCAAGCAGCAGAAAAGAAGAGGGCTCTTCCATCCATCCCTTTCTTCTATCTCGAAAGGGCGCAGAATTGCACCGAGAAAATGAATGATTCCTCCTGTCTAATTAAAGCGGGGGCGGTATATCTCCAACTGTAGCGACACAGGCTCTCTGCTCGGAACAATATCGACGGTGGTTGCCCCCGGGATCCGCTTCTCCTTCCTCCTCATCCTCATCCTCATCTCAGGTGCGGTGAGGTGGCCGGTGCTAACGCGCCACGGGAAAGACGACGCTAGCTGCCACAGCCGGGAACGGATCCAACTGAAAGCTGCCACCGGTGTCGGACGGATCTAATCTACCTACGTGTCAACTAGTATTCATTTCTTCATTCACTTGTCTGATGAAAAGTACGTACAGCACCGAAAACACATGCAGTTTCAGCAAGCCTCCAATCCGTGCATAAAGTGAGGTTAGCGTGATGGGATCTTGATGATCCGCGCAAATGGCTAGAGATGTGCTCGGGATTTTCTTTATCTTCTTCGGAAAACTTGTAAAAGACAACGGCATAGGTCAAATCACCCGTGAAAATGGCAAGCGCGGTCGCCAAAAACGCGGGCAGGTTGATTAGACAGCGGTTACACCACACTACGCCGGAGAAGACAAGTACTCCCTCCATTCCAAATTACTCGTCGTAGAAATGGATGTATCTACAACTAAAATACATCTAGATACATCCATACTTGCGACAAGTAATTCGAAACGGAGGGAGTAGAGTAGGAGGGACGCACTGGACTGTGGAGCGGGCGAGGGGATGTAGATATCGACATCGGTCCAGTATTATGATGTGCAGCCCCACTAGCAGCGTCCCGCCGATGGGACCCCTCCGTGACATGTGTCCGGTGGGTGCGATTATTCAGCCATAATTAAAGTGCTTTGCGCAAAATAGGAGTACTAGCTAGCTATCTAGGGCACTCTCACCGCTCTTTTTGGTTGTGCACCTCCTCTCTCCCGATCTTTTTTGTTGGGTGCACTCCACACTCGCCTCCCGGATTTGTTTTGCCCGTCTCCAGTGTCATCATCACTAATCCAAAAATCTAGTCATCCGCGATGCTAAAAGGGGGACATAAACATGTACGTGCGGTACTATTCCTGCTGCCTAGCTTTCAGTTTCTTCCTCGGTTAGATTGTCTAGTGCTTCGGTGAATCTAGATTTCTATTCTTACTCTAGTTAGCTAGTTTCATGGAAAGAACAAGTTGCTAATGGTAGAAGCGGCAGTTAATTACTGGTGTAAGTACTCACCGTTAGCGAGGTCGAGCATGAAGTCGGCGGGGTTGACGTGGAAGCCCGGCGCGAAGCCGACGGAGGCGAAGTAGTCCATGGCGTCGCGGCCGGGGCCGTGGTACATGCAGCTCCCCTCGGAGAGGAGCAGCACGGAGTCGAAGGCCCGGTACACGCGGCTGGACGGCTGGTGCACGGACAGCACCACCGTGCGCCCCCTGCGCGCCAGCGCCGAGAGCGTGGCCACGAGGCGGGACGCGGCGGTGGAGTCCAGCCCGGAGGTGGGCTCGTCCAGGACCAGCAGGCTCGGGTTCACCAGCAGCTCGTGCCCGATGCTCACGCGCTTCCGCTCGCCGCCGGACACGCCGCGCACGAACGCGTTGCCCACGATGGTGTCGGCGCAGGCGCCGAGGCCCAGCTCCGCGATCACGGCGTCGGCGGCGGCCAGCTTGGCGGAGGTCGGGGCGGTGGCGGGGAGGCGCAGCATGGCGCAGAAGGCGAGCGTCTCGCGGACGGTGAGGTGCGGGTGGAGGATGTCGTCCTGGGCGACGAACCCCGTGCAGCGCTGCACGGCGCGGCACGGGGCGCGCCCGCCGGTCAGGACCGTGCCCGAGTAGCGGCCGGCGAGGCGGCCGCCGAGGATGGACAGGAGCGTCGACTTGCCGCTGCCGGACGGGCCTAGCACGGCCAGAACCTCCCCGGGCCGCGCCTCGCCGGTGATCCCCTTGAGTATCGTCCTCTCCTCAACGGCCGCCGACACGCCGCCGAGGCCGCCGGCACCACCACCCGAGTGCGATATCCTTCCCGGCGGCTCCTTCGCCGGCCCGGCCGTCCTCTCCACCTTCACGCGGTACGCGACGTCGATGAACTGCAACAAACCATCAAGCGCCCGCCCGCCCGCCGTTATAAACAAGTCGGCGACTCAAAGTTCAAACCGTTGGCGCGCATGCAGCAGCAGTACGATCGGCCGTGCATGTAGCGATCTCCTTGCGTACGTACGTACCTGGAGATTCAGCGGCGTGCAGACGGACGACAGGAAGCAGTCCATCTTGGACGACGGCACCGGCGTGGCGGCCGTGGGCGAGACTAAGCCGCCGCCGCCACCGCCATGCACGGTCTGCCCGTTCGGAGGCATCGCGGTCGCGGCTCGGACTTAATTTCGCTCGACGCCACACGATCGACACGACCAGCGGAGACGACGCTGACGGCAAAGCGCAAGTGGAAGTCCGACGGCGAGACGAGCGGGAGTGGTGGTGGTTGGCGCGAGCTCGCTCGAGCGGGATGGGGCGGGATGGTGGTGGTGATCGATCGGGTATGAGAAGATCGAAGGGGGTGTGGGAGGCTGGAGGGGTATATAAAGGAGGGGTCGGCCATGGCACATGGACATGGAGGTGGTGAGGGCCACGTCACCGGCGGAGGGGACGGGGCACGTGGCGCTCGGGGCGCGGCGAGTGGAGCGGCGGGCCCACCGGCGGCGGTGCGCTTTTGGCGCGCGGCACCCATGCCCCCGCCCCGCCCCGCCTTTTTGGTTGGACCGGCGCCGCTGGGGCCGCCGTGGAAGGGAAGGGAAGAGAGGTGAGCGAGCACACGTCGCGGCTGGCTGCTTTTGATTCGGTTCGGGAAATCGAAGCGAGGAGGAAGAAAAGCGCGCGCGCGAGAGGATGGTGCGCGAGGTGGTGCGGTGGCATCAGCGGAGCGCACCTGCGTCTGCGTGCGCGCCCCACCACGGGCAGCACGGCCGATCCCGGACCTCCTACTGTGCCGGGGCGGTTATTATTAACAACAGCCGCGGTCGCCGATTTTACAAAGTGACTATTGACTTGTCGAATTGGTGTTTCTCAGTCGACTGAGCCGCTGGACGTCCTCCAGCGTGATTTTTCACAAAATATTGTGCGCACCTAGGCCTAGAAAATGCAATGTTTGTTACTCCCTCCGTTTAGTTTTATAAGAGCATCTTCAACAGCAGCCCAACGCGGCACGCTAAAAACTACTTTGCCGCGTGTTCATCGTCTGATTTGACGTGGCGGACCGCGCTGGCTCCAGCAGCGTACACAAATTCAGCGCGCCCGACTCTCGCACAAACAATATGTGCGCTTCAAACACAAGCAAAAAGGTTAAATACAAACAAAATAAATCAACAATAAATAGTTCAATTTCGTTATTACAACTCAAACAAATAGTTTATCGTTCAATACAACAAATAATTCAACAATACAACATCAAAGGCATAAAACATGATGCTCTTTGTCGGTCATTCCAAGCCCACCACTCCTCGATGAGATCCTTCTGAAGATTATCATGCGCCGCGGGACGTCGAATGGCATGATAGGAGGCAACAAAACGGGCCATCCTTTTAGCCCTCCGCCACACTCGCACGGGATGTCCCAAAAGCTCATACTGAGAGTAGTCTACATCTTAGTCATGCTCATTCTCGATGATCATGTTGTGCATGATCACACAAATGTGCATGATGTACCAAAGCATCTTTTGATCCTAAAATGTAGCCGGTCCTCTCACAATAGCAAATTGGGCTTGCAAAATCCCAAAAGCTCTCTCCACATCCTTTCTAGCCGCCGCCTGAGCATTGTGGAAATCAAGATTTTTCTTACCTTCCATTTTTTTTCAACGGCTTCACAAATATTTGCCACTTTGGATAGGTGCCATCCGCAAGATAGTAGCCATAGTTGTATGTACGACCATTTGCTATAAACTGCATCGGTGGTAGTTCATCATTTGCAATCTTATTCATCAGTTGGTGACCGGTTGACAATGTTGATGTCATTCAAAGATCCAGGCATTCCAAAAAAGGCATGTCAAATCCAAGTCTCTTGATCGGCCACCGCTTCAAGGATTATAGTGGAAGCCTTTTTTTGGTCGTGGAATTGCCCATGCCATGTCTTTGGACAATTCTTCCAACTCCAATGCATGCAATCTATTGAGCCAAGCATACCCGGGAAGCCGCAAGCTTTGTTCATCTCCAATAGCCTTGCGTCTTCGGCATTGAGAGATCTCAAATACTCATGGCCAAACACTTGCACAATTCAAACTGCGAAGCGTTTGACACACATGATGGCTTGGCTCTCACCCATGTCCAAGTGATCATCAACGAGATCCGCCGGGATACCGTATGCCAACATACGCAAAGCGGCTGTCACCTTCTGAAAGGTGCTATGCCCGAGCTCTCCGGCGGCATTCCTTCTTTGCTGAAAAAATCGGTCATGGCTCGCTAGTTTCTCTGCAATGCACCTGAACAATTCGGTGCTCATCCTAAACCGGCGACGAAAGTACGACTCCGGGTATGTGGGATTCTCCACAAAATAGTGCCTCATCAATCTGTTGTGGGCATCGATCCTATTCCTCCAAATTTTCCATCGATCCAAAACCGAACCACCGTGCTTTGGTTTTTTTATTAATGTGCATAGCTAGGATCATTGCAAGATCCTCCTCCTCTTCCATATAAAATTCTTCTTCGGAAGAATCATACGACGAACTCATGTACAATGTTCAATATAAACTAGGCTATAAAAACTACAATCAACATGCACCAAATTCATGTAAAATCTGTTAAGTTTGAGCAATACATACCTTGCAGGCGTTTTGTCGAACTCTTTGCGGGCGCCGAGCGGCAGTGAGCGGTCGGGCACTGTTCGTCGGAGGACTGCCGCGCGCGACGGGTGGCGGTGACTAGAGGGAGATGGAGGAAGCCGCCGCGGCGCAGGGATAGGCCAGGGAAGCGCTGGAACGGTCGCCGGAATAAATGGGGTGGCGCGGGCGGCGGCGGCGCAGCGGCTGGATGGGGTAGGTGAAGTTGTGAGCGAGCGCTCGAGAGTCCAGCGCGCGGGAGCGGGCGCAACAAATAAGCGACGCACGATATCTATGGCATTTCAGCCCGCACGCTGAACTAGATATGTCGCGTGATACGTCTCCAACGTATTTATAATTTTTGATTGCTTCATGCTATATTACCTACTGTTTTGGACTATATTGGGCTTTATTTTCCACTTTCATATTATTTTTGGGACTAACCTATTAACCGGAGGCCCAGCTCAGAATTGCTGTTTTTTTGCGTATTTCAGTGTTTCGGAGAAAACAGAATATCAAACGGAGTCCAAACGGAATGAAACCTTCGGGAACACGATTTTCTCATCAGATAAGACCCAGGAGATTTGGACCCTCCGTCTCATGGGCCCCTCAAAGCTCCACCGACGTACTCCTTCCTCCAATATATTCCTACGTACCCCCAAACGATCAGAGATGGAGCCAAAAACCTAATTCCACCGCCGCAACTTTATGTATCCACGAGATCCCATCTTGGGGCCTGTTCCGGAGCTCTGCCGGAGGGGGCATCGATCACGGAGGGCTTCTACATCATCATCCAAGCCCCTCCGATGAAGTGTGAGTAGTTTACTTTAGACCTACGGGTCCATATTTAGTAGCTAGATGGCTTCTTCTCTCTTTTTGGATCTCAATACAATGTTCTCCCCCTCTCTCGTGGAGATCTATTTGATGTAATCTTCTTTTTGCGGTGTGTTTGTTGAGACCGATGAATTGTGGGTTTATGATCCAGTCTATCTATGAATAATATTTGAATCTTCTCTGAATTCTTTTATGTATGATTGGTTATCTTTGCAAGTCTCTTCGAATTATCAGTTTGGTTTGGCCTACTAGATTGGTTTTTCTTGCCATGGGAGAAGTGCTTAGCTTTGGGATCGATCTTGCGGTGTCCTTTCCCAGTGACAGAAGGGACAGCAAGGCACGTATTGTATTGTTGCCATCGAGGATAACAAGATGTTTTTTTTATCATATTGCATGAAACTATCCCTCTAGATCATGTCATCTTGCTTAAGGCGGTACTCTGTTTTTAACTTAATACTCTAGATGCATGCTGGATAGCGGTCGATGAGTGGAGTAATAGTAGTAGATGCAGGCAGGAGTCGGTCTACTTGTCTCGGACGTGATGCCTATATACATGATCATACCTAGATATTCTCATAACTATGCTCAATTCTGTCAATTGCTCAACAGTAATTTGTTCACCCACCATAGAGTACTTATGCTCTTGAGAGAATCCACTAGTGAAACCTATGGCCCCTGGGTCTCTTTCTCATCATATCAATCTCCATCACTTTATTATTGCTTTGCTCTTTTACTTTGCCCTTTTACTTTTTACTTTGCATCTCTATACCAAAAATACCAAAAATATTATCTATCATCTCTATCAGATCTCACTTTCGTAAGTGACCGTGAAAGGATTGACAACCCCTAAGCGCATTGGTTGCGTTGAGCTATTGTTTTTGTGTAGGTACAAGGGACTCGAGCGTAGCCTCCTACTGGATTGATACCTTGGTTCTCAAAAACCGAGGGAAATACTTGCGCTACTTTGCTGCATCATCCTCTCCTCTTCGGGAAAATCCAACGCAATGCTCAAGAGGTAGCAAGAAGAATTTCTGGCACCGTTGTTGGGAGTCTGCGCAAAAGTCAACATACCAAGTACCCATCACAATCCCTATCTAACGCATTATATTAGTTGCCATTTGCCTCTCGTTTTCCTCTCCCCCACTTCACCCTTGCCGTTTTATTCGCCCCCCCTCTCTCTCTCTATCCTCCCTCTCTATTTGCCTCTTTTGCCCGTTTGCTTTTTGTTTGCTCATGTGTTGGATTGCTTGTTTGTCACGATGGCTCAAGATAATACCAAATTGTGTCACTTCACCAATATCAACAATAATGATCTCCTTATCACTCCGATTGCTCCTCTTACCGATGCTGAATCTTGTGAAATTAATGTTGCTCTGCTGAATCTTGTCATGAAAGATCCGTTCTCTGGCCTTCCTAGTGAAGATGCTGCTACCCATCTTAATAACTTCGTTGATTTGTGTGACATGCAAAAGAAGAAAGATGTCGATAATGATATTGTTAAATTGAAGCTATTTCCTTTTTCGCTTAGAGATCGTGCTAAAGCTTGGTTTTCATCTTTGCCTAAAAATAGTATTGATTCATGGAACAAGTGCAAAGATGCTTTTATCTCTAAGTATTTTCCTCCCGCTAAGATCATCTCTCTTAGAAATGATATTATGAATTTTAAGCAACTTGATCATGAACATGTTGCACAAGCTTGGGAGAGAATGATATTAATGATACGTAATTGCCCTACTCATGGTTTGAATTTGTGGATGATTATACAAAATTTTTATGCCGGATTGAATTTTGCTTCTAGAAATCTTTTAGATTCGGCCGCGGGAGGCACTTCTATGGAAATCACTTTAGGAGATCCTACTAAACTCCTAGATAATATTATGGTTAATTATTCTCAATGGCACACTGAAATATCCACTAATAAAAAAGTGCATGCGATAGAAGAAATTAATGTTTTGAGTGGAAAGATGGATGAACTTATGAAATTATTTGCTACTAAGACTGATTCATCTGATCCTAATGATATGCCTTTGTCTACTTTGATTGAGAATAATAATGAATCTATGGATGTGAATTTTGTTGGTAGGAATAATTTTGGTAACAACGCGTATAGAGGAAATTTCAACTCTAGGCCTTATCCTAGTAATCCCTCTAATAATTATGGTAATTCCTACAAGAATTCTTATGGAAATTATAATAAGATGCCCTCTGATTTTGAATCTAATATTAAATAATTTATTTCTTCACAAAAGAATTTTAATGCTATGATTGAAGAAAAATTGCTTAAGATTGATGATTTGGCTAGGAACGTTGATAGAATTTCTCTTGATGTTGATTCTTTAAAGCTTAGATCTATTCCTCCTAACCATGATATCAATGAGTCTCCCAAAGCCATGAGAATTTCCATTGATGAGTGCAAGGAAAGAACCGCTAGGACGCGTGCTATGAAAGATGCCTTTATTAAAGCGTGTTCTTCCAATTCCTATGAAAATAAAGATGAAGATCTAAAAGTTATTGATGTGTCCCCTATTAAATATTTGTTTTGCAATATTAATCTTGATAATGATGGGACTGAATATGATCCACCTTTACCTAGAAGGCGTTCTAAAAATTCGGAGTATTTAGATCTTGATGGTGAAATTGATAAAAGTGGGATTAAAAGAAATAAAACCCTAGATGATGCTAAACCCACTATATTGGATTTTAAGGAATTTAATTCTGAAAATTGCTCTTTAATTGATTGTATTTCCTTGTTCCAATCCGTGCTAAATTCTCCTCATGCTTATAGTCAAAATAAAGCCTTTACCGAACATATCATTGATGCCTTGATGCAATCTTATGAAGAAAAACTTGAGTTGAAAGTTTCTATCCTTAGAAAACTTTATGATGAGTGGGAACCTACTATTAAAATTAAAATTAAAGATTATGAGTTTTATGCTTTGTGTGATTTGGGTGCTAGTGTCTCTACTATTTCCAAAACTTTGTGTGATTTGCTAGATATAGATTGCAATCCTTCTTGCCCTATTATTCTCGGTAGACCTTTCCTTAGAACAGTTTGTGCAATTATTGATATGAAGGAAGGGAATATTAGATTTCAATTTCCATTAAAAAAGGGCATGGAACACTTCCCTAGAAAGAAAATAAAATTACCATATGAATCTATCATGAGAGCCACTTATGTATTGCCTACCAAAGATGGCAATACCTAGATCTATTCTTGCTTGTTATGCCTCGCTAGGGGCGTTAAACGACAGTGCTTGTTGGGAGGCAACCCAATTTTATTTTTATTCCTTGCTTTTTGCTCCTATTAAGTAATAAATAAATTATTTAGCCTCTGTTTTGGTTGTGTTTTTTTGTGTTTAATTAGTGTTTCTGCCAAGTAGAACCGTTGGGAAGACTTGGGGAAAGTCTTGTTGAACTTGCTGTAAAAAAAGAAACTTTAGCGCTCACGAGAACTGCTGTAATTTTTATTTGGAGAGTGATATTTAGTTAGTTATTTTTGCAGATGATTAATAGATAAATTCCTCACGTCCAGCAATTTATTTTAGAATTTTTGGGGTTCCAGATCTTGCGCTAGCTACAGATTACTACAGACTGTTCTGTTTTTGACAGATTCTGTTTTTCGTGTGTTGTTTGCTTATTTTAATGAATCTATGGCTAGTAAAATAGTTTATAAACCATAGATAAGTTGGAATACAGTAGGTTTAACATCAATATAAATAAAGAATGAGTTCATTACAGTACCTTCAAGTGGTCTTTTGTTTTCTTTCGCTAACGGAGCTCACGAGATTTTCTACTTTAAGGTTTGTGTTGTGAAGTTTTCAAGTTTTGGGTAAAGATTCGATGGATTATGGAACAAGGAGTGGCAAGAGCCTAAGCTTGGGGATGCCCATGGCACCCCCAAGATAATCCAAGGACACCAAAAATTCAAAGCTTGGGGATGCCCCGGAAGGCATCCCCTCTTTCGTCTACTTCTGTCGGTAACTTTACTTGGAGCTATATTTTTATTCACCACATGATATGTGTTTTGCTTGGAGCGTCTTTTATGATTTGAGTATTTGCTTGTTAATCTACCACAATCATCCTTTCTGTACACACCTTTTGAGAGAGCCATACATAATTTGGAATTTGATAGAATACTCTATGTGCTTCACTTATATCTTTTGAGCTCTATAGTTTTACTCTAGTGCTTCACTTATATCTTTTGAGTTTTATAGTTTTGCTCTAGTGCTTCACTTATATCTTTTAGAGCACGGTGGTGGAATTGTTTTATAGAATCTATTGATCTCTCATGCTTCACTTAGATTATTTTGAGTCTTAATAGCATGGTAATTTGCTTAATAATATGCTTGGTATTCAAGATTTGTAAAACTTTCTTTTGAGTGCGTTGAATACTAAGAAAAAAATTGATGCTTGATAATTGTTTTGAGATATGAGGATGGTGATATTAGAGTCATGATAGTTGAGTAGTTGTGAATTTGAGAAATGCTTGTGTTAAAGTTTGTGATTCCCGTAGCATGCACGTATGGTGAACCGTTATGTGATGAAGTCAGAGCATTATTTATTTATTGATTGTCTTCCTTATGAGTGGCGGTCAGGGATGAGCGATGGTCTTTTCCTACCAATCTATCCCCCTAGGAGCATGCGCGTAATACTTTGCTTTGATAACTTCCAGATTCTTGCAATAAGTATATGAGTTCTTTATGACTAATGTTGGGTCCATGGATTATACGCACTTTCCTTCCTTCCACCATTGCTAGCCTCTCTAATACCGCGCACTTTTCACCGGTATCATACACCCACCAAATACCTTCCTCAAAACAGCCACCATACCTACCTATCATGGCATTTCCATAGCCATTCCGAGATATATTGCCATGCAACTTTCCACCGTTCCGTTCATTATGACACGCTCCATCATTGTCATATTGCTAGCATGATCATGTAGTTGACATCGTATTTGTGGCAAAGCCACCGTTCATAATTCTTTCATACATGTCACTCTTGATTCATTGCATATCCCGGTACACCGCCGGAGGCATTCATATAGAGCCATATTTTGTTCTAAGTATTGAGTTGTAAATTTTGAGTTGTAAGAAAAATAAAAAGTGTGATGATCATCATTTTTAGAGCATTGTCCCAAGTGAGGAAAGGATGATGGAGACTATGATTCCCCCACAAGTCGGGATGAGACTCCGGACGAAAAAAAGAGGCCATGAAAAAAGGCCCAAACAAAAAAAGAGAGAAAAAGAGAGAAGGGACAATGTTACTATCCTTTTACCACACTTGTGCTTCAAAGTAGCACCATGATCTTCATGATAGAGAGTCTCTCATTCTGTCACTTTCATATACTAGTGGGAATTTTTCATTATAGAACTTGGCTTGTATATTCCAATGATGGGCTTCCTCAAAATGCCCTAGGTCTTCGTGAGCAAGCGAGTTGGATGCACACCCACTTAGTTTCTTTTGTTGAGCTTTCATATACTTATAGCTCTAGTGCATCCGTTGCATGGCAATCCCTACTCACTCACATTGATATCTATTGATGGGCATCTCCATAGCTCGTTGATACGCCTAGTTGATGTGAGACTATCTTCCCCTCTTTTTGTCTTCTCCACAACCACCATTCTATTCCACATATAGTGCTATATCCATGACTCACGCTCATGTATTGCGTGAAGATCAAAAAAGTTTTGAAAATGTCAAAGTATAAAACAATTGCTTGGCTTGTCATCGGGGTTGTGCATGATTTAAATACTTTGTGTAGTGAAGATAGAGCATAGCGAGACTATATGATTTTGTAGGGATAGCTTTCTTTGGTCATGTTATTTTGAGAAGACATAATTGCTTTATTAGTATGCTTGAAATATTATTATTTTTATGTCAACATGAAATTTTGTCTTGAATCTTTTGAATCTGAATATTCATACCACAATTAAGAAGATTTACATTGAAATTATGCCAAGTAGCACTTCACGTCAAAAATTCTGTTTTTATCATTTACCTACTCGAGGACGAGCAGGAATTAAACTTGGGGATGCTTGATAAATGATAAAAACAGAATTTGCACTCCAATGTATCTATAATTTTTGATTGCTCCATGCTATATTATCTACTGTTTTGGACTATATTGGGCTTTATTTTCCACTTTTATATTATTTTTGGGACTAACCTATTAACCGGAGGCCTAGCCCAGAATTGCTGTTTTTTTTGCCTATTTCAGTGTTTCGGAGAAACAGAATATCAAACGGAGTCCAAACGGAATGAAACCTTCGAGAATGCGATTTTCTCATCAGATAAGACCCAGGAGACTTAGACCCTCCGTCAAGAAAGGCACGAGGCAGTCATGAGGGTGGAGGGCGCGCCCCCTGCCTCGTGGGCCCCTCAAAGCTCCACCGATGTACTCCTTCCTCCTATATATACCTACGTACCCCCAAACGATCAGAGATGGTGCCAAAACCTAATTCCACCGTCGCAACTTTCTGTATCCATGAGATCCCATCTTGGGGCCTGTTCCGGAGCTCCGTCGGAGGGGGCATCGATCACGGAGGGCTTCTACATCATCATCCAAGCCCCTCCGATGAAGTGTGAGTAGTTTACTTCAGACCTACGGGTCCATAGTTAGTAGCTAGATGGCTTCTTCTCTCTTTTTGGATCTCAATACAATGTTCTCCCCCTCTCTCGTGGAGATCTATTCGATGTAATCTTCTTTTTGCGGTGTGTTTGTTGAGACCGATGAATTGTGGGTTTATGATCCAGTCTATCTATGAATAATATTTGAATCTTCTCTGAATTCTTTTATGTATGATTGATTATCTTTGCAAGTCTCTTCGAATTATCAGTTTGGTTTGGCCTACTAGATTGGTTTTTCTTGCCATGGGAGAAGTGCTTAGCTTTGGGTTCGATCTTGCGGTGTCCTTTCCTAGTGACAGAAGGGGCAGCAAGGCATGCATTGTATTGTTGCCATCGAGGATAACAAGATGGGGTTTTTATCATATTGCATGAAACTATCCCTCTACATCATGTCATCTTGCTTAAGGCGTTACTCTGTTTTTAACTTAATACTCTAGATGCATGCTGGATAGCGGTCGATGAGTGGAGTAATAGTAGTAGATGTAGGCAGGAGTCGGTCTACTTGTCTCGGGCGTGATGCCTATATACATGATCATACCTAGATATTCTCATAACTATGCTCAATTCTGTCAATTGATCAACAGTAATTTGTTCACCCACCGTAGAATACTTATGCTCTTGAGAGAATCCACTAGTGAAACCTATGGCCCCCGGGTCTCTTTCTCATCATATCAATCTCCATCACTTTATTATTGCTTTGCTCTTTTACTTTGCCCTTTTACTTTTTACTTTGCATCTCTATACCAAAAATACCAAAAATATTATCAGATCTCACTTTCGTAAGTGACCGTGAAGGGATTGACAACCCCTAAGCGCGTTGGTTGCGTTGAGCTATTGTTTTTGTGTATGTACGAGGGACTCGCGCGTAGCCTCCTACTGTATTGATACCTTGGTTCTAAAAAACTGAGGGAAATACTTACGCTACTTTGTTGCATCATCCTCTCCTCTTCGAGGAAATCCAATGCAGTGCTCAAGAGGTAGCACCGCGCTCGGTTTTTGCGCCTCCGCTGAAGCGCCAGGAGCGATAGCGCGCGCAAAAAACACTGATTGTTCAGCGTGGCGCTTATATAGCGCGGCTGTTGAAGATGCTCTAAGTCGTTTCAGACAACTAAAAATGAGTTGATTCGCACGCTGTCTGAAATGTCTTCAACTTCTTATAAAAGTGAAGGGAGGGAGTACTACAGTTGCATATTTTGATGTAGAAGACCCGGGTTATGCTCTTTTGGGGAAGAGAAGTTGCATATTTAGCGTGTGCAAATAAAGTGACAAAAAAAGAAGAAAGAAAGAAACTAAATGGCCTCGGGATTAGATTTTTGAACACTATTTTTTTGTCACTAAATAGGCTCGGGAACAGATTACACAATAAGATGGATTTCAAGGAAAATTTTGAAACCCATGGTTCTTTAAAAGACGTCCGAAATTTTAAAGAAAGGAAAAAATCATTAGCATTCCATTGTTTCCAGGAATTCATGAAAACTGAAACATAATTTAGAAACAATAACACAAAATCAAGAGATGGTGATTAAACAATATTAAAAACTTATAAATCATCTGCAAATTTCTGGAGCTCCAACTTCTATTTTTTTACATTCTAATATTCCAACTGTTTTAAGATATTTGTGGAATAATACTACTTTCGATGATTGCCATTTTTTCTTTGACATTCTTATTCACATTATCCAATACTTTGGCATCCTATCTTTTTCCACAGTTGTTGATTTTGTTTCTTTGTTAAAGCACCACCATCGCACTTTATATTTGTTACATCACTTTCTTTTACCTCATCTCGTATCATTTTGACTGATGTCAAGGATCCACATTTCTAGGTTTCAAACATTTTTGTCTGGTGTTGAAGTTCAAAAAATAAAATATGGGATCGACCAACCGTTGATGCGCCAACAATAGATATTGACATATGGCATTTTTCCTTTACGACTCTATTATTTAGCAGATAAGTGATATTTTTTGCTGGATCAGTTGATTCTTTCGTGCGTATAGCCTTAAGGCCGAGATAGGGACATCGAGACCAGACACGATGTCCCCCGGCGAGCTCCCGCCTCGAACAAGCCAAAGGCGTGATCCCGTGGCCAGCTAGACGCGAGTCAGAAGCTTGAGGTTCGGGTGAGGAGAGTGTGGAGAGGTCAATGTTGATGAAGATTGTGATGAGTATAGAGGGATGGCTGGGGTGGAGGAGGTGACGGGTTGGGCAAGGCAGGTGGAACTCAATATATAGTGGGTGCAAGCCGCGGGTGCGGCGGATGGCGATTTAGCTAGCGTCGATGTGGGGCTCGACAATGTTCAAGGAGGAAGAAGGGGATCCTGCTGGGGAGGAAATAGGCTAGAGAAAGAAGATAAACAATGCTCTGAACAAGGGAAGGGTGTTGGACTGATATCCAATGGTACATACAAAATTGACGAACTTCTTACCTCGAGTCACTCCGCTTCAAAAGATGAGAGCGTCTGACGAGGAGATGGCTCTTTGGTGTTGCTCTCGCTTGTAGGCAACACACGAGGTGACTCGCCACCGCCGCTCTGCCCCTCCCATGTCACCACCTGCCCATCCCTTCCCCCTCCTCCATTCTTCCCTTCGGCCTCTTCTTCCCCTCCCCGGTGTAGATCCAACCGTTTTTGGTCTCTTGCCTTTGACAATGACTTTGAGTCGAAGGACGATGATCTCTTGGGAGAGCCCATGGCCGGTGATATGCATCTCATTCTGCCTCGTGCCGATAGTGGTTATCCTCCTTTAATGGGTGCAGGCCTAGATCGGGGTGCGAGCAAGTGATATGCTTTCACGCGGGTGGCCACAATTTCGTATTCTCCGATGTCATGGACTTTGATGACCTCGCATGTCGTGTGATTATTTGTCGATATCTCGCAAAAAGTCAGATTTCCTTCGCTCTGTGGCGGTCAAAGCAAGCATTCTCGAGAAAGTGTTCATTGTCTCTGGTGCATCGTCCCTCCTTCATGATACGTCTCCAACATATCTATATTTTTTGATTGTTGCATGCTATTATAATATCAATCTTGAATGTTTTATATGGAATTATATATCACTTTTTGGGACTAACCTATTAACCTAGTGCCCAGTGCCAGTTGCTATTTTTTGCTTGTTTTTGGAGTCCAAATGCTACGAAACTTTTTGACGATTTTTTCTGGACCCGAAGAGACCCTAAAAGGTTCGGGAGAAGACCGGACGAGGCACGAGGGAGCGACAAGCTCACCAGGCACACCCCGGGGGGGGGAGGCGCTCCTGAGCTTGTGGGGCCCTCATGCCACATCGTGACCTAATTCCACCTCTATAAATTCCCAAATATTCCAATGTACCAGGGAGCCACCCGAAACACTCTTTCTGCCGCCGCAAGCTTCTGTTCTTCCGTGATCCCATATGGAGTCCTTTTTCGGTAGTTTGCCGGAGGGGGAGTCAATCACTGAGGGCTTATACATCATCCTTGCTGCCCTAACGACGATGCGTGAGTAGTTTACCATAGACCTACGTGTCCATATCTAGTAGCTAGATGGCTTCTAATCTCTCTTTGATCTTCAATACCATGTTCTCCTCGATCTTCTTGGAGTTCTATCCGATATAATATTCTTTTACGGTGTGTTTGTTGGGATCCGATGAATTGTGGATCTATGAATATTAATTGAGTTTTCTCTGAACTCTTTTATGCAATATTCTACCTCTATGAATCAATAATTGTGGTACGAAAACACAGCCGTCTGAAATGCCTTATATAAACGAACGGAGGGAGTACAAGCAATATGATATAAACCCCATCTTTTTATCCTCGATGGCAACAATACAATACGTGTCGTTTCCCTTTCTGTCACTGGGATCGAGCACCGCAAGATTGAACCCAAAGCTAAGCACTTCTCCCATTGCAAGAAAGATCAATCTAGTAGGCCAAACCAAACTGATAATTCGAAGAGACTTGCAAAGATAACCAATCATGCATAAAAGATTTCAGAGAAGAATCAAATATTGTTCATAGATAGACTTGATCATAAACCCACAATTCAACGGATCTCGACAAACACACCGCAAAAAGAGTTACATCAAATAGATCTCCAAGAAGATCAAGGAGAACTTTGTATTGAGATTCAAAGAGAGAGTAGAAGCCATCTAGCTAATAACTATGGACCCGAAGGTCTGAAGTAAACTACTCACACATTATCGGAGGGGCCATGGAGTTGATGTAGAGCCCCCCCGTGATCGATGCCCCCTCCGGCGGAGCTCCGGAAAAGGCCCCAAGATGGGATCTCTTGGATACAGAAGGTTGCGGCGGTGGAAATAGGGTTTCGTGATGCTCCTCGATGTTTTTAGGGTATATGAGTATATATAGGAGGAAGAAGTAGGTCGGTTGAGCCACGAGGGGCCCACGAGGGGGAGGGCGCCCCCCTGCCTCGTGGACTCCTCATCCATTTCTTGACGTCCACTCCAAGTCCTCTGGATCACGTTTGTTCCAAAAATCACGTTCCCAAAGGTTTCATTCCGTTTGGATTCCGTTTGATATTCCTTTTCTGCGAAACACTGAAATAGGCAAAAAACAGCAATTTGCACTGGGCCTTGGGTTAATAGGTTTGTCCCAAAAATAATGTAAAAGTGTAAAATAAAGCCCATTAACATCCAAAACAAGTAATATAATAGCATGGAACAATAAAAAATTATATATACTTTGGGGACGTATCAAGCATCCCCAAGCTTAATTCCTGCTCGTCCTCGAGTAGGTAAATGATAAAAACAAAAATTTTGATGTGGAATGCTACCTCACATAATTCTCAATGTAATTATCTTTATTGTGGCATGAATATTCAGATCCGAATGATTCAAGACAAAAGTTTAATATTGACATAAAAATAATAATACTTCAAGCATACTAACCAAGAAATTATGTCTTCTCAAAATAACATGGCAAAAGAATGTTCATCCCTACAAAATCATATAGTTTGGTCATGCTCCATTTTTGTCACACAAGAATGCTCTCATCATGCACAACCCCGATGACAAGCCAAGAAATTGTTTCACACTTTAGTAATCTCAAACTTTTTTCAACTTTCACGCAATACATGAGCGTGAGCCATGGATATAGTACTATGGGTGGAATAGAATATGATGATGGGGGTTATGTGGAGAAGACAAAAAAAGAAAAGTCTCACATCGACGCGGCTAATCAATGGGCTAGGGAGATGCCCATCAATTGATGTTAATGTAAGGAGTAGGGATTGCCATGCAATGGATGCACTAGAGCTACAAATGTATGAAAGCTCAATAAAATAACTAAGTGGGTGTGCATCCAACTTGCTTGCTCACGAAGACCTAGGGCATTTGAGGAAGCCCATTGTTGGAATATACAAGCCAAGTTCTATAATAAAAAGTTCCCACTAGTATATGGAAGTGACAAAACAAGAGACTCTCTATCATAAAGATCATGGTGCTACTTTGAAGCACAAGTGTGGAAAAAAAGGATAGTAGCATTGCCCCTTTTTATTTTATTTTTTTATTTTTTTGGGCCTTCTTTTTTTGCCTTTTTTTATTTGGGACAATGCTCTATTAATGATGATCATCACACTTCTATTTATTTACAACTCAATGATTACAACTCGATACTAGAACAAAGTATGACTCTATATGAATGCCTCCGGCGGTGTACCGAGAAGGGCAACGAATCAAGAGTGACATGTATGAAAAATTATGAACGGTGGCTTTGCCACAAATACGATGTCGACTACATGATCATTCAAGGCAATATGACAATGATGATATGTGTCATGATAAACGGAACGGTGGAAAGTTGCATGGCAATATATCTCGGAATGGCTGTGGAAATGCCATAATAGGTAGGTATGGTGGCTGTTTTGAGCAAGATATAAGGAGGTTTATGTGTGACAGAGCGTATCATATCACGGGGTTTGGATGCGCCGGCGAAGTTTGCACCAACTCTCAAGGTGAGAAAGGGCAATGCACAGTACCGAAGAGGCTAGCAATGATGGAAGGGTGAGAGTGCGTATAATCCATGGACTCAACATTACTCATAAAGAACTCACATACTTATTGCAAAAATCTACAAGTCATCAAAAAAGAAGCATTACGCGCATGCTCCTAGGGGATAGATTGGTAGGAAAAGACCATCGCTCATCCCCGACCGCCACCCATAAGGAAGACAATCAAATAACACCTCATGTTTCAAATTTGTTACACAACGGTCACCATACGTGCATGCTACGGGATTTGCACCCTTCAACGTAAGTATTTCTCAAATTCACAACTACTCAACTAACACACTCTAATATTACCACCTTTATATCTCAAAACAATTATCAAGTATCAAACTTCTCCTAGTACTCACTGCACTTTTTATGATTTTTTTATTATACCGATCTTGGATGTCTATCATATTAGGACTAAATTCATAACCAAAGCAAATTACCATGCTGTTCTAAGGGACGCTAAAAATAATATAAGTGAAGCATGAGAGATCAATAATTTCTATAAAATAAAACCACCACCGTGCTCTAAAAGATATAAGTGAAGCGCTAGAGCAAAATTATCTAGCTCAAAAGGTATAAGTGAAGCACATAGAGTATTCTAATAAATTCTAATTCATGTGTGTCTCTCCCAAAAGGTGTGTATAGCAAGGATGATTGTGGTAAACTAAAAGGCAAAGACTCAAATCATACACGATGCTCCAAGCAAAACACATATCATGTGGCGAATAAAAATATAGCTCCAAGTAAAGTTACCGATGAACAAAGACGAAAGAGGGGATGCCTTCCGGGGCATCCCCAAGCTTAGGCTTTAGGTTGTCCTTGGATTTTACCTTGGGGTGCCTTGGGCATCCCCAAGCTTAGGCTCCTGCCTCTCCTTGTTTCATAATCCATCAAATCTTTACCCAAAACTTGAAAACTTCACAAAGAAAACCCCGTGAGCTCCGTTAGTAAAAGAAAACAAACCACCACTTCAAGGTACTGTAATGAAATCATTCTTTATTTATATTGGTGTTAAACCTACTGTACTCCAACTTTTCTATGGTTCATAAACTCTATTACTAGCCATAGATTCATCAAAATAAGCAAACAACACACGAAGAACAGAATCTGTCAAAAACAGAACAGTCTGTAGTAATCTGTTGGTTTCGAATACTTCTGGAACCCCAAAAATTCTAAAATAAATTTCTGGATGTGAGGAATTTATCTATTAATCATCTTCAAAAATAATTAACTAAATAGCATTCTCCAGTAAAAAAATGGCAGCAAATCTCGTGAGCGCTAAAGTTTCTGTTTTTTACAGCAAGATCGCAAAGACTTTCCCCAAGTCTTCCCAAAGGTTCTACTTGGCACAAACACTAATTAAAAGCACAAGACCACATCTAAAGAGAGGCTAGATGAATTATTTATTACCAAACAGAACCAAAAGGAAGAGAACAAAAATAAAATTGGGTTTCCTCCCAACAAGCGCTATCGTTTAACGCCCCTAGCTAGGCATAAAAGCAAGGATGGATCTAGGTATTATCATCTTTGGTATGCAATCCATAAGTGGCTCTCATAATAGATTCATAAGGTAATTTAATTTTCTTTCTAGGAAAGTGTTTCATGCCCTTCCTTCACGGAAATTGGAATCTAATATTCCCTTCCTTCATATCAATAATTGCATCAATCGTTCTAAGGAAAGCTCTACCAAGAATAATAGGACATGTAGGATTGCAATCAATATCAAGAACGATGAAATATACGGGCACATAATTACTATTTTCAACAATAAGAACATCATTAATTCTTCCCATAGGTTTCTTAATGGTGGAATCCGCAAGATGCAAGTTTAAAGAACAATCATCAAATTCACGGAAACCTAGCAAATCACACAAAGTTTTAGGAATCGTGGAAACACTAGCACCCAAATCACATAAAGCAAAGCATTCATGATCTTTAATTTTAATTTTAATAGTAGATTCCCACTCATCATAAAGTTTTCTTGGGATAGAAACTTCCAATTCACTCTTTTCTTGATAAGATTGCATTAAAGCATCAACGATATGTTTAGTAAAAGCTTTATTTTGACTATAAACATGCGGAGAATTTAGCACGGATTGCAAGAAGGAAATACAATATATCAAAGAGCAATTATCATAATTAAATTCCTTGAAATCCAAGATAGTGGGTTCATTGCTATGTAAAGTTTTGACCTCTCCAATCCCACTTTTATCAATTTTGCATCAAGATCTAAAAATCCGAATCATTGGGACGCCTCCTAAATAAAGTTGAGCCATCTCTAGTCTCATCATTATCAAGATTCATATTGAAAAACAAATATTTAATAGGGGACACATCAATAACTTTTAGATCTTCATCATTATTATCATGGAAACTAGAAGAACACACTTTCACAAAACAATCTTTTTTTAGCACGCATCCTAGCGATTCTTTCTTTGCACTCATCGATGGAAATTCTCATAGCTTTGAGAGACTCATTGATATCATTCTTAGGTGGAATAGATATAAATTTCAAAGAATCAACATCAAGAGAAATTCTATCCATGCTCCTAGCCAACTCATCAATCTTAGACAATTTTTCTTCAATCAAAGCATTGAAATTCTTTTGCGAACTAATAAATTATTTAATATTAGATTCAAAATCAGAGGGAATCTCATTATAATTTCCATAAGAATTGCTATAGGAATTACCATAATTATTGTAGGAATTATTAGGAAACGGCCTAGGATTAAAATTACCTCTATACGCGTTATTACCAAAATTGTTCCTACCAACAAAATTCACATCCAGAGATTCATTATTATTCTCAATAAAAGTAGACAAAGGCATATCATTAGGATCAGAAGAAACACTTTTATTAGCAAACAATTTCATAAGTTCATCCATCTTTCCACTCAAAACATTGATTTCTTTTATAGCATGCACCTTTTTATTAGTAGATCTTTCAGTATGCCATTGAGAATAATTAACTATAATATTATCTAGGAGTTTAGTAGCTTCTTCTAAAGTGATTTCCATAAAAGTGCCTCCCGCGATCGAATCTAAAAGATTTCTAGAAGCAAAGTTCAATCCGGCATAAATTTTTTGTATAATCATCCAAAGATTCAAACCATGTGTGGGGCAATTACGTATCATTAATTTCATCCTCTCCCAAGCTTGTGCAACATGTTCATGATCAAGTTGCTGAAAATTTATAATATTGTTTCTAAGAGTGATGATCTTAGCGGGAGGAAAATACTTAGAGATAAAAGCATCTTTGCACTTATTCCATGAATCGATACTATTTTTAGGCAAAGACGAAAACCAAGTTTTAGCACGATCTCTAAGAGAAAATGGGAATAAATTCAGTTTAACAATATCATTATCCACATCTTTCTTCTTTTGCATATCACATAAATCAACAAAGTTATTTAGATGGATAGCGGCATCTTCACTAGGAAGGCCGGAAAAGGGATCTTTCATGACAAGATTCAGCAAAGCAGCATTAATTTCACAAGATTCAACATCGATAAGAGGAGCAACCGGAGTGCTAATAAAATCATTATTGTTGGTATTGGAAAAATCACACAATTTAGTATTATCTTGAGCCTTCGTGACAAGCAAGCAACCCAACACACAAGCAAACAAGAAACAAGCAAAAAGAGGCGAACTGGAAAAGAGAAGGGGAACGGAAAAAAGGGCGAATAAAACGGCAAGGGTGAAGTGGGGGAGAGGAAAATGAGAGGCAAATGGCAAATAATGTAATGCGAGGGATAAGAGTTTGTGATGGGTACTTGGTATGTCTTGACTTGTGCATAGACTCCCCGGCAACGGCGCCAGAAATCCTTCCTGCTACCTCTTGAGCACTGCGTTGGTTTTCCCTTGAAGAGGAAAGGGTGATGCAGCAAAATAGCGTAAGTATTTCCCTTAGTTTTTGAGAACCAAGGTATCAATCCAGTAGGAGGCCACACGCAAGTCCCTCGTACCTACACAAACAAATAAGAACCTCGCAACCAACGCGATAAAGGGCTTGTCAATCCCTTCACGGTTACTTACGAGAGTGAGATCTGATAGAGATGATAAGATAATATTTTGGTATTTTTATGATAAAGAGTAAAAGTAAAGATTGCAAAATAAAAGGTAATGGAAATAACTTGTTGATGGAAGATTAATATAATGGAGAATAGACCCGGGGGCCATAGGTTTCACTAGTGGCTTCTCTCAAGATAGCATAAGTATTACGGTGGGTGAACAAATTACCGTCGAGCAATTGATAGAAAACCGGATAATTATGAGAATATCTAGGCATGATCATGTATATAGGCATCACATCTGCGACAAGTAGACCGACCCTTTCCTGCATCTACTACTATTACTCCACACATCGACCGCTATCTAGCATGCATCTAGAGTATAAGTTCATAAGAACAGAGTAAGCATTAGGTAAGATGACATGATGTAGAGGGATAAACTCAAGCAATATGATATAAACCCCATCTTTTTTATCCTCGATGGCAACAATACAATACGTGTCGTTTCCCTTTCTGTCACTAGGATCGAGCACCGCAAGATTGAACCCAAAGCTAAGCACTTCTCCCATTGCAAGAAAGATCAATCTAGTAGGCCAAACCAAACTGATAGTTCGAAGAGGCTTGCAAAGATAACCAATCATGCATAAAAGATTTCAGAGAAGAATCAAATATTGTTCATAGATAGACTTGATCATAAACCCACAATTCAACGGATCTCGACAAACACACCGCAAAAAGAGTTACATCAAATAGATCTCCAAGAAGATCGGGGAGAACTTTGTATTGAGATTCAAAGAGAGAGAAGAAGCCATCTAACTAATAACTATGGACCCGAAGGTCTAAAGTAAACCACTCACACATCATCGGAGGGGCCATGGAGTTGATGTAGAGGCCCTCCATGATCGATGCCCCCTCCGGTGGAGCTCCGGAAAAGGCTCCAAGATGGGATCTCTTGGGTTCATAAGGTTGCGGCGGTGGAAATAGGGTTTCGTGGTGCTCCTCGATGTTTTCAGGGTATATGAGTATATATAGGAGGAAGAAGTAGGTCGGTTGAGCCACGAGGGGCCCACGAGGGGGAGGGCGCCCCCCTGCCTCGTCCACTCCAAGTCCTCTGGATCACGTTTGTTCCAAAAATCACGTTCCCGATGGTTTCATTCCGTTTGGATTACATTTGATATTCCTTTTCTGCGAAACACTGAAATAGGCAAAAAACAGCAATTTGCACTGGGCCTTGGGTTAATAGGTTAGTCCCAAAAAAATAATATAAAAGTGTAAAATAAAGCCCATTAACATCCAAAACAGGTAATATAATAGCATGGAACAAATAAAAAATTATAGATACATTGGAGACGTATCAAGCGCCTCCTGCTTGATGGGCTCCGTCTTCATGATGGGGAGCACCTGCTCCGGCTTGACGGCGGCGAGCCCTGGCTCTGTCTTCAGCTTGACGAAACGCGGAGGAGCCGAGGAGGTGGCACGCCGGCCGCCCTCGTTGATGATGATGCCAACGCTGCGTGTGCGCCGGTCGTCTCCGTGGCGGGCTCTGCCTTGACGTCGAAGAGCGCTGACGAGCCGGAAGAGTGGAAGGAGGAGCGGGAGGAGGAGGAAGAGTGAGAGAAGGAGGAGGCGGCGAACCTCCTGGGCACGCACGGCTTGGCGCTTCGGCGAGGGGCCCGCGCGGCCACCACGGCGGGGTACGCCAGTGGCGGGTTGTTGCCGCCCTTGAGGCGTGCGATCACCTCGTGCAGGGTGCGGCTGGGGACCCCCCCCCCCACCAGACATGGCAGACATCGCTGTTCTTTGGGCCACCGACCACCGTCGCCCCGTTTGTGGACGCCAGCCTTTGCGCCTGTCGCCGCTGGAAATAGTCAGTCCAAGCGGCGTGGTTGTCGGCGGCATACTGGGGGAGTGCACGCTGCTCCTCTGACAGGGTCGCCCGCACGCGATCGACCTCGGCGGCAAAGAGGCAGGGGCGCGCGTCGACGTCGGGCACAAGGGGTGGGGCCGCCGCCGTTGCTGAGCTTCCACCCCGTCGGCCCGGTGCGCATGTCCGGTGGCGCCGGGATGTTCGCCTCGAAGAGAAGCCACGACTCGCACTCCTGGAGCATGCGGCGGCATCGGACATTGGCCGCCGCGGCGTCACCGGGGAAGCGTTCGGCCATGGAGAGAGAAGAGGAAGGGAAGGGAAGGGGAGAGCTCGGCGACGGAAGGGAGGGACGGCGGCTGGTTTGGGTTCGGCGGCAGAAGGGAGGGACGACGGCTAGTATTGCCAGCGGCTAAAGGGAGGGACAATGGCTGGTGTGGCCAGCGGCGAGGGAAGCCTCTGTTTATATAGCCCCAGGCCGTGTGAACGCGTGATAGAAGGGGAGGCGTCATCGTGCCTGCCCGCCCGTGATGAAGGAACCAATGGCAAGGCGTTCCTAAAAGTGCGTTATATCGACTAGAGGGGGGTGAATAGGCGATTTTTATGAAAGTCTTCAAAACATGGGAGTTTTGAAGACAAACGATAGAAATGAACCTATAACCATGCAGCGGAAGGTAGACTACCCTAGACAAGCCATAGTCAAGTATTCAATGAAGTTAAAACACAAAGATTAACAGCAGCTAGGCAGTACGGATCAGGATGGAAGATAATATGAAACCAATCTGAACAAACAGTCACACAGTGAAGACAAATGGAAAATGCAAATAGGCAATGACTTCACAAGGACCAATTGTAAATAAAGAGATGGGAAGGATAGAACCAGTGAGCTTGGTGAAGACAAAGGTTTGGTAGACCAGTTCCAACTGTGTTGACAGTTGTACGTCTGGTTAGGGCGGCTATGTATTTAAACCTGAGGACACACAGTCCCGGACACCCAGTCTTGAACACGCAGCTCAGGACACTCATTCCTCACCGTATTCCCCTTGAGCTAAGGTCACACAGACCTCGCCCAATCACTCTGGTAAATCTTCAAGGTAGACTTCCAAACCTTCACAGACTTCATTCACCGGCGATCCACAATGACTCTTGGATGCTCAGAACGCGACGCCTAACCGGCTGGAGGATTCACAGTTCTCAAGTGTAATAAGTCTTCAGATCACACAGACAGGAAGACTTAAGTGATGCCTAACACTCTTTGGCTCTGGGTGTTTAGGGCTTTATCCTCGCAAGGAATACTCTCTCAAAGGCTTCGAGGTGGGTTGCTCTCAAACGACAAAAGCCATACTCTAACTCTGAGCAGCCAACCGTTTATGGTTGTAGGGGGTGGACTATTTATAGCCACTGGGCAACCCGACCTGGTTTGTCCGAAATGACACTTGGTCACTAAGGAACTGACACATGTTCCAACGGTCAGATTTCAAACACACACGTCAACATTACTTGGACTACAAGCAAAGCTGACTTATCCAACTCTGGACAAGATTTGCTCTCATAGTCTTCACTCGAAGACATAGGATTTTGGTTAAGCATCACCTCAGTCATTCTGACTGGTTCTCTTGGACCCCACTTAACAGTACGGTGGTTCCTATGACTCAACAAAGAAAAACACAGAACGACAAAACTGCGAAGTCTTCGCGCTCCATAGTCTTCACGCAATGTCTTCTCTTATCATAGTCTTCAATGTGAATGTCTTCACATACCACCTCTGACTTCAATGTCTTCATACATTTTTAGGGGTCATCTCTGGTAGGAAAACCGAATCAATGAGGGACTTCTACCTGTGTTATCCTGCAATTCTCACAAACACATTAGTCCCTCAACTAGGTTTGTCGTCAATACTCCAAAACCAACTAGGGGTGGCACTAGATGCACTTACAATCTCCCCCTTTTTGGTGATTGATGACAAACTAGTTGAAGTTTTCAACGGGGAATATAATATGTGAAATTGTAAAGGATAGGGGATTGTCTTCATAAGTTGCAAGGGCTCCCCCTGAAGATGTGCATATAAGTAATTTGCTTTTGGAATGCAAATGCACATGGCAGGTTGTACTTGTGGAGATCCTCTTCAACTTATGATGACAATTCATCATGCATGAAAGTATGTGAAGATAATGATATGCATAATGAAAAATGGACGTCTGCAAAATGATCTAAGTGCGGAATTTATCGTCGCACATGCGGAATTTATCATCGCATCACAGAATAGCAAATAAGTAGCAGACGACCATCGAGTTTGAGTGTTACAACTCAAAGAACCAAATGTATCAAGACGCGAGAGTTGTAAACACTAGGCAAAATATAAAACTACCGCCCATATGAACCCGCTTGAAGACTATCAAACTCATATGCTTCTCCCCCTTTTGTCAGTAAGGACCAAAAAGGTTTGAAGACATAGAGCACCTACTCGTCCCCGTGAGGAGTTGGTGAAGCAGCAGGGTCTTCGGTGTTGGTTGGCGGTGCAGACGAACTCGGTGCAGTGTTGATTCGCGCTGAAGGTGGTGAAGTAGCATCGTCTTCATCATCGATGACACGTGCATTCACTGTTGCAGCAGAGGAGGAGAACTCAGAGTCTTCAAGAGACGGAGTTCGTCGCAGCACAGTCCTTCTTGGAGGTGTTGAGTCAAACTTGAAGCGTTCAGAGAAGCCATCCTCTTGAAGATCATCTTCAGAACACATAAGCGTCAGCCCTTTCCATGTACGCCGACAAGTTTCATGGGCAACAAAGGCATTCTTGGTGGCAAGGTTGCGAATCCTGTTTACGTCCACCAAGAGGCTTTGCATTTGGCGCTTCAGCCAGTCATGATGCTTATCCTGTTTCTGATGAAGGGTAACCAGAAGTTCTCGGTCGTTGAGAACATGAGATCGCTTCTTGGGCCGTTGGGCAATGGTGCTTTTAGTTGCTTCAGTGAGGGCATGATGAGGTGCACGGGTAGTACCAGCCAGAGGATAAACACGAGCGACTGCTGGATCTCCGTCAATGTGTTGTGAGAAACTTTGCTTATCAGCATTCTGAAGACTAAGGGGCTCCTTGGCAGGCTCTGGATAGATGGCTTCAACTGACATATCGACGTCAGGCATAAAGATCCGATGATTGCGAGCAGAGGGCTGATAGGTGACAGCTGAGTGTAGTTTGATCAGCCGCATAATCCATGGAGCGTAAAACTTCAAGCCAAAGAGATCAGATCCTGATGCAGCAAGTTGGCGGATGAAGAAGTCTTGTGCATTGAAGCATTTGCCGTGAAGAATATGGAAGACCAAAGTCTTCATTGCACCTTCCAGCTTTGCATGTGGAGAATGTCCTTTGATGGGCCAGAGAGTTCGCCTTATAATGTGATAGATAGTGCGTGGCAGATACTCAAGGTCTTCAACAAAGAACTCCTTAGGATATGCAGCATCTGGAGGCAAAGGCTTCATCATGCTAAGCATCTGACTCATGTTTGGTTCAGGCTTGTGAAAAATGCTCTCCATAGCTGCACTGTGAAGCTGACAACCAGGTTCATAAAGATCTCCTGGAGTGGGCAGACCAGTGAGCTCAATGATATCAAAGGCTTTGGCTTCATGATGAACATTGCCTGTCATCCACTCAAGGACCCAAGTCTTCGGATCTCTGTTGTAGCCACGAATATGAAGAGTGGCATAGAATTGGAGCAGCAATTCTTCGTTCCAGTGCTCCTTGTCAGTGACGAACGGCAACAATCCAGACTCTCTGAAGCAATCCAGAGCTTCTTCCAAACAAGGCAGACCAGTTATGGCTTCAGTGTCAAGACGCATATGTGGGAAAATGCGACCTTGATTGTACAAAATGCATGAGTAATAACTGCGCTGCTGATAGCTCCAGAACCGATCAGAAGATATTCTTGCCTTGGTGTAGGGGTTCTTGGCGCTATCAAAGAAGGTGTTGTGTGCCTTGAAGCCATTGATATTGAAAGATCCGGGTGCAGATGCAGTACCTGGAAACCTGGGCAACCTTGGCATTGGCTTCTGAACCTGAGGCCTGTGCTCAACGTGATAGTCAAACTGAGGACCAGCAGCAGCCGGAGGAGTCAGAAAATGCCATTTGACAGTGATAAGTTGGCCATAGTTGAATGCTTGATCGATAGTGTGTGACCTTGGTGGCGGAATAGGAGCAGTGGCATCAACAGAGGCGTCAGGCTGCACATATGTTGCAGGTGCATCATCGGCTTCATTGGCCTCTAGCACAGTGTTAGGTGCAGGCTCCACAGTGTCTTCAGCCATGACCACGTGATTGGCTTCAGTGGTGTTAGTGGTGGCAGCCTCAGGATTCTCAACCTCCACTTCAAAAGCTGGAGGGTCGGTCACGTTCTCCTCGAGAACAACATCTTGGTGAGACGGGGGTGTAGCAACTCTTGGGGCATCTTCTTCATCGGCTGATGCAGCCAGAACATCTTCAGCCATTTTGGCTTCAGATTCAGACACGTGCATTGTGGGAGTGACTTGGGGCCTTGGTCCTTTGCGAAGCCTGTGTAATACGGGCGATGCTTATGGAGATGGAGTGTGCTGGGCCTCATAGTCATCATTATCTTGCACTGTTGGGGTAGCTTGCGGTTGGGGAGAGCTTGGAGTGTCTTGTCTCTGTGGGTGATCAGCCCACGATGCATCCTGAGCAGTTGGCATCAGAGGACGACCAATGCTGATGAGTTCGCTGTGCGTGAGCACAGGCGATGATACCAGTTGGTGCTCGATCTGAGGAAGGACTTCATCATCTTCAACATTGTCATGGTGACCAATGTCTTCAGCAGTGGTGGGGTTAACTGCTGGAATGTCTTCAGCTTTAGGAGCCTCTGTGGAAGCAGGCTCATGAACTACTATCCGTCGTTCTTGATGCGAGGAATCAGGGCGAGCAACAGAGATGAGTTCTACAACAAGGGGCTCTATGGGAGCAGCCCGATCTTTCTTGGTTCTGCGCTTCTTCTTGGAGGGAGCGACATCAGAAGCATCAGGATTTTTCCTCTTTCTGGCCTCAGCCTCGGCAGTCCTCGTCTTCTTCAGTTCTGAAGCGGTTGACCGGACCTTTGGCTTCGAGCCAGTCATGCTGCTTGGAAAGACTATGCGTGGCTCTTCCCGCCTTGAAGGTGCAGGTTGGTCTGTTGATGGCTTCTTCTTCTTTGCAGCCATTCTTGGGTCGATGCCAGGACGACCAAGAGCCTTGCGCTTCTCAGCCTCATTGTAGGCTTGCACACACTTGTCAGCCAGGCTCTTCATGCTCTCACGAGAACCTTTAGCTTCTTCACGCTTCTTGAGAAAGGCTTCCTTGAGCTCGTGCAGCATAATCTTGAAGTTTTTCACATCTTGCACGCTGAGCTTGGCCATGTGCTTCTTGAACTGAGCTTTCTCATAGTCGAGTTTTTGCTTCAGTTCAACGATGCGCTGAGCTAGAGCTAGCTCAGAAGCAATGGCGCGAGTGAAGGCGACACTGAGGCCAATTGGAAGTTGCAGATCTTCAAAGCTAAGGTTGGGCGTGTCAAACCACTCATCAATGAAGTTATCGATGATTGCCACATCAAAGAGAGGCAAATCATTGAAGATCTCTGCTTCTTCCTTGCTCTTGATCTGTTGCTCAAGAGCGTCATCTACAAGATCTTCATCGCTGGACAGATCAACGGCGTCATTACGCAGAATAGCAGCAGCAGTCAGTGCCTGATCAGTACTCTTTCTCATCTCAGTCTTCTTGGAGATACGTGATAGATCTTCAAACTGCACACTGTCTTCAGGAGGTGCAGTAGCCAGTGGCTTCGCACGTGAAGCTTTTGGAGGAGCAGCTGACTTTGAAGCTTTAGCCTTCTTCTACTTCTGCGGCTTTGTAGTAGGAGCTGGGGATTCATCAGTGTCGGCATCATCAGAATGATCCACTTTGGCACCTTGAACAGAAATGTGAGTGATAAGGCCATCAAGGTTGTAGAAAGGTCCGATGATATTGGGTTCAGCATCGCGTGTGCCGTCAGCCCGGGAAGCAGAAGGACCAGGGTTGAAGTCTAGTCCCAATGACTTCTTGTTTTCCTTGGCCGGTGCCTTTGCGTGCTGGAAGTTGCGCTTGAAGAGATTATCGTCACGACACCAGAGCGGTGATGATGGGTCGGCATTTTCAGGCTGTGGTCCACGGACCATACAAGGATAGAAACCCTGAGCAATAGCTTTAGCTCTGGTCTTGGGTGGAAGGCTTCGGAAGAGAATGTCACCCCAAGGACTCTTGATGGCATTCTTCTCAGCATACTCCTAGGTCACAAACTTGTATTTAAACCATTGTTCGGCCCAATATCTTCGAATCCATTGGATTCGTGTCTTGCGCTAATTGTAATCCTCTTCTGGATCTGTCTTGTACAGCTCTGAGAGGTCATCAGGCAGATCTCTTGATGTTCCCCCTCGACGCTGTCTGCCACCCTTCCTTGCTGATTTCTCTATAGCCATGAACTTTAAACTGAAAGGCTTCAAAGGCTTCCGCTTTCTGGTCAAACAGGAACTGGCTTCGGGAGAGTTAATGTGATGCTCTAAGAATTCTGCAAATGAATGCAGACTATGAGAACCAAGGGATTCTCCCACGGACATGTACCTATGACAGCATTAAGGTGCAAGGGAAGGGGAAGAGGTCATATGAATTCTCAGAAGATTTTGAAGATAAATCAGTTTAGAAGACATTGACCTCATCGTGCGAAGACATTCACTCATAGATAAAGAGTTGGTTCCAGATTTGTACGAATTCACGAATAAGTACAAGTGAGGAATCTAACTACTTTGTGAAGCATAAGTGAACATATTAGGCATATTATGATATGCAGTATGAAATAGATCCAACTTGTGTGAACAGAAACTGCTTGTGGTAGAAAGTAATGAATCTATAGGATCAAAGGGGCCGTAAAAAGGAAGTTTTATTTACCACACAAAGAACTACTAGACGGAGTGGGAGAGGAGGCCGAGCAGTTCGATCGTTCGTGCCCTAACTTGGCGACGGAGGACACCTACGGAGACGGCGGAGAAGACGATCTCCACGGCCGGCGTGAAGACGACGTCGGTGAGGTCACGGCAGCTAAGCGCTTCGTCGTCGAGGGCTAGCGGTGGCGCTAGGGTTTGTGCGAGAGTGGAAGAAAGGATAATGACTATGGTGAGGCGTGTATTTATAGGGACATGGACGACACAGTGTTATTACACAGGTGCCCCTGGCGATTCATATCTGAAGGGCACGTGGCTATCATGCAACATATCGGAGGTTGTTCCACGTTCCCACGCACGCCTGGATTGTCGGGTGGTCGTTCCCACTTCTCCGGGTTTCAGGTGAAAGGATTTAGCATTGAAAACAGACTTAATGTTTGTCTCTGTATCTTCTGCTGACAAGGACGCAAAGAAGATATTCGACAGTTTAATAGAATGCATATGATTTGGAGAGATAGAGTTTGAGATAGAGAGCATAGAGAGGTTAGGGTCCGATCACATTCACTTAGTTCAAAAGATTCAACAAGAAGACATAGCTATAAGTGAATGTTGTAGAGGACAGAAACTAGTATATATATAGTGTTACTATTCATCACCCAGGGTGCAGAATAAGTTATTCTTCACCCGAGGTAATCTTACGATCATTTTATAATTAAATTATGTTTAGAATTCAAATAGTTACATTCCTATTGATTCACTACGTAAAATTTGACATAAAAAATTAAAATATAGGTCATAAGACAAGAAAATTTGCAGTTTATGTGTATTTTAGACTATGTTTTTACGTTTATAATTTTACATACCATAAATTTTTTTACGGCGATTATAGATTTTCTTACGGTCTCTTTTTGCGTCGAAAATAAGACAAAACTTACGGAACATAAAATTATGGTGCATTGATGGTAAAATAGAGGGGGTTGAAGAATAACTATTCTTTATCCAGGGTAACGAATAGCGCGACCCTATATATATATGAGAAAGACAATCAAATCAACATAGTGAAGATAATCATGAAGAAAGGTTGAGATTGAAGTCAAACCAAATGTGAAGACATACCAAACGTAACGCCATGAGTGAAACACTTCAAACAGAAAATTTTGGTGGTGGCGTTACCCACCGTATAGGAAGTATTAGACCCAGACACGGCGCACAATTATCGTGGCGCTCCGAAGTCAAATTCCACATAATGTATTCACACTTAGAATGTAAGTCTTTATTGATTGAAGATATACTTTACTTCGTGTGTTGCACATCTAAGTCATCAATATGCATAAGTGTTAGGATGTGTGCCTGATCACAGGACATTTGAGGATTCTAAGATATTTAGCTCACACCGTAACTTGCAAAACCTCTTCTCATCCAAGGGCTTGGTGAAGATATCTGCCAATTGTTCTTCAGTGTTGACGTGTATGATATCAATATCTTCCTTCACAACATGATCTCTGAGAAAGTGATGATGAATTTCAATGTGCTTTGTCTTTGAGTGTTGAACTGGGTTGTTGGCAATCTTGATGGCGCTTTCATTGTCGCAGTAGAGTGACACTTGCTTCAGATGAATGCCATAGTCTTTGAGTGTTTGCTTCATCCATAGAAGCTGAGCGCAGCAAGATCCAGCAGCAATGTATTCAGATTCAGCAGTGGAGAGAGATACACAGTTCTGCTTCTTTGAAGACCAACATACAAGTGATCGTTCCAGAAAATGACATGTGCCTGATGTAGACTTGCGATCCATCTTGTCACCAGCATAATCAGCATCCGAGAATCCAACCAGATCAAACTCTGAGCCCTTTGGATACCATAATCATAATGTTGGGGTGTAAGCCAAATATCGAAGAATTTGCTTCATAGCTAAGTGATGCGATTCCTTTGGTGCCGCTTGGAATCGAGCACACATGCAAACACTAAGCATGATATCTGGCCTAGATGCACATAGATAAAGTAAAGAACCAATCATGGAGCGGATACCTTTTGATCGAACTCTTTACCATTGTCGTCGGGACCCAGATGATGTTTGGCTGGCATTGGCGTCGTGAAGCCTTTGCAGTCTTGCATCCCAAATTTCTTCGGGCAATCTTTGAGGTACTTATCTTGAGATATGAAGATGTCGTTGCGTTGCTGACGTATTTGAAGACCAAGGAAGAACTTCAGCTCACCCATCATGGACATCTGATATTGCTCTTGCATCATATATCCAAACTCTTCACTGTATTTCTGATTGGTGCAGCCGAAGATAATGTCATCCACATATATTTGGCACACAAATAGTTCACCATCATATGTCTTCGTGAAGAGAGTGGGGTCGAGGGAACCAGGTTTGAAGCCTTTGCTCTTCAGGAAGTCTTTGAGTGTGTCATACCAAGCCCGAGGGGCTTGTTTGAGGCCATACAGTGCCTTGTTGAGCTTGTACACCATGTCAGGATGTTTTGGATCTTCAAAGCCAGGCGGTTGTGCAACATACACTTCTTCTTCAATCTTGCCATTGAGAAAAGCGCTCTTCACATCCATTTGATACAGAAGAATGTTATGATGATTTGCATAGGCCAGCAGTATGCGTATGGCTTCAAGTCTAGCCACAGGAGCAAATGTTTCATCGAAGTCAATCCCTTCAACTTGAGTGTACCCTTGAGCAACGAGACGAGCTTTGTTTCTGACAACTTGACCATGCTCATCTTGCTTGTTGCGATATATCCATTTGGTGCCTATTATATTGTGCTTGCGAGGATCAGGACGCTTAACCAGTTCCCATACATTATTCAGCTCAAACTGTTGAAGCTCTTCTTGCATAGCTTGAATCCATTCAGGTTCCATGAAGGCTTCTTCAACTTTCTTGGGTTCAGATATTGAGACGAATGCGAAGTGCCCACAGAAATTTGCTAGCTGTGTTGCCCTCGAACGAGTGAGTGGACCTGGTGCATTGATGCTATCAATTATTCTCTCAATCTGTACTTCATTTGCAACACGAGGATGTACAGGACGAAGATTTTGCTCTTGCTGATCATTGTCATCGTTAGAAGGATTGTCTTCAGGCTGAGCATTGTCTTCAGTTTGATCAGGTGCGGAGATGATAAGTTCCTCTTCAGGCTGAGATTCAGATGGTATGATTTCTCCAGTTCCCATAAGTTTGATTGATTCACTGGATGGAACTTCATCTAGCATGTTTGGCAGGTGCTCTCTTTGTGAGCCGTTAGTCTCATCGAACCGCACATCCACTGTTTCAACCACTTTATAGTGAAAAAGGTTGAAGACTCTGTAGGAGTGTGAATCCTTTCCATATCCAAGCATAAAACCTTCATGTGCTTTTGGTGCAAATTTTGAAGTGTGATGTGGATCCTTGATCCAGCACCTGGCACCAAATACTCTGAAGTAACTGACATTTGGCTTCTTGCCAGTAAGGAGCTCATAGGATGTCTTGTTGAGAAGCTTGTGAAGATAAACACGGTTGGTGATATGGCATGCAGTATCAATGGCTCCAGGCCAGAACTTTCTTGGAGTCTTGTATTCATCAAGCATCGTCCGGGCCATCTCAATAAGTGTTTTGTTCTTGCATTCCACGACGCCATTCTGCTGCGGTGTGTACGGAGCTGAGAATTCATGTGTAATGCCAAAAGTATCAAGATAAGTTTCTAAACCAGTGTTCTTGAATTCAATGCCATTGTCACTTTTGATGTGCTTGATCTTGATGCCATAGTTGTTCATGGCTCGATTGGCAAAGCGTCTGAAGACATCCTGCACTTCAGTCTTGTAGAGGATTATATGCACCCAAGTATATCTTGAATAATCATCAACAATGACAAAGCCATAGAGACAAGCAGTAGTAGTAAGAGTTGAGTAATGAGTGGGACCAAAAAGGTCCATGTGGAGCAGTTCGAAGGGTTGAGTCGTTGTCATGATTGTCTTCGAGGGATGCTTGGCCCTCGTCATCTTTCCTGCTTCACAGGCACCGCATAAGTGATCCTTCTTGAACTTGACGCCCTCGATGCCTATGACATGCTTCTTCCTTGCAAGGGTGTGGAGGTTCCTCATGCCAGCATGCCCTAGCCTCCGATGCCAGAGCCAGCATTCAGAAGCTTTTGCTAGAAGACATACGGCAAGTTGTGGTCCTGCTGAGAAATCTACCACGTACAAATCATCTTTCCGATACCCTTCAAACACTAGAGACTTGTCAGATTCCATTAGAACAAGGCAACGATATTTTCCAAACATCACAATCATGTTTAAATCGCAAAGCATTGAGACAGACATTAAGTTGAAACCAAGGGATTCAACAAGCATGACTTTATCCATGTGTTGATCCTTTGAGATTGCAACTCTACCTAGACCCAATACCTTGCTTTTACCAGTGTCAGCAAATGTGATGTGACTTTTGTCAGATGGACGTAAGGTTGAGTCCATGAGAAGGCTTCGCTTGCCAGTCATGTGATTAGTACACCCACTATCAATAATCCATTCTGAAGCAGCTGGTGTCGTACCCTACAGTGCAGTTAGGGGGATAGGCTTCACGAAGAGAATTGTGAAGCATAAACATTTGACGAGCAAGTGGATTATGAAAGCTTAGATCAGGTTAGGACTGATAGGGCAAGTGGCAAGCGACTCAGGAACAAAATACATAATAAGACCATTTGGGCATTTGATCTTGCGCCCTACAAGATGTTTAAGGTCCCCAGCAATGGCTTCAGACGATTTTGGTTTTCGGCTGGAGACCTTTCCCTGCAAAAGAGAGTTAAGCTTTCTTAGCCACCCACATCTTCAAGGGTGGCTTCGAAGCAATGAGTCTAAGTGCAGCATCTGAGAACTTTGGCTTTGGAGCCCTAGCAAAAAGTCTTGCAGGTGGACAATAGTACTCATAAGAATAAGCAGAATAGTTTTTGGTCTTATGAACATGGCGGTTTGATGAAACGCGCTCATATTCATAGGCCTGAGTAAGGTTTCCCTGCAAAACATTTGCGTTAGTGCGACTCAGGTGAGTCCTCTGTCTGTATGAAGCCTTTGGACCATATGAAGCCTGTGGTCTGGGGTTTGTCTTCTTCACTTGTGGTGTCATGACGACATTCACAGGAAGATTCTCCAAACACCTTTTCGGCACCCAGACTTTCTTCATAGGCGGCCCATTCCTGCAGTTAGTACCAATATACCTGGCAAACACTTCACCATTCTGATTCTTAAACAGTTTATAGTTTGCATCAAAGGATTCATCAATAACAATGGGATTAGCAGAAGTGAAGCTAGATAGGGTGGATGGATCCGCTGAAGGTTCCTTTGCAGCAACCCATGTGGTTTTGGGGTACTGCTCAGGTTTCCAGTAAGAGCCATCAGCATTCATTTTCCTTTCGAACCCAACACCCTCTTTCCTAGGGTTTCGGTTCAGGATCTGCCTTTTGAGGACATCACATAGTGTCTGATGCCCTTTGAGACTTTTGAACATCCCTGTTTCAAGCAATGTCTTCAACCTAGCATTCTCATCAGCAATAGCAGTGGCATCCTCAGCAGAGGGGTTAGTTACCACATCAACAGTTGAAGATATTGCAACAGTAGCAGCAGTAGAACATTCAGCAACAGAAGTAGCGTTATCACACTCAATGCATTTAAGACATGGTGGTTCAAATCCTTCTGAGCGGAACTGATCTGTTTGGCGTGAAGTGACTCGTTTTCCTTTTGAAGATCTTCATGAGCCGCTCTCAATTTCTCAAGTTCTTGCTTCCTTTGAAGATAATCATAGGAAAGCTTTTCATGAGTTGTTGAGAGCGTTTCATGACGACTTTCAAGTTCCTCATACTTAACATGAAGATTTTTTATGTCTTCAATTAAGGACTGAGATCGAGTCATTTCAGCGTCCAACAGGTCATCGCTTTTGTCTAACAGTTTTTGAATATGTTCCATAGCTTTCTGTTGTTTAGTGGCAAGGGAAGCAAGTTTTGCATAGCTGGGTCCAAATTCATCACCAGATTCATCATCACTGGATTCAGATAGATAGCATTCAGTTACCTTAGCATCTTTTGCCATAAGGCATGATGCAAAAGATGATGATTCTGGTTCGAATGTCATCGCTTTGAGAGATTCCTTAAAGTCCTCAAACCAAGGATCATGACGAGTTCGATGACCTTCATAGACCTCAGAGAGACGGTCCCAGATAAGCTTCGCATGATCGAGATGCATGATATTCCTGAACTGATTTTGAGACAGACAGGAGCAAATGACGTCCTTCGCCGTGAGGTTGAGAAGAGTGTACTTGCGAATGTCATCAGCTTCTGCCATCTTGCACAGATCGGTCAGACCAATCTTAGTGACGGTCCACAGCTCGCTGTTCATCGCCATGAGGCGCTTCTTCATCATGGCCTTCCACTTGGAATACTCGTGACCGTCAAAGATGGGGCATGACACAATCTTCATTCTTGTGGTCGACATAACTAAAACTCCAGGCAGTTAAACCAAAATCACACAGAACAAGGGAGTACCTCGCTTTGATACCAATTGAAAGTGCGTTATATCGACTAGAGCGGGGGTGAATAGGCAATTTTTATGAAAGTCTTCAAAACATGGGAGTTTTGAAGACAAACGATAGAAATGAACCTATAACCATGCAGCGGAAGGTAGACTACCCTAGACAAGCCATAGTCAAGTATTCAATGAAGTGAAAGCACAAAGACAAACAGCAGCTAGGCAGTACGAATCAGGATGGAAGATAATATGAAACCAATCTGAACAAACAGTCACACAGTGAAGACAAATGGACAATGCAAATAGGCAATGACTTCACAAGGACCAACTGTAAATAAAGAGATGGGAAGGATAGAACCAGTGAGCTTGGTGAAGACAAAGGTTTGGTAGACCAGTTCCAACTGCGGTGACAGTTGTACGTCTGGTTAGGGCGGCTAGGTATTTAAACCTGAGGACACACAGTCCCGGACACCCAGTCCTGAAAACGCAGCTCGGGACACTCAGTCCTCACCGTATTCCCCTTGAGCTAAGGTCACTCAGACCTCGCCCAATCACTCTGGTAAATCTTCAAGGTAGACTTCCAAACCTTCACAGACTTCGTTCACCGGCGATCCACAATGACTCTTGGATGCTCAGAATGCGATGCCTAACCGGCTGGAGGATTCACAGTCCTCAAGTGTAATAAGTCTTCAGATCACACAGACAGGAAGACTTCAGTGATGCCTAACACTCTTTGGCTCTGGGTGGTTAGGGCTTTATACTCGCAAGGAATTCTCTCTCAAAGGCTTCGAGGTGGGTTGCTCTCAAACGACAAAAGACGTACTCTAACTCTGAGCAGCCAACCGTTTATGGTTGTAGGGGGTGGACTATTTATAGCCACTGGGCAACCCGACCTGGTTTGTCCGAAATGACCCTTGGTCACTAAGAAACTAACACGTGTTCCAACGGTCATATTTGAAACACACACGACAACTTTACTTGGACTACAAGCAAAGCTGACTTATCCAACTCTGGACAAGATTTGCTCTCATAGTCTTCACTCAAAGACATAGGATTTTGGTTAAGCATCACTTCAGTCATTCTGACTGGTTCTCTTGGACCCCACTTAACAGTACGGTGGTTCCTATGACTCAACAAAGAAAAACACAGAACGACGAAACTGCTAAGTCTTCGCGCTCCATAGTCTTCACGCGATGTCTTCTCTTATCATAGTCTTCAATGTGAATGTCTTCACATACCACCTCTGACTTCAATGTCTTCATACATTTTTAGGGGTTATCTCTGGTAGGAAAATCGAATCAATGAGGGACTTCTACCTGTGTTATCCTGCAATTCTCACAAACACATTAGTCCCTCAACTAGGTTTGTCGTCAATACTCCAAAACCAACTAGGGGTGGCACTAGATGCACTTACAATCTCCCCCTTTTTGGTGATTGATGACAAACTAGTTGAAGTTTTCAACGGGGAATATAATATGTGAAATTGTAAAGGATAGGGGATTGTCTTCATAAGTTGCAAGGGCTCCCCCTGAAGATGTGCATATAAGTAATTTACTTTTGGAATGCAAATGCACATGGCAGGTTGTACTTGTGGAGATCCTCTTCAACTTATGATGACAATTCATTATGCAAGATATGACGTGACGAAGATGATGATATGCATAATGAAAAATGGACGTCTGCAAAATGATCTAAGTGCGGAATTTATCGTCGCACATGCGGAATTTATCATCGCATCACATAATAGCAAATAAGTAGCAGACGACCATCAAGTTTGAGTGTTACAACTCAAAGAACCAAATGTATCAAGGCGCGAGAGTTGTAAACACTAGGCAAAATATAAAACTACCACCCATATGAACCCGCTTGAAGACTATCAAACTCATATGCTCCTCCCCCTTTTGTCAATAAGGACCAAAAAGGTTTGAAGACATAGAGTACCTACTCGTCCCCGTGAGGAGTTGGTGAAGCAGAAGGGTCTTCGGTGTTGGTTGGCGGTGCAGACGAACTCGGTGCAGTGTTGATTCGCGCTGAAGGTGGTGAAGTAGCATCGTCTTCATCATCGATGACACGTGCATTCACTGTTGCAGCAGAGGAGGAGAACTCAGAGTCTTCAAGAGATGGAGTTCATCGCATCACAGTCCTTCTTGGAGGTGTTGAGTCAAACTTGAAGCGTTCAGAAAAGCCATCCTCTTGAAGATCATCTTCAGAACACATAAGCGTCAGCCCTTTCCATGTACGCCAACAGGTTTCATGGGCAACAAAGGCATTCTTGGTGGCAAGGTTGCGAATCCTATTTACATCCACCAAGAGGCTTTGCATTTGGCGCTTCAGCCAGTCATGATGCTTATCATGTTTCTGATGAAGGGCAACCAGAAGTACTCGGTCGTTGAGAACACGAGATCGCTTCTTGGGCCGTTGGGCAATGGTGCTTTTAGTTGCTTCAGTGAGGGCACGATGAGGTGCACGGGTAGTACCAGCCAGAGGATAAACACGAGCGACTGCTGGATCTCCGTCAATGTGTTGTGAGAAACTTTGCTTATCAGCATTCTGAAGACTAAGGGGCTCCTTGGCAGGCTCTGGATAGATGGCTTCAACTGACATATCGACGTCAGGCATAAAGATCCGATGATTGCGAGCAGAGGGCTGATAGGTGACAGCTGAGTGTAGTTTGATCAGCCGCATAATCCATGGAGCGTAAAACTTCAAGCCAAAGAGATCAGATCCTGATGCAGCAAGTTGGCGGATGAAGAAGTCTTGTGCATTGAAGCATTTGCCGTGAAGAATATGAAAGACCAAAGTCTTCATTGCACCTTCCAGCTTTGCATGTGGAGAATGTCCTTTGATGGGCCACAGAGTTCGCCTTATAATGTGATAGATAGTGCGTGGCAGATACTCAAGGTCTTCAACAAAGAACTCCTTAGGATATCCAGCATCTGGAGGCAAAGGCTTCATCATGCTAAGCATCTGACTCATGTTTGGTTCAGGCTTGTGAAAAATGCTCTCCATAGCTGCACTGTGAAGCTGACAACCAGGTTCATAAAGATCTCCTGGAGTGGGCAGACCAGTGAGCTCAATGATATCAAAGGCTTTGGCTTCATGATGAACATTGCCTGTCATCCACTCAAGGACCCAAGTCTTCGGATCTCTGTTGTAGCCACGAATATGAAGAGTGGCATAGAATTGGAGCAGCAATTCTTCGTTCCAGTGCTCCTTGTCAGTGACGAACGGCAACAATCCAGACTCTCTGAAGCAATCCAGAGCTTCTTCTAAACAAGGCAGACCAGTTATTCCAGAGTTTAGGTTAGGGTTTTTTAGTCCGCGCATTTGCGGCGCTCGGACGGATGGCCGCGCTTCTTCTTCGACTTTGCCTTGCGGGATTCGATCCTCCATGAGTTCTTCCAGCTGGACGTAGTCGGCGAAGCTCTGACATAAATTCCCGCCGTCTCCTTGACGGGTGAGGTTAGAGTTTTTTGTCATATGTCAAGATTTGGTGTTAGGTACTTCATATCCATGCAAGAGTTCAACCAAGACAACTACAGCTTCAGGCGGCTGGTCCTTAGGGGCACCTGCATGAAGACTTTTCGACTGTCATCGACAAGGTCAAGTAGGCCCCGATAGGGGAGCGACGACAATGACGCGTTGACAGCTCGTTCTAGAGGCAGTAGTGATCGTTCGGTGGTCTCTAAACCTTGATGTAATGTTTATTATGTTTAAGATGCTTTGTATTTTCAATGAACTTTTATAATAAATATAATCTTTTTCGCCAAAAAACAAACAAAATAAAGAAAGAAGCATGTACTTTTTGAACACTATTTTTTGTCACTAAATAGGCTCGGGAACAGATTACACAATAAGATGGATTTCAAGAAAAAAATTGAAAACCACGGTTCTTTAAAAGATGACCCAAATTTTAAATTTTAAAGAAAAAAATGTCATTAGCATTCCGCTATATCAAGTAATTCATGAAAACTGAGACATAATTTAGAAAAAATAACTCAAAATCAAGAAATGGTGATTAAACAATATTAGAAACTTATAAATCATTTGCACTTTTCTGGAGCTTCTTTTTCCAAATTCTAATATTCCAACTGTTTTAAGATATTTGTGGAATAATATTACTTTCAGTGATTGCCAATATTTTTTTTGAGATTCTTATTCACATTATCTAATACTTTGGCCTCCTCTCTTTTTCCACAGTTTTTTTATCTTTTTCTTTGTTAAAGCGCCATCATTGCACTTCATATTTGTCGCGTCACTTTGTTTTACCTCATCTTGTATCATTTTGACTGATGTCAAGGATCCAAAATTTTCAGTTTCAAACATTTTAGTCTGGTGTTGAAGTTCAAAAAAATAAAATATGGATCGTTGAGGCACCAACAATATATATTGGCACAAGGCATTTTTCCTTTAACTCTATTATTAGCAGGTAACTCATACTTTTGTTGGATCAGTTGATTCTTTCGTGTGTGTATCCTTAAGGCCGAGATGGAGACGTCGAGCCAGATGCGACGTCCCCCGGCGAGCTCTCACCTCGTACAAGCCAAAGCCTGATCATGTGGCCGGCTAGATGTGAGCCGGAAGCTTGACGATTGGGTGAGGAGAGTGCGGAGAGGTCAATGTCGACGAAGATCATGATGAGTATAGAGGGATGGCTGGGGTGGAGGAGGTGACAGGTTGGGCAAGGCAAGACGGAACTCAATAGTGGGCGTGGGTCGTGGGTGCGGCGGATGGCAACCCAACTAGCATCGGAGTGGGGCTCAGCAACATTCAAGGAGGAAGAAGGGGATCATGCTAGGGAGGAAATAAGCTAGAGAAAGATAAACAATGGTTGGAACAAGGGTAGGGTGTTGGACTTACATCCAACGGTACAAACAAAATTGACAAACTTCTTACCTCGAGTCACTACTTCGAAAGATGAGAGCGTTTGACGAGGAGATGGCTCTTTGGTGTTGATCTCACTTTTATGCAACACACGAAACGACTCGGCACTGCAGCTCCACCTCTCCCATGTCACCCCCTAACCATCCCCTCTCCCTCCCCCCTTCTGCCCGCCAGCCTCTTCTGCCCCACCCCAATGTAGATCCAACAACTTCTGGTCCCTTTCCATTGACAAAGACTCTAAGTCAGAGGATGATGATCTCTTGGGAGACCCTGTTGTCGGTGCTATGGATCTCGTTTTCCCTCGTGTTGGTAGTGGTTATCTGTTGACCCACAAGTATAGGGGATCAATTATAGCTCTTTTCAATAAGTAAGAGTGTCGGACCCAACGAGGAGCAGAAGGAAATGACAAGTGGTTTTCAATAAGGTAATGTCTACAAGTGCTGAAATTGTAAGTAACAGAGTAGTTTGATAGCAAGATAATTTGTAACGAGCAAGTAACAATAGTAGTAACAAAAGTGCAGCAAGTTAGCCCAATCCTTTTGAGGCAAAGGACGGGCCAAAATGGTCTCTTATGATAAGCAAAGCGTTCTTGAGGGTACACGGGAATTTCATCTAGTCACTTTCATCATGTTGGTTTAATTCGTGTTCGGTACTTTGATAATTTGATATGTGGGTGGACCGGTGCTTAGGTGTTGTTCTTACTTGAACAAACCTCCTACTTATGATTAACCATCCCGCAAGCATCCTCAACCACGATAAAAGTATTAAGAATAAATTCTAATCATAGCATTAAACTTTTGGATCCAATCGGTCCCTTACGGAATAGCGCATAAATTGGGGTTTAAGCTTCTATCACTCTCGCAACCCATCATCTAATTACTACTCCACAATGCATTACCTTAGGACCAAATATGGTGAAGTCTACGTTCACATGACACCACTAAGGGGATCACAATATACATACTATCAAAATGTCAAACACATATCAAATTCACATGATTACTTGCAACATGATTTCTCCCGTTACCTCAAGAACAAAAGTAACTAGTCATAAATGATAAACATGCTCATGATCAGAGGAGTATTAACTAGCATATTGGATCTGAACATATAATCTTCCACCAAATAAACCATATAGTAATCAACTACAAGATGTAATCAACACTACTAGTCACCCACAAGCACCAATATATAGTTCCCGTAACAAGATTGAACACAAGAGATGAACTAGGGTTTGAGAGGAGATGGTACTGTTGAAGATGTTGATGGAGATTTCCCTCCCCATGATGGGAGAGTTGTTGGTGATGATGATGACGATGATTTCCCCCTCCGGGAGGGAAGTTCCCCCAGCGGAATCGCTCCGCCGGAGGGCAAAACGTCTCCTGCCCAAGTTCCGCCTCGAGACAACGGCGCTCTGATACGTCTCCAACGTATCTATAATTTTTGATTGTTCCATGCTGTTTTATTATCAATCTTGGATGTTTTATAATCATTTTATAGTCGTTTTATATCAATTTTTGGTACTAACCTATTGACATAGTGTCCACTGTTAGTTCCTGTTTTTCCATATTTTTTACATCACAGGAAATCAATATCAAACGGAGTCCAAATGGCACGAAACTTTACGATGATTTTTATGGGCCAAAAGGAACACATGGGCCCTTGTTGCACCTGGGGGTGCCCCGAGGGGGTCACAACCCACCAGGGCGCGTCAGGGCCTCCTAGCGCGCCTAGGTGGGTTGTGCCCACCTCGGGTGCCCCCTGGACTGCCTCTTTGCTCTATAAATACCCAAATATTTCCAAAACCCTAGGGGAGTCGACGAAATATTCATCCAGCCGCCGCAGAGTCCAGAAACACCAGATCCAATTTAAACACCATCATAGAGGGGTTCACCACTTCCATTGGTGCCTCTCCGATGATGCTTGATCCCAGTGACAGAAAGGGAACCGACACGTATGTATCATTGCTACCAAGGATAAAAAGACGAGATCTATATCTACCGCCATATAGATAAACGGATCTTGTCTACATCATGTCATCGTTCTTATTGCATTACTCCGTTTTTCCATGAACTTAATACACTAGATGCATGCTGGATAGCGGTTGATGTGTGGAGTAATAGTAGTAGATGCAGGCAAGAGTCGGTCTACTAATCTTGGACGTGATGCCTATGTAATGATCATTGGCTGGATATCGTCATAGTTATTTGAAGTTCTATCAATTTCCCAAAAGTAATTCGTTTACCCACCGTTTGCTTTTTTTCTCGAGAGAAGCCACTAGTGAAACCTACGGCCCCCGGGCCTCATTTATCATATATTTGCCTTTGCGATCTACTTTTTCCTTGCTTTTATTTTCAGATCTATTAAACCAAAAATACAAAAAATACTTTGCGGCACTTTATTTTATTTGTGATCTATTTATCCAATCTATTACAACTTTCTCCCGTCAACACTCAATTTCTGGCACCGTTACCCGAAAGGGATTGACAACCCCTTTAACACGTCAGGTTGCGAGGTGTTGTTATTTGTGTGCAAGGGCTGTTTACGTTGTGTTGCTTGGTTCTCCTACTGGTTCAATACCTTGGTTTCATAACTGAGGGAAATACTCTACCGTCGCTGTGCTACATCATCCCTCCCTCTCCGGGGAAATACCGATGTAGTTCCAACTGCCATCAAGGAGAATTTCTGGCTCCATTGCCGGGGAGGATCTTCAACATATACCAGGTTCCTAATCAAAAATCTCATCTCTTTGCAATTTACATTGTTTGCCATTTGTGCAGGGGTTGTTTACGTTGTATTGCTTTGTTCTCCTACTAGTTCGAGACCTTGGTTTCATAACTGAGGGAAATACTCTACCGTCGCTGTGCTACATCATCCCTCCCTCTCCGGGGAAATACCGACGTAGTTCCAGCTGCCATCAAGGAGAATTTCTGGCGCCATTGCCGGGGAGGATCTTCAACATATACCAGGTTCCTAATCACAAATCTCATCTCTTTGCAATTTACATTATTTGCCATTTGCCTCTCATTTTTCTCTCCCCCACTTCACAAAAATTTGCCGTTTTATTCGCCTCTCTTTTTCCGTTCGCCATTCTCTTGCTTTCTAGTCTCGATGGCTAGCGTCCCTACTCCTCCTTTGTCACTAGATTTTGAACTCTTGTACTTCAAGCAAAGACAAGGAGAAAAATAGACAGCCTCTTGATTTCGCCGCTAAAGGAAATTTTATTGAACTTGATGCCAATGCTGCCTATGAACTCCTAGAGGGAATCTTGGGGATTCCACCTCAAAAGAAGGGGTTTCATTTTACCCCCGAGGGAGCTCAAATGTTGGACAAACTTGGTGATTTGCATAAGCATATGGTTGAAATACAGAAATATAATGAACCCCTCAAACAGCTCAATGTATCAACCGCATGAATACTTTGATTACTCTTTGCAACAAGCGGGTGGATATTTTTGATCTTAAGATGGTTTCTTTTTCGTAGAATTTAGGGAAGCGTAAAGAGCCTCCCGGGTTTGAGAAAACCATTACAAAAGTTGCCAAACCTTCGGAAGACAAAACTTAGATCCTTGCTATATGCCTAGCTAAGGGCGTAACACTATAGCGCTTGTTGGGAGGCAACCCAATGAATAAAATTTATTTTTGCTTTTTGCTTTCTGTTCTTGTGTGTTTACACAATTATGCTACTGTTATGATTGTGTTGTTTATATTTTTATTAGTGTTTGTGCCAAGTAAATCCTTTAGGATCTTCTTGGGCAATAGTTGTTTGATCTTGCTGGAAAAAAAGAAAGTTTGCGCTCACAGAATTAATTTTCATCTTTTACCAGAGAGCGATAAAATATCCATTCCACTTGCAGTAGATCAGTATACAAATTTCTCAGGTCATCCTAATTTTTTTAGAGTTTTTGGAGTTACAAAAGTATTCAAAATAGTCAGATTTCTACAGACCGTTCTGTTTTGACAGAATCTGTTTTCTTTGTGTTGTGTGCTTATTTTGATGGCTCTATGGTTTTCTTTGATAAGTTTTTGCCATAGAAAAGTTGGAATACAGTGGATATAATACAAAAACAAAATATGAATTGGTTTGCTACATCACTTATAGTAGTGGTTTATTATTCTTATACTAACGGATCTCATGGAGGCTTTGTTGAGTTTTGTGTGATTGAAGTTTTCAAGTTTTGGGTTATCTTATGATGGATGAAGGAAGGATGTAAGAGCCTAAGCTTGGGGATGCCCCGGCATCCCAAGCTATTATCCAAGAATGAGCAACCAACTAAGCTTGGGGATGCCCCCAAGTGGCATCCCCGCTTTCTTCCAACAACTATCGGTATTTTACTCAAGACTATATTTTTATTCGTCACATGATGTGTGTTTTGCTTGAAGCATCTTGTATGATATGTGTCTTTGCTTGTTTTATTTTGTGTTTTAGGTTATCAATCCTTGCTGGACACACCTATTTGAGACAGCCAAAATTATGTCATGACTTGTTAGAATTGCTCTCTATGCTTCACTTAAATCTTGTATGAGCTAGGATTTGCTCTAGTGCTTCACTTATATCTTTTTGAGCATGGTGTTCTTAGTTTTTTTAAGAAATGCTCTCTTGCTTCACTTAGATTTAGTTGAGAGTTAGTAAATTTTTTAAGAAATTCTCTCTTGCTTCACTTAAATTATTTTGAGAGAAAGAAAATTTGTAATGCTCATGATATTCACTTATATTTGGTTGAGCTTATGAAAAGCAACACATGAAAATTACTCCAAAAGTGATAGATATCCAATAAGGATAAAGTAAAAGAAAATGTCATGAAGATCATTGGATAAAATAAACTTGATTCTTAGTAATAGTTTTGAGATATGATGATGTGATATGTAAATTATGTTGATGAGTAATTGTGCTCTAGTAAGAATATTGGTGTTAAGATTTGTGATTCCCTATGCAAGTATGAAAGTCAATAGTCATGCAATGAAAATTATATCCTACTTGTGGTGCATTATTCGGTGTTAATTATGCTTAATTCTTGCTTATGAGATTATTCGTTTCTTGGTTGGTCGCTTCCCAATCTTTTGCTAGCCTTCATTCTGCACTAAGTATGACCTCTACTTGTGCATCCAAAATCCTTTAAACCAGTTTTGCCACATGAGTCCACTATATCTACCTATATGCCGTATTCTTTCGCCGTTCTAAGAAAATTTGCATGTGTCATCTCTAATTGTCAAAATAAAATTTCCTTTTGTGTGTTTGTTTCGCTCGCGAAGCGGTGAGGGGTGGCTAATATTTTCCATGCTAGATGTGTTATTCTCAAGATAAGTGTTTATTCACTTGTCATTGCACGAGAGTAAGGCAAAGGTATTAGGGATGCACAGTCCCAAAATGCAAAAAGAAATGAATTTACTTTATATTGTAAAATAATAAATTCCTTGGAAAGTGTTGGCATGGAGGGCACCCGTGGATATGGTTAGCCACGGAAAGTGAAAGTTATGGTGAAAAGGAATAAACTTTATTTTCTGTTTGGGCACCGCCTATGATATATCTATGCATGGAAAGTATTGGGAACTCTAAGTCATTTTCGTTGGTGGGATGGATACACCTCCCAAAATGTTTTTATCTCATTTTTTTGCTTTGAGCTCTGGCACCTCTACAAATCCCTACTTCCCTCTGCGAAGGGACTATCTTTTACTTTATGCAATTTTTATTTTGAAATTTGAGTTTCCATCTTCTCTCATGAAAAGGCAGCAACTAGGAGGCAATATGATCGTGCTCAAGTATTGGGTGCAGTTAATATTCGAGTGTGTTTCATGAATGGATCAATGTTTGAGCATGATGGGCTAGGGATAACTTATTTTAGCATTGACATTTTGAAAGACATGGTTGCTTGTTGATATGCTTGAGTATCTAAATTATTATGTCAAAACTAGACTATTGCTTTGAATCACATAAAAACCAAATGTCCATGCTATAAAGAAAAGAATATGATATGACTTGATGAACAACACTCCACATCAAAAATTCTGTTTTTATCACTTACCTACTCGAGGACGAGTAGGAGTTAAGCTTGGGGATGCTTATACGTCTCCAACGTATCTATAATTTTTTTTATTGTTCCATGTTGTTTTATTATCAATCTTGGATGTTTTATAATCATTTTATAGTAGTTTTATATCATTTTTTGGTACTAACCTATTGACATAGTGCCTAGTGCCAGTTCCTGTTTTTTCCATGTTTTTTACATCGCAGTAAATCAATGTCAAATAGAGTCCTAATGGCAAGAAACTTTACGATGATTTTTTATGGGCCAAAAAGGAAGTAGATGGGCCCTGGTTGCACCTGGGGGGGGGGTGCCCCGAGGGGGCACAGCCCACCAGGGCACGCCAGGAGGCCCTGACGCGCCCAGGTGGGTTGTGCCCACCTCGGGTGCCCCGGACCGCCTCTTTGCTCTATAAATACCAAAATATTTCCAAAACCCTAGGGGAGTCGACGAAATATTCATCCAGCCGCCGCAGAGTCCAGAAACACCAGATCCAATCTAAACACCATCACGGAGGGGTTCACCACTTCCATTGGTGCCTCTCTGATGAGCGTGAGTAGTTCTTTGTAGACCTTCGGGTCCGTAGATAGTAGCTACATGGCTTCATCTCTCTCTCTCTTGATCCTCAATACAACGGTCTCTTAGAGATCCATATGATGTAACTCTTTTTGTGGTGTGTTTGTTGGGATTGATGAACTTCGAGTTTATGATCAGATCTATGTTTTTATATCCATGAAAATATTTGAGTTTCTTTGATCTCTTTTATGCATGATCTCTTATAGCCTTGTATTTCTTCTCCGATATTTGGGTTTTGTCTGGCCAACTCGATCTATTTATCTTGCAATGGGAAGAGGTGCCCGGTAGTGGCTTCGATCTTATGGTGCTTGATCCCAGTGACAGAAAGGGAACCGACACGTATGTATCGTTGCTACTAAGGATAAAAAGACGAGATCTATATGTACCGCCATATAGATAAATGGATCTTTTCTACATCATGTCATCGTTCTTATTGCATTACTCCGTTTTCCCATGAACTTAATGTTGGAAATATGCCCTAGAGGCAATAATAAATTAGTTATTATTATATTTCCTTGTTCATGATAATCATTTATTATCCATGCTAGAATTGTATTGATAGGAAACTCAGATACATGTGTGGATACGTAGACAACACCATGTCCCTAGTAAGCCTCTAGTTGACTAGCTCGTTGATCAATAGATGGTTACGGTTTCCTGACCATGGACATTGGATGTCATTGATAACGGGATCACATCATTAGAAGAATGATGTGATGGACAAAGACCCAATCCTAAGCCTAGCACAAGATCATGTAGTTCGTATGCTAAAGCTTTTCTAATGTCAAGTATCATTTCCTTAGACCATGAGATTGTGCAACTCCCGGATACCGTAGGAGTGCTTTGGGTGTGCCAAACGTCACAACGTAACTGGGTGGCTATAAAGGTACACTACGGGTATCTCCGAAAGTGTCTGTTGGGTTGGCATGAATCGAGACTGGGATTTGTCACTCCGTGTAAATGGAGAGGTATCTCTGGGCCCACTCGGTAGGACATCATCATAATGTGCACAATGTGACCAGGGAGTTGATCATGGGATGATGTGTTACGGAACGAGTAAAGAGACTTGCCGGTAACGAGATTGAACAAGGTATCGGGATACCGACGATCGAATCTCGGGCAAGTATTGTATCGACAGACAAAGGGAATTGTATACGGGATTGATTAAGTCCTTGACATCGTGGTTCATCCGATGAGATCATCGTGGAACATGTGGGAGCCAACATGGGTATCCAGATCCCGCTGTTGGTTATTGACCGGAGAACGTCTCGGTCATGTCTGCATGTCTCCCGAACCCGTAGGGTCTACACACTTAAGGTTCGATGACGCTAGGGTTATAAAGGAAGTTTGTATGTGGTTACCTAATGTTGTTTGGAGTCCCGGATGAGATCCCGGACGTCACGAGGAGTTCCGGAATGGTCCGGAGGTAAAGATTTATATATGGGAAGTCCTGTTTTGGTCACCGGAAAAGTTTCGGGGTTTATCGGTAACGTACCGGGACCACCGGGAGGGTCCCGGGGGTCCACCAAGTGGGGCCACCAGCCCCGGAGGGCTTCATGGGCCAAGTGTGAAAGGGGACCAGCCCCAGGTGGGCTGGTGCGCCCCCCCACAAGGGCCCAAGGCGCAAGGGAGAGGAGAAGGGGGCAAACCCTAGGGCAGATGGGCCCTAAGGCCCATCCTGGTGCGCCTCCCTCTCCCCCTCCCCCTTGGCCGCCCCCCTTAGATGGGATCTAGGCTGGCCGCCACCCCTAGGGGTGGAAACCCTAAAGGGGGCGCAGCCCCTCCCCTTCCCTTATATATAGTTGAGGTTTGGGCTGCTCATAACACGCGAGTTCCTCTCCTTTATATGATGCAGCCCTGCATCTCTCCTTCCTCCTCTCCCGCGGTGCTTGGCGAAGCCCTGCAGGATAGCCACGCTCCTCCATCACCACCACGCCGTTGTGCTGCTGCTGGATGGAGTCTTCCTCAACCTCTCCCTCTCTCCTTGCTGGATCAAGGCATGGGAGACGTCGTCGGGCTGTACGTGTGTTGAACGCGGAGGTGTCGTCCGTTTGGCACTAGGATCTCCGGTGATTTGGTTCACGACGAGTACGACTCCATCAACCCCGTTCTCTTGAACGCTTCCGCTTAGCGATCTACAAGGGTATGTAGATGCACTCTCCTTCCCCTCGTTGCTGGTCTCTCCATAGATAGATCTTGGTGACACATAGGAAAATTTTGAATTTCTGCTACGTTACCCAACAGTGGTATCAGAGCTAGGTCTATTGCGTAGATTCTATGCACGAGTAGAACACAAAGTAGTTGTGGGCGTTGATTTTGTTCAATATGCTTACTATTACTAGTCCAATCTTGATTCGGCGGCATTGTGGGATGAAGCGGCCCGGACCAACCTTACACGTACGCTTACGTGAGACCGGTTCCACCGACAAACATGCACTAGTTGCATAAGGTGGCTGGCGGGTATCTGTCTCTCCCACTTTAGTCGGATCGGATTCGATGAAAAGGGTCCTTATGAAGGGTAAATAGCAATTGGCATATCACGTTGTGGTTTTTGCGTAGGTAAGAAATGTTCTTGCTAGAAACCCATAGCAGCCACGTAAAACATGCAAACAACAATTAGAGGACGTCTAACTTGTTTTTGCAGGGTATGCTATGTGATGTGATATGGCCAAGAAGAATGTGATGAATGATATGTGATGTATGAGATTGATCATGTTCTTGTAATAGGAATCACGACTTGCATGTCGATGAGTATGACAACCGGCAGGAGCCATAGGAGTTGTCTTAATTTATTTATGACCTGCATGTCAACATAAACGTCATGTAATTACTTTACTTTATTGCTAACCGTTAGCTATAGTAGTAGAAGTAATAGTTGGCGAGACAACTTCATGAAGACACGATGATGGAGATCATGATGATGGAGATCATGGTGTCATGCCGGTGACAAGATGATCATGGAGCCCCAAGATGGAGATCAAAGGAGCTATATGATATTGGCCATATCATGTCACTATTATTTGATTGCATGTGATGTTTATCATGTTTATACAACTTATTTGCTTAGAACAACGGTAGTAAATAAGATGATCCCTCATTAAAATTTCAAGAAAGTGTTCCCCCTAACTGTGCACCGTTGCGAAAGTTCGTCGTTTCGAAGCACCACGTGATGATCGGGTGTGATAGATTCTAACGTTCACATACAACGGGTGTAAGACAGATTTACACACGCGAAACACTTAGGTTGACTTGACGAGCCTAGCATGTACAGACATGGCCTCAGAACACAAGAGACGGAAAGGTCGAGCATGAGTCGTATGGTAGATACGATCAACATGAAGATGTTCACCAATGATGACTAGTCCGTCTCACGTGATGATCGGACACGGCCTAGTTGACTCAGATCATGTAATCACTTAGATGACTAGAGGGATGTCTATCTGAGTGGGAGTTTATAAGATGAACTTAATTATCCTGAACATAGTCAAAAGGTCTTCGCAAATTATGTCGTAGCTCGCGCTTCAGTTCTACTGTTTAGATATGTTCCTAGAGAAAAATTAGTTGAAAGTTGATAGTAGCAATTATGCAGACAGTAAAAGGCTTATGTCCTTAATGCACCGCTCAGTGTGCTGAACCTCGAACGTCGTCTGTGGATGTTGCGAACATCTGACAAACACATTTTGATAACTACGTGATAGTTCAGTTAAAACGGTTTAGAGTTGAGGCACCGAAGACGTTTTGAAACGTCGCGAAACATATGAGATGTTTCAAGGGCTGAAATTGGGATTTCAGGCTCGTGCCCACGTCAAGAGGTATAAGACCTCCGACGATTTTCTTAGCCTGCAAACTAAGGATAAAAGCTCAATTGTTGAGCTTCTGCTCAGATTGTCTGAGTACAACAATCATTTGAATCAAATGGGAGTTGATCTTCCAAATAAGATAGTGATGTTTCTCCGAAGTCATTACCACCAAGCTGCTAGAGCTTCATGATGAACTATAATATATCAGGGACATATATGATGATCCTTGAGATATTCGCGATGTTTGACACCACAAAAGTAGAAATCAAGAAGGAGCATCAATTGTTGATGGTTGGTGAAACCACTAGTTTCAAGAAGGGCAAGGGCAAGAATGGATACTTCATGAAATGGCAATTCAGCTGCTGCTCTAGTGAAGAAACCCAAGGTTGAACCCAAACCCGAGACTAAGTGCTTCTGTAATAAGGGGAACATCCACTGGAGCAGAATTACCCTAGATACTTGGTAGATGAGAAGGCTGGCAAGGTCGATAGAAGTATATTGGATATACATTGTGTTAATGTGTACTTTACTAGTACTCCTAGTAGCACCAGGGTATTAGATACCGGTTCGGTTGCTAAGTGTTAGTAACTCGAAACAAAAGGCTACGGAATAAACGGAGACTAGCTAAAGGTGAGCTGACGATATGTGTTGGAAGTGTTTCCAGGGTTGATATGATCAAGCATCGCACGCTCCCTCTACCATCGAGATTGGTATTAAAACCTAAATAATTGTTATTTGGTGTTTGCGTTGAGCATAGACATGGTTGGATTATGTCTATCGCAATACGGTTATTCATTTAAGGAGAATAATGGTTACTCTATTTATTTGAATAATACCTTCAATGGTCTTACACCTAAAATGAATGGTTTATTGAATCTCGATCGTAGTGATACACATGTTCATGCCAAAAAATATAAGATAGTAATGATAGTACCACCTACTTGTGGCACTGCCACATAAGTCATATCGGTATAAAACGCATGAAGAAGCTCCATGTTGATGGATCTTTGGGCTCACTCGTTTTGAAAAGTTTGAGACATGCGAACCATGTCTATTGGTGTATATGCATGAAGAAACTCCATGCAAATGGACCGTTTGGACTCACTTGATTTTGAATCACTTGAGACATGCAAATCATACCACATGGGCAAGATGACTGAAAGCCTCGTTTTCAGTAAAATGGAAGTAGAAAGCAACTTGTTGGAAGTAATACATTTTGATGTGTGCAATCCAATGAGTGCTGAGGCATGTAGTGGATATCGTTATGTTCTTATTTCACAGATGATTTGAGTAGATGTTGACTATATTTACTTGATGAATCACGAGTCTGAATTATTGAAAGGTTCAAGTAATTTCAGGGTGAAGTTGAAAGATCGTCGTGACAAGAGGATAAAATATCTATGATATGATCATAGAGATGAATATCTGAATTATGAGTTTGGCATAGAATTAAGACATTGTGGAAATTGTTTCACAACTAATACAGCCTGGAACACCATAGTGTGATGCTGTGTCCGAACATCATAACTGCACCCTATTGGATATGATGCATACCATGATGTCTCTTATCGAATTACCACAAAAGTTTATGGGTTAGGCATTAGAGACAACCACATTCACTTTAAATAGGGCACCACATAATTCCGATGAGATGACACCGTATGAACTATGGTTTAGAGAAACCTAAAGCTGTCATTTCTTAAAAGTTTGGGGCTGCGACGCTTATGTGAAAAAGTTTCAGTCTGATAAGCTCGAACCCAAAGCGGATAAATGCATCTTCATAGGACACCCAAAACAGTTGGGTATACCTCCTGTCTCAGATTCAAAAGCAATAAGGGATTGTTTCTAGAATCGGGTCCTTTCTCGAGGAAAAGTTTCTCTCGAAAGAATTGAGTGGGAGGATGGTGGAGACTTGATGAGGTTATTGAACCATCACTTCAACTAGTGTATAGCAGGGCACAAAGAGTTGTTCCTGTGGCACCTACACCAATTGAAGTGGAAGCTTATGATATTGATCATGAGACTTTGGATCAAGTCACTCCCAAACCTCGTAGGATGACAAGGATGCATACTACTTCAGAGTGGTACGTAATCCTGTCTTGGAAGTCATGTTGCTAGACAACAATGAACCTACGAGCTATGGAGAAGCGATGGTGTGCCCGGATTCCGATAAATGGCTCGAGGCCATAAAATCCGAGAGAGGATCCATGTATGGAAACAAAGCGTAGACTTTGACAGAACAGCTCGATGGTCGTGAGGCTGTTGAGTACAGATGGATTTTAAAAGGAAGACGGACAATGATGGTAAATGTCACCATTAAGAAAGCTCGACTTGTCGTTAAGATGTTTTCCGACAAGTTCAAGGAGTTGACTACGATGAGACTTTCTCACTCGTAGCGATGCTAAGAGTCTGTTGGAATTATATTAGCGATTACTGCATTATTTATGAAATCTTGCAGATAGGATGTCAAAACATTGTTTCCTCGACGTTTTTTGAGGAAAGGTTGTATGTGATACAAACCGGAAGGTTTTGTCAATCCTGAAAGATGCTAATAAGTATGCAAAGCTGTAGCAATCCTTCTAGGGACTGGAGTAAGCATCTCGGAGTTGGAATGTATGCTTTGATGATGATCAAAGATTTTGGGTGTATACAAAGTTTATGAGAAACTTGTATTTCCAAAGAAGTGAGTGGGAGCACTATAGAATTTCTGATAAATATATGTTGTTGACATAATGTTGATCGGAAATGATGTAGAATTTCTAGAAAGCATGCAAAGTTATTCAATGGAAAGCCTGGATTAAGCTACTTGAACATTGAGCATCAAGATCTATAAGGATAGATCAAAACGCTTAATGGTACTTTCAAATGAGCACATACCTTGACATGATCTAGAAGGTGTTCAAGATGGATCAGTCAAAGAAGGAGTTCTTGCCTGAGTTGTAAGGTATGAAGTTAAGACTTAAAGCTCGACCACGGCAGAAGAAAGAGGAAGGACGAAGGTCGTCCCCTATGCTTTTGTCATAGGCTCTCTACAGTATGCTATGCTGTGTGCCGCACCTGAAGTGTGCCTTGCCATGAGTCAGTCAAGGGGTACAAGAGTGATCCAAGAATGGATCACAGGACAGCGGTCAAAGTTATCCTTAGTAACTAGTGGACTAAGGAATTTTCTCGATTATGGAGGTGGTAAAAGAGTTCGTCGTAAAGGGTTACGCCGATGCAAACTTTGACACTAATCCAGATTATTCTGAGTAGTAGACTAGATTCGTATAGTAGAACAGTTATTTGGAATAGCTCCAAATATAGCGTAGTAGCTGCATCTACAAGATGACATAGAGATTTGCGAAGTACATACGGATCTGAAAGATTCAGACCCGTTGACTATAACATCTCTCACAAGCATAACATGATCAAACCCAGAACTCATCGAGTGTTAATCACATGGTAATGTGAACTAGATTATTGACTCTAGTAAACTCTTTGGGTGTTAGTCACATGGGGATGTAACCTTGAGTGTTAATCACATATCGATGTGAACTGGATTATTGACTCTAGTGCAAGTGGGAGACTGTTGGAAATATGCCCTAGAGGCAATAATAAGTTAGTTATTATTATATTTCCTTATTCATGATAATCATTTATTATCCATGCTAGAATTGTATTGATAGGAAACTCAGATACATGTGTGGATACATAGACAACACCATGTCCCTAGTAAGCCTCTAGTTGACTAGCTCGTTGATCAATAGATGGTTACGGTTTCCTGACCATGGACATTGGAGAATGATGTGATGGACAAAGACCCAATCCTAAGCCTAGCACAAGATCATGTAGTTCGTATGCTAAAGCTTTTCTAATGTTAAGTATCATTTCCTTAGACCATGAGATTGTGCAACTCCCGGATACCGTAGGAGTGCTTTGGGTGTGCCAAACATCACAACGTAACTGGGTGGCTATAAAGGTACACTACGGGTATCTCCAAAAGTGTCTGTTGGGTTTGCACGAATCGAGACTGGGATTTGTCACTCCGTGTAAACGGAGAGGTATCTCTGGGCCCACTCGGTAGGACATCATCATAATGTGCACAGTGTGACCAAGGAGTTGATCACGGGATGATGTGTTACGGAACGAGTAAAGAGACTTGCCGGTAACGAGATTGAACAAGGTATCGGGATACCGACGATCGAATCTCGGGCAAGTATCATATCGATAGACAAAGGGAATTGTATACGGGATTGATTAAGTCCTTGACATCGTGGTTCATCCGATGAGATCATCGTGGAACATGTGGGAGCCAACATGGGTATCCAGATCCCGCTGTTGGTTATTGACCGAAGAACGTCTCGGTCATGTCTGCATGTCTCCCGAACCCGTAGGGTCTACACACTTAAGGTTCGATGACGCTAGGGTTATAAAGGAAGTTTGTATGTGGTTACCGAATGTTGTTCGGAGTCCCGGATGAGATCCCGGACGTCACGAGGAGTTCCGGAATGGTCCGGAGGTAAAGATTTATATATGGGAAGTCCTGTTTTGGTCACCGGAAAAGTTTCGGGGTTTATCGGTAACGTACCGGGACCACCGGGAGGGTCCCGGGGGTCCACCAAGTGGGGCCACCAGCCCCGGAGGGCTTCATGGGCCAAGTGTGGAAGGGGACCAGCCCCAGGTGGGCTGGTGCGCCCCCCCACAAGGACCCAAGGCGCAAGGGAGAGGAGAAGGGGGCAAACCCTAGGGCAGATGGGCCCTAAGGCCCATCCTGGTGCGCCTCCCTCTCCCCCTCCCCCTTGGCCGCCCCCCTTAGATGGGATCTAGGCTGGCCGCCACCCCTAGGGGTGGAAACCCTAAAGGGGGAGCAGCCCCTCCCCTTCCCCTATATATAGTTGAGGTTTGGGCTGCTCATAACACGCGAGTTCCTCTCCTCTATATGACGTAGCCCTGCATCTCTCCTTCCTCCTCTCCCGCGGTGCTTGGCGAAGCCCTGCAGGATAGCCACGCTCCTCCATCACCACCACGCCATTGTGCTGCTGCTGGATGGAGTCTTCCTCAACCTCTCCCTCTCTCCTTGCTGGATCAAGGCATGGGAGACGTCGTCGGGCTGTACGTGTGTTGAACACGGAGGTGACGTCCGTTCGGCACTAGGATCTCCGGTGATTTGGTTCACGGCGAGTACGACTCCATCAACCCCGTTCTCTTGAATGCTTCCGCTTAGCGATCTACAAGGGTATGTAGATGCACTCTCCTTCCCCTCGTTGCTGGTCTCTCCATAGATAGATCTTGGTGACACGTAGGAAAATTTTGAATTTCTGCTACGTTACCCAACACTTAATACACTAGATGCATATTGGATATCGGTCGATGTGTGGAGTAATAGTAGTAGATGCAAGCAGGAGTCGGTCTACTAATCCTGGACGTGATGCCTATGTAATGATCATTTTCTGGATATTGTCATAATTATTTGAAGTTCTATCAATTGCCCAACAGTAATTTGTTTACCCACCGTTTTCTATTTTTCTCGAGAGAAGCCACTAGTGAAACCTACGGCCCCCGGGTCTCATTTCTCATATATTTGCCTTTGTGATCTACTTTTTCCTTGCTTTTATTTTCAGATCTATTAAACCAAAAATACTTTGCTACACTTTATTTTATTTGCGATCTATTTATCCAATCTATTACAACCTTCTCCCGTCAACACGCAATTTCTGGCGCCGTTACCCGAAAGGGATAGACAACCCCTTTAACACGTCGGGTTGTGAGGTGTTATTATTTGTGTGCAAGGGATGTTTATGTTGTGTTTCTTGGTTCTCCTACTGGTTCGATACCTTGGTTTCATAACTGACGGAAATACTCTACCGTCGCTGTGCTACATCATCCCTCCCTCTCTGGGGAAATACCGACGTAGTTCCAGCTGCCATCATGCTCCGTATCGAAAGTCCTCCCCTTATTTTTTTTAGGTCAAAATGACTCATATACCAGAAGATGGGCATCGAAGGTGGGCCTGGGTGAGCACAACCCACCAGGGCGCGCCTGGGCTCCCTGGCGCGCCCAGGTGGGTTGTGCCCACCTGGTGGGCCCCCTCTGGTAGTTATTTGCTCCAATAACTCTTAAATATTTCATAAAAATCTCCATGAAGTTTCAATTTGTTTGGAGTTGTGCAGAATAGGTGGCCTGACGTAGCTTTTCCAGGTCCAGATTTCCAGCTGCCAGAATTCTCCCTCTTGTTGTGTACCTTGCAAATTATGAGAGAAAAGGCATTAGAATTACTCCAAAAAGCATTATTATGGATAAAAACATCATAAATAACAGTAAAAAACATGATGCAAAATGGACGTATCATTATCATCCTTTGGTGGGTGCTAGCTTAGATCGAGGTCTGTGCAAGTGATACGTCTCCATCGTATCTACTTTTCCTAAATCTTTTGCCCTTGTTTTGGATTCTAATTTGCATGATTTGAATTGAACTAACCCGGACTGGCGCTGTTTTTTGTAGAATTGCCATGGTGTTATTTTTGTGCAGAAATAAAAGTTCTCGAAATGACATGAAACTTCACGGAGATTATTTTTGAAATATATAAAAAATATTGGCGAAAGAATCAACATAAGGGGACCCATTAGCTGTCCATAAGGGTGGAGGATGCGCCCCCTATCTTGTGGGTCCCATGAGGCTCCATCGACCTCAACTCCAACTCCATATATTCACGTTCAGGGAGAAGAAAAATCAAAGAGAAGGATTCATCGTGTTTTACGATATGGAGCTGCCGCCACCTCCTGTTCTTCCTTGGGAGGGCAGATCTGGAGTCCGGTTTGGGCTCCGGAGAGGGGAAATCGTCGCCATCGTCATCATCAACCATCCTCCATCACCAATTTCATGATGCTCACCATCGTGCGTGAGTAATCTCATCGTAGGCTTGCTGGACGGTGATGGGTGCTACCTCTTGAGCACTGCGTTGGATTTCCTTGAAGAGGAAAGGATGATGCAGCAAAGTAGCGTAAGTATTTCCCTCTGTTTTTTAGAACCAAGGTATCAATCCAGCAGGAGGCAACGCGCGAGTCCCTTGTACCTGCACAAAACAAATAACTCCTCGCAACCAACGCGATAAGGGGTTGTCAATCCCTTCACGGTCACTTACGAGAGTGAGATCTGATAGATATGATAAGATAATATTTTTGGTGTTTTTGTGATAAAGATGCAAAGTAAAACAAAAGTGAAGTAAAAAAGCAAATGAAATAACTAAGTATTGAAAGATTAATATGATGAAGATAGACCCGGGGGCCATAGGTTTCACTAGTGGCTTCTCTCAAGAGCATAAGTATTTTACGGTGGGTGAACGAATTACTGTTGAGCAACTGACAGAATTAAGCATAGTTATTAGAATATCTAGGTATGATCATGTATATAGGCATCACGTCCGAGACAAGTAGACCGACTCCTGCCTGCATCTACTACTATTACTCCACTCATCGAACACTATCCAGCATGCATCTAGAGTATTAAGTTCATGAAAACAGAGTAACGCCTTAAGCAAGATGACATGATGTAGAGGGATAAATTCATGCAATATGATAAAAAAAACCCATCTTGTTATCCTTGATGGCGACAATACAATACATGCCTTGCTGCCCCTACTGTCACTGGGAAAGGACACCGCAAGATTGAACCCAAAGCTAAGCACTTCTCCCATTGCAAGAAAGATCAATCTAGTAGGCCAAACAAACTGATAATTCGAAGAGACTTGCAAAGATAACCAATCATACATAAAAGAATTCAGAGAAGATTCAAATATTTTTCATAGATAATCTTGATCATAAACCCACAATTCATCGGTCTCAACAAACACACCGCAAAAAGAAGATTACATCGAATAGATCTCCACAAGAGAGGGGGAGATCATTGTATTGAGATCCAAAAAGAGAGAAGAAGCCATCTAGCTAATAACTATGGACCCGAAGGTCTGAGGTAAACTACTCACACTTCATTGGAGAGGCTATGGTGTTGATGTAGAAGCCCTCCATGATGGATGCCCCCTCCGGCGGAGTTTCGAAACAGGCCCCAAGATGGGATCTCGTGGATACAGAAGGTTGCGGCGGTGGAATTAGGTTTTTGGCTCCGTCTCTGATTGTTTGGGGGTACGTAGGTATATATAGGAGGAAGGAGTACGTCGGTGGAGCAACTGGGGTCCCACGAGGGTGGAGGGCGCGCCTGGGGAGGGGGGTTGGCGCGCCCCTACCTCGTGGCTTCCCTGTTGGTTGCTTGACGTAGGGCCCAAGTCTCCTGGATCTTGTTTGTTCCAAAAATCACGTTCCCGAAGGTTTCATTCCGTTTGGACTCCGTTTGATATTCCTTTTCTTCGAAACCCTAAAATAGGCAAAAAAAACAACAATTCTGGGCTGGGCCTCCGGTTAATAGGTTAGTCCCAAAAATAATATAAAAGTGGATAATAAAGCCCAATAATGTCCAAAACAGTAGATAATATAGCATTGAGCAATCAAAAATTATAGATACGTTGGAGACGTATCAATGGGTTGGATGAGATTTACCATGTAACCGAGTTAGTTCTGTTAGGGTTTGATCCCTAGTATTCACTATGTTCTAAGATTGATGTTGCTATGACTTTGCTATGCTTAATGGTTGTCACTAGGGCCCGAGTGCCATGATTTCAGATCTGAACCTATTATATTTTCATGAATGTATTTGTGTTCTTGATCCTATCTTGCAAGTTACAGTCACCTACTATGTGTTATGATCCGGCAACCCCGGAGTGACAATAGTCGCGTCACTTCCCGGTGATGACCGTAGTTTGAGGAGTTTATGTATTCACTAAGTGTTAATGCTTTGGTCCGGTTCTCTATTAAAAGGAAGCCTTAATATCCCTTAGTTTCCATTAGGACTCCGCTGCCATGGGAGGGTAAGACAAAAGATGTCATGCAAGTTCTTTTCCATAGTATGACTATATTCAGAATACATGTCTACATTATATTGATGAATTGGAGCTAGTTCTGTGTCAACCTAGGTTATGTCTGCTACATGATTAATGCCATCCGACATAATAATCCATCATTGATCCATTGCCTACGAGCTTGTTTCATATTGATCTTTGCTTAGTTACTTTTCCGTTGCCACTGTTACAATTGCTACAAAACTGCTACTATTACTTTTGCCACCATTACCGTTACTTCCATACTACTTTGCTACTAAATACTTTGCTGCAGATATTAAGTCTTTCAGGTGTGGTTGAATTGAAAACTCAACTGCTAATACTTGAGAATAACTTCCCTTGTATTGAATCAATAAATTTGGGTTGAATACTCTATCCTCGAAAACTGTTGCGATCCCTTATACTTGTGGGTTATCAGCAAGCGCTCTGCTTTCACGCGGGTAGCCATAGTTTCGTATTCTCCGACGCCGTGGGTTGGCCGACCTCACATGTATCACTGGTCTACATGGGACGATGATGGCATGCTCTCCTGGTATGAAAACCCTAGCCGATGCTTGGTCTGATGAAACATTCATGGGCCTTGGGCCTCCTATGGATGGTGGGCCTCTAGTCAGGGTTGCCCTCTACGGACGAGCCCGGGCCTTTCAGCTAGTATTCCGACTTCCTCCCTCTCTGTTAGACTGCTGTGGGTCGGGCCCCTATGCCTGCTCCTATGAACTTCCCTCCTCAGCATACTATAGCACACCCATCAAGATATATATGGCTCCCTAAGGGTTCTTTGGATTATTCATTAGGGTTTTCCGCCTCTCTTGCTGAGATCCGCCACGTCGCTGGACTCATAATAATTTACCACTGAACATATGTTCCCTAACCATCCTCTTGATTGTCCGTTCAAAATGGCCATCCTTTTGTAGCAATGGAAGCCACTCACTAAGGCCATGGACATCAATGGCATATCCACGATCATCTCCAAGATCTGTGCCTCTGACATCGCTCTCTGCCATCTTTCTACACCGCCTCTCGCATAACTTAGTGCTATCTTGTTGTTCTTCTGGGTGGCATAGATGCATGTTTACCCAACCATGTTTGGTCTACACCTGGCCAGAGCACCGATTTATCGTGTTGCTACCCTAACTGTTGTTTGTTGGATAATTTTTCCGTTATTGCCTTATTTATAAAAGTGGGCATACATACTGATTTCTTGTTCGATTGCTTGATTTATAGGTGACCCCTTTCTCTCAGGATTTCACAATGTTCCTCCAAGGTTCTCTCCCTCATGGAGTAAATGATTTGGAAAGCTTAGGCAGCGCCAAAAGTAAGGTCTTTGTTTGGTTGACACTTCAAGATATAATTTGGACCGTCGATAGGTTTTCCAAGAGGAGGTGGCGAAATTGTGATCCTTACCCACTTTGCAAGAGAAATGTGAGTCCCATCTTTTCTTCAAGTGTCGGTACGCCCTTAGATTCGGAACTTGTTCACTGAGAGGCTACACCACCACAACATGAACACCTTCTTGGCACTTGGAGGACTCCGTCAAGACTTGGTGGGCAAATAAAACTGGCTTTCGCACCCCAATTGAAATGGCATGGCTTCACTTATCATGCTGGTGACTTGGACCATTTCGAATGAGAAAAACGTCCAAATGTTTTGTCACAAGCGCTCCGCCATGATTGGATATGAGGGAGGTGCAATAGAAAACTAGCCGGTCAAATGTATTGCGAGAATAATCATCCATGCCATCTCCTTAATCAATAGATGAGGTAACTCTCTCTCAAAAAATAAATAAAAATGAGGTAACTCTTATGCCTTTTTCTTCAGGAAAAACAATGTTCCTCCAAACTTTTCTATCGACACACTTTTGCAGATGCATGGGACGCAACAGTACCGGACGGGTCAAGCGGATGTTCCCCACGCGCCGAGACGATGGATCAAATCAATTAAGACGCGGTTGCATCTGGGCTAGCGCGGTATGTGAATGTGAGCACGTCACTCTAGCCGTAGAGTCTGGAGCCGGTGAAGTGCACCGAGGAAGCCGTTTTCACGTACGCGGGGGTTCCGGCAGCAGCTACAGCAGCAGGCTCCCCCTTTCTGTTGCAGTTGGTAACGCTAACGCGTGGTGCCGCTGGTGGCGGCAGCGGCAGATGGATAGGCACGCCTACGCCTGCGTAGTACTAGTATACGTTGCAGACTCGGAAGGATCCAAGCTACTTTCTCCTAGCACTGCATGCTAATCTAGGCGTGCTCATCTAGTCTAGCCATAGGGTGGCAACGGCAGGCCAGCTGGTGTGCAGCAGTGCAGCACCCTTGTTTTCCTCCCCGATGACAAGGGGTTGCACACACGCAGGCTTGAATGCGCGCGTTGATTTCCTCCATCGATCCCGTCCTCGGTCACCATGCCCCGGCGGGAAACCGGCGACCCCTGCCTTGGACTCGCGCGCGACGTGGACGCCGGCTTACGTGCATGCAAACAAAGTCTACCCCATCACGAAACTAGTAGTAGTAGCACTAGCTCTCTGCAGTCCAGTAATAAGTGCACTTGCTTGCGGTGAACCGTCAACGTGTGTTGCTTTTGCATGGCATAGTAGCCGGCAAGCTGGCTTGGTGTCTACTCATCTCGCTATAAATCATAAGCGTAATTAGCATGCTTACAATATGTTTGAAAAAACTTGCACTCACGGGACTCACGGCATGGACCTGCTAAGTATATGACAGCCGTATTGCGTCACAAAATAGTTGATAAACTGATGCATGTTTTTCTCCTTTTCTTCCACTAAACGTGGGAGATTCAAGGTAGCATCGATCGCTCTCGTGAGCTTATCGTTGGTACTGGCGGTTACACCTGCACCGGACATGCACGATGGATGCGTGCACGTAAGTGATTAGCTGAAAAGTTAGAGCGGTGATCATCGAGCATAATGATCACTCTATCTGATATAGTGATATACATGAACGTGGTACTACGTTTAATTAATTCGAGATAATGACTTGCAGATCCATTCCGTTGTATGTCTGCCCTGATCTGTACCCGTACGACAAGGAAATGTGATCAGCTAAATAACAAGGGACATGTGAGGCATCTAGGGTGGCCGGTGCACGTAATTTACAGTTAGTGGTGTACTGCAAGAAAAAGGAATGTCTGAGGGAACGATGCAAAGACAAAGACAAAAACTCAAAGGCGCAGCCACGAGCACATTCTCGCGGGAGAAAAGATTCTAGTGTTTTACTTCCTCCGTTTTTAAATATATTTTAAAAGATTCTAATGCGGATTACATACACAACAAAATAAGTGAATGCACACTCTAAAATATGTATATATACATCCGTACGTAGTTTTTATTGAAATCTTTAAAAAAGACTTATATTTAGGAATGAAGGGAGTAGATGTTAACAACTGTACACATTTGCATTTAGTTTACCTGGTATGCCAACAAAATGGACTAGTTTCTGAATTGTTAAGTCCATGCCTTTAGTTATGCAGAGGCAGGGTGTTGCTCATCTCTCTCTATGCCTTTAGTTTACCTGTCATGCTTACCTGTGATACGCATGCTTCTGCATGTTCTAAAAATATATATATTTACACATTTGTTGTGGTTGATCTGGACTACAAGGAAGAAGGCTTACTTTCGATATACCTCATGATCCGGTTGTTGTCAAATTGATTAGTCATTGGCTTCATATGCGGTCTTTGTTGTACACACGGTAGGAAAAGGTAAAATCTTTTGTGAGGAGCAAAGTTGGTTGAACAAGTGGCAAAAGGAGGTTTTACACACGGCAAGGGCTGTCGACCATAAAAAGATTAATCTGTTGATACTGCTAAGCGAATTTAAGAAGATTTTAGCCTCCCTACGTTGCAAATGGATGTGATCGTATATGCTTTCTGTTTGCAGGTGGTTCCTCTTTTGTTCTTTTTGCAGTATGTGGTGTGCGGAACCAGATGTAGCTTTTGAGTGCTGGTTTTTGTGCAGTTGATTCAACCTGCACTGTTGTTTTACATGTAGAGTTTCCCGCAATCCATATTATTCGCTATATGGTCTGTAAGAGAAAGTGTAGTGAACTACTGGTTTTTTATAACAGAAATCAGAGACAATCCTCTTAAAATCAATTTTATTCATTTATATGATTTTTGTTGTTGATGCATGTGTTTTCATGTTAAAATAGGTTTTCTGCCTTGTGTAAGCAATAACAAGTTTAGTGCCTATTAAATATTTTACATGATTTTTTAAGAAAGAGGCAAAAGCATTGCCCTTTAATTAATTAACAAAGGGAAGACTTTACATGGAAATTACACACTCCAAGGGCCAAGAATAAGAACAGTTCAATGTGGACTACAATATTGCTAAAACAATGACTACTCACTCCGCATCAGGCTACTCAAGTGTTTTACACCAGCATGTCCTAAAAAATTTATTTTGTCCTTGATCTCAAGACAATGGCGAGAGTTGGGGTCTCAACGTGGCGGAAGACTCGATCATTTCTCTTATTTCGCACATTCTCCGAGATGAAGCTAGCAATGGTCCCAAGGAGCCGATGACACACAGTGGAGTACCTGACCAAATTCGGCAAGTGGGGGTTGTACAAAGACTCTAGGTGAATAATATGAAGGCTAAGCCAAGCAAGGGTCGCAAAATCATGATGGTGAATCTACAATTGAAGAGTAGGTGTGGTGCGCACTCTTGCTTGCACGTACACAGTTGGCAAGGAGCATAGTTAAGCCAACCACATAATCGCAGCTGAACCTCAGTCCAAAGATTGTCCTAGAGGGCTAGGCATATGAAGCACTTATGCTGAGGCGGGTGGAGTAGGAACCGTCCGTGGTGAGCTCCCAATGAATCAAATCTACCGACTTGTGTTGCATTTGAACCCCACTTACCTCTCCCATAGGAAAGAGAATCCCTACACGCTCCGGGGTGAGAGTATTGCTTATCGCAATCCAATCGACTCACTTCTTATTCTCCAAAGCCTCTTTGACAATTATTTTCTTCTTTGAGATAATTCAGAATTTTTTGGGGCATGGCATCCTTTGGCCTTAGACCCTCGAACAAAGGCGAGATCCAGAACTGGAGCTTCTCTATCTCACTCAATGCATGGTTGTCCAAATCAATGCACGTTCCAGAAGCATTGGTCCGCTCTAACCATGGTCATGGTCTCTTAAGAGTGGTGGCAAGCTTGACTAAGTTGAGGATACCGAGAGAGTCAATCTCCTTGGGCCAGCATGCCATGTCGTCCACTTAACCTTGCATTTGCCGCTCGAAATCTTGCCACACACGGCTCAAAGATAGGGATGTAGAAGCTTGTCCATCGGAGCGTCTAAGGGCGTGAGGTAGTAAATGTCCATGGAAGAGAGAACTGACTTGACCAACACGTCCTTGCAGCTACGGGGAGGTGCCTACAGCTCAAAGGCTTCAAGTCACCGGCCTCTTTTTCCTCAAGTTGCTTAAAGTCATGAAGTCTTAGGTGAGTTCTGGAAAGCGGGAGGCCAAGAGAACGTATCATCATCCTTTCACACAAGGCAATGCATATTTTGTTTTGCTCCTTGAAAAAACTAAGAAGCCTATGGAAAGTTCGAATGTTTACATGGGTGGTTACATTTGGATTTTCTTGCCAGTTTTGTATATTTTGTTAATTTTTGTACTATTCATTTTAGTAGTATGTCCACGTGCTAGGGAGGTATCTTGCCTCTCTCTCTCTCTCTCTATCTCTCTCTCTCTCTCTCTCTCTCACACACACACACACACACACACACACACACAAATTGAGTTATTTCGTCTTGGGAGGCAAAACGTTTCAGAACCCTCTGTCCCCGTTTTACATTCTCATTTGGTTATTCTTGTTCCGTGGACAGTGAAGAGATCATGCTGTAGTGGAGCATCTTATGGGGCAGCTTAGGGCATGTACAATGGTGGTCTCTTAATGTGGGACTATGAAAGCAAGGAACAATAACTCGTAATCCGATGTATTACTAATGAGGTGGCCTGGATCAAACTGTAAGGGACATACTACTGGATCCTTAAATGGAACTTTTGATCTGTTCGGCAAAATTAAAGATGCAACTTCTAATAAACGACTGGTGAAGTAATGCATGATGCTTAGAGATGTTATTGTTGATTGTTTGGGTTAGCTGGAAGCTAGCTTAAAACTAAAGAGAGTGTACGATGCTTCTGCTATTAACTAACTAGCGGTGCACCATTTGTAATTAGATGCTTTTTTCCACTTTGTTCTACATCAGCTAATTAAAGAGCAAAAAAAAGGTTGATCGAGTGGCACCCAATAACAAGAACGTCTTTGATTTGATTTTTAAGCAGTCTTTGCTTTATACTATCATATTTTAAGTGGAGAATAGAATATATAAATGATAACTAATTCCTCTTCAATATGGACCGTGTAACCAACATATTCTTCTTCATAAAAGATATGACAGTTCCTCAAATATAAATGTTAAAGCCATAATGTAAGTATTTGATATATAAAGTAGTGAAAGCAAGAAAGAACTATAAAATTATAATGTGTAGGCACTTTTTGGGTGTTAATTACCACTTTGTTCTCTTTTTGTTTGTTTGCTACTTTAAGAGGGAACATCCATTAATTAATTAGTGTTCTTCTTTGCCCATACCTTAGCGTTAGCATTTAATTATGATAATTAACACCCAAAATGTTATTGGTTGGAAATAGAATTAACTTTCAGCACCATCCCACATGATCTCCACATGAGGAAATTAGCGTTGGAACATAACGTGATATGCTGTTGTATTTCGGTTTGTTAGAGACACATGTACTACTAGATCATCAATTTGATCAACCAAATACAAGTTACATGCCAAAAAATAGTACTACTAGAAACATTTTTCAAAAAATGAAAATGATATGATCTTTTGTGTTATGTAATGCATATTTAGTCGGTTAAACTGATGATCTAGATCCGGCCAAGACAAAATTGATGATCTACAAATGCATTCATACCCTATAAACTGAAAGGGCGATAGTACCTTACATAACATGAGATCGAGACAACTCCTTTTTGTATATGCCTCAATATTCCAGCAATATTCTGTAGAGATCAAAATTAGTGGCACGTTCTACCCAAAAAGTAACATTGGGCAAAACACTTTTTCCCTGCTGATTGGGCAAAACACTTAGCGGGATATCATAAGTAAGTTTCAGTGCAAGTTTGTTGCATTGGTGAGAGACCGATATTTTCCATCGCCAAGTTAGAAAACGTAGATACGTATTATTCACTGACAAGTTGTAAAACTTACCAAATAGTTTGTCTTTCATATCCAATCTGACCGCTCCGGCTGCCTTTTTATTTTCCACCACATGCCTAGTTTTTATTATAGTTGTCACACATCATCGTGTCGACCAAGCTTCATTTTCTAGCTTTTGCGTGCTACAAATTGCTTGTTTAGTTCATATTGGTTTGCTTAGTTAGTTGTTGCACTAGATAAACCTTTCAGTTTTGTAGTCTAAAAAATCGATTAATTTAGATAACATTTAGAGTTAATTCCATTTGTACCCCTAAGTTTCACACTTTTGACAAGTTTTACTCCCTTTAAGAAAATAATCCTCGATTCTACTTCATTTAATCAATTCTTTGCCACCTTTTGTCCCTTTTCATTTTTCTCGTGACCTGTCAAACCAAACTCACATCTTAGTGCTTAGATGGCATGACACATAGTTGGGTTTGTTTGTCCCTGGTCCGCAGCTTATCGTCAAGAGCATTGTCGTCCTCCTTGGAGGCGTACCTGTCTTGTCTATGGCATGTCGCAGTCGCCTCCATTGACGACAATGCGGGTCAAGTCAGCGGGTGTGTCCTCCCCGGACTTGTTCTCCGGTGACACGCTCATCGTAACGTTGCTCGTCGACGCCATCATCCACCCGATGCCGAAGCGGAGCTCCCCTGAAGAGAATGAGTGGGGTCGTCACGCAGGATGGCACGGGCCGCTGGGCGCCACCGCGGCGACATCCAACGACGGCCTATGGTACTAATCTCAATCAAACTACTACATCGTCCCTTTCCTCTTCATGCTAGTGTATATTGCAATGTGGATCCAACCAACATTCGTATGCATGTACATTTCAGCTCCCTTTTTGAATAATCACAGATATCTACTGGAATTTGCAGTGCAGAATGACAGAAGCACTCAACTAGCCAAGTGTTGCAGATCAAGCGATAGGAGGTGCCCATGGCGGGCCTCGTTAGTTTTGTTTGATTATATGTACCCATCCCCTAAAAGATGTTGATTTCAAGTTTGGTTTCTCTTTCTTCCTGTAAAACTATCTACATAACACGTGACATGAGCATACGTGGGTCCACATTGCCAGAACTCCAAAAAACTTAGTAGGGGTAAAAAGTAGCAAAAGGATTGATTAAATGGAGTAAAACGAAGGAATTTCTCTTAAATGGGATAAATGCTGTAAATAAAATGTGAAACTTAGGGGTAAAAATGGAATTACCTCTTGACCACGGCCACTGCAAAGATGATGTCCCGAGGATGTGCAACCAAACATGTCTAGTTAACCTCAATCATATTTAGAAAGAAAGAAAATTACACGTTTTGGAGATTGCATTCACATATTTGTAAAAATGAAGGGAATTAAAAATAATGAAGGGAGTATCTTCCAACAATTAAATAGCTCTGATAATTAATTAGCTTTTGCTAATGGACAAATATATTCCTTGTACTACTATAAAACCAATACAAGATACTTGTACACTCCCACCATCATGTACGCCTCTTTTGAATTAAAACAGGCAACAAAAAGGAGGTCCTGTTTGATTAAATAGTGCCAAATGATGCAGAGAGAACAAGAGCACAAACAAGGACGTACTCTACTATATATGCATGGATTATCATGATGATTACTTATAGAAAACAAAAAAGCAAGCTTTGCGTGTTTGGGTCCATTGTCAAGCAAGAACATGATTCCAGGACGATCGATTTGAAACGAAGATCTGTCTGTGAACTTGCTTGCTCTCATGGCCATCCATCCACCCACTTAGGCATGCATTAGTTTGGCAACTTCAACTGATTTTCTAGGCTAAGTTGCTGCCAGCCTCTCCTTGATTTTTCAATCATCTTCTACCTATGATGTACCGCTGATAGTCTAGGCACCCACTAGCTGCTGGTACACTCACAAAGGCACTAAGATATTTTATTATATGTAGTCCTGCCCGGAAGAATGATATCTATGCCACGGTGTTATTAGATACAATACGAGCATCAGAAGTATCCTCTTAGATTTATTTTTTCACGGATACGCGTAGAGCGTATCATTTCATTGATAGAGGGTAGAAAAACACAGTGGCGAGCCTCTTGATGCCTTAGGTATTATTATGTTTAGTGGTGTTTCACCAAGGTCCTTTGTCCGGCCGACAACTGATGGATGGCCATCCAAACTGGTGGCTCCGCATCGCCGGCGGGCTGAAGCATAGCCCGCATCGGAACGTGCCGCTCCTTCAAAAAGGAGGAAAAAACTAGTCCATTAACGCCCAGCTAGCAATGTAGGGCATCTAGTCGAATGCACTTACATTGCATGCATCTGGCACTGGCCAGCACCTACGTACACTCACTCACCGGTCACAGCCATCTCTTCATCAGTCGCCCGACACCGTTATCCATCCCGTCGACCGTGACGTGGTGATTAATCGACTGTGATCAGCTTTGATCGGCTGGCCGTCGACCCTTTGACGAAAGGGTTGGTTGTAGTACTATCGATCACCCGATGCCATTCGCATGTCCGTCGATCAGCGCATCAAATCGGGACTCCACATGCGTTCATGCACGCATGCATGGCCAGTTTACCGGCCCTGCGGCGAACACGTAGCTCCAGGTCGTCCCGTGGACGACGCGAATCGCCCAGATGGACGTAAAGGAGGAGGCGCCAGCGAGCAGTACACCGAATGAACCGCCGATCATCCACACATACACACATTGATGGATAGATAGATACTAGGCTTTTTGTCCAAAGCGTTAAAGCAGAGCAGGTGGTATATATGGCGCGATCGCGCCGCACTGGCCAAAGGGCGGTACAGGTTTGCGGCTGCCGGCCCGTCTGCCAAAAAGAGGACGACGCATCGCCCGCCCATGCATGTGGGAGCGAGCTAGCCAGCGGTCGATCCATCCATCGACCGACCGACCGATCCGCGCTTGGTCAGCAGCACGCTGAAGTTTTTGCTTTCTGTCGCTGGCACTGTGTGTACGAGCACCCCATTGACCATGTGTTTAGTGCATGCCAAACACCGGGAAAATATGGATCATGCATGTGATCGCCCACCGTGGATGGAGAGCGATCCATGGCAGTAGGGACGCTCGGGAGGGATGGGCCCTACCATTATCTGCGCCGTCAAAAGGTAACTGTTAGTGGGCCCAATCTGTCAGTGGACCGGCTGCTTCCTTTCTAGCAGGCCGACCGCCGAACGGATGGTGGACTGGGCCCCGGCGGCGGCACGTGTCCGCTCGTGGCTCTCGCGTGGATCGGCCGGCCGGTTGCTGCCGTAGTTGGGCCGGAGAAATGGCGCGGGCCCACACATTAGCGTAGTGGTAGTGCAGCGCTGCTTTTTGGTGGAATAATCCGCTTCTCTTTTTGATAAAAATAATCTTCTTCTTCTCTTACAACAAAAAGATGAGCCACGTCAAAAAAAAAAAACTGAGTGAAATTTATTAATGGAATGGAAGGAAGCTTCGGAATCTTCCTTTCGTTTGCTTTGGCAAGTGTTGCAGTTGTGCTTCAACATGATTGTCAAAAAGGATCTCCTGTCAAAGTAAGGGTTTAATCACTAGTACTACCTCTATAAGTTCCCATAAGATGTTTAAGTGTAAAAAATCTTATATTCTGATACAGAGGGAGTATTTTCCAACCAGAGAGTATATGTATCTTCTGATCAAAATTTGCTCTTGACCCACTATGATATGATGCTTAATTAATGGGAAACATTAAAAACCTAACGTCGGATTTTTAAGCATGGCAAAATGAACATTTTTTATGACAATTTATGTTGTCGTGTGGATGGCAATTTTCTTTAAAGCAAATTCTGACAAAAAACTGAACATGGCGGATTTGTCATACTTGCCATAAGAAATTGTCAGCCTCACGATAACATATTTTACCATAGAAACATTTGTTTTGCCATGCTGAAAAATCTAATGTTCCTGGTCATCGAAGTTTATAAAATCATTAAATATGCAGCAACCGATCTTAGCTTACGTTGGACGCTAACCCAAGTCCCAAAGGTTTGGACCATTGCAAGACCTGGCACATCGACCCTTGCAATGCACTCTACACTTACAAAATCTACGACACGATCATAACGCGCGAAAGCAAGTTCCAAAACACAGGTCAACCAATAGCAGTGCATATATCGATACGCATCTTTACAAGTATAGGGATATATAACATATCTTACGTACGTGCCTAGCCTAGCTTAGGCCCTGCACACACACAATTGACTTGCATTGTTAATCTTGAGCCGCATGCAGAGGCACATGTACGTACGTCGATCGACACGGCGTCCCGTCCGCTCCTTTCCCTTGCGTGCTCGCTCTTTTGCTAAAGCCATTAAAGAGCGCCAAATTAAAGATGTGGCGCCAGCACAAAGGATATCCAATCTCCCCGAATCTTCCTCCCTACAGCTCAAAGGGTTTTATCTTGTGTTATCTCTAGATAGATGTGTCGCCGGGTCGAGCCCGGCCCGTACGGGGCACGTGAATCTTTTTCGCAGAAGATAAACCGATCCCTGTGAAGTTCTTGCGTCTCAAACATGGCAGCCTGGGATGATCGATAAAGTGATAATGCGTATATGTGTCACCCAACAAATCCCTGAATCTCTTAGTGTTTTATTAGGATGTGCAAGGAAAATGCGAATGAACTCTCCTTATTTAGATGTCTAGCTAGTGTACGGGTATTTACAATTTCAATAATGGTTGTGTGCATCATGCGATGAAGAGGCCGGGGGTCTTCCTTCTTTTCGATTTTTTTTTGTAATTTCAATAGTTTGACTACGTACTAAAGGTGAGCTAACTAGCTAGCTAGCTAGCTATATGCAAAAGTAGGTGACTTACCTCGTCGGTTACGTGGTCCATTTGATAGTCAGGCACGCTTGCTTGCTACAGGCAAAGTCAGCATTTTAATTAGCTAGGCATCTGAAGAATCTAGGTGCACAAAATGGCCATGATCATATCTGCAAGTTCAGTGTATATTTGGGTCGTCCATATTGCATGATGTGGGGGCAGAGAATTCAATGATTAGTCGCATTCCATGCATGGTCATCGTCACCAGCACATAAGATGCTAATCTGCATAATGCTAGCTTATGGTAAGGTAGCTAGCTCTAGGCAGCTAGATGCATACTATTTGTTCATGCACTTGTCAAAACTTGAGCGATCTAGACAACCAATTGACAATGATATATTCCCTCCATCCTACATTACTTGAAGTTTTAGCTCTGTTCTAACTCAAACTTCTTTAAGCTTGACTATTTATAGAAAAAATTATGCACACCACAAATTAGTTTCATTAGATTCACCATAAATTATGCAGGGGCGACTCGGGCGGCGTAACCCTAGCCCGCCGCCGGCCCTCTCCCCCACCTCTCCTCTCCCTCGTCGCCACCGGAGGTGGCCGCCGGCTCGCCGCCCAGCCGCCGGTGAAGGTGGCAGCGAGGATCTGGCCGCCTCGTTCTTCCTCGGGGGGCTTTGGATCCGTGGCGGCGGCCTCGGCTGGTGGATCGACGCCGGGTCTGCGGTGACCGGTGCTCGTTGGTGCTGGCCGTTCTTCCTCGGCCGCGGGGGCGGCGAGGCGGCGGCAGGTGGCGGCTGTGGTGCGGGCGTCTCGGCGGCGCCCGATCCAGATTTGAAGGCCTCCGTCTACTTCAACCAGGGCTGCCTCCGATGGTCCTGCTTTGGGCGGCCTTTGTCGCCGGAGTTGTACCTGTTTGGCGGCTGGAGGTGGGAGGTGGCTCCGGAGAAATCCGAGGCCAGCAGTGCTGGCCACGACGGCGGCGACGCCCGAGGGCGGCGTACCCTTCTTGTAGGCGCCGTCCAGGTTGCCTCCTTCCCCTCTTCCTTCCACCAAGCTCGTATGCCGGGTGAAAGCCCAAATCCTTGCCGGATCGAGCGACAGCGGCGCTCCGGGCGTCGTCACCCTCTTGGGGGTGTCATTCGTGGTGAGCTTGGGGTGGATGTGATGCTTTGGTTGCTTGGCGGCGGTTGGTGGCGTGGTCGGAGTTCGTCTGGTGACGGTGCGTTGGCGCTCTGCCGCCTATGTGCTCAGCTTCGGAGTCCTTCTTCCACGGTGCTTGGTCTTCAGCAGCCCTGCCGGACTCGGCGGAGCGGTGCTTCATCCTACTGATGGCGGCGTATCTCGGCGTCGTGGCGCAGTGGAGATTCGGCGTCCGATGTGTGGCGATGGACTCACGCAGGAGGAAGAAGTTGTCTGGTGTCATGGTGACGTCGATGGTTGAGTGGCCAGACAAGGTAGAAGTCTCAATATTTTCTCTGAAGACGGACCTGTGGAAGATGGCGGCGACGACACACGAGTGCGTCGGACCGGTTTGTACCCCAGACCCAGTATGTGGCTCGGCTGGGGTTTCCGGCTTTTGATGTTAGGCTTAGGCGAGTGGTCTGGGTAGTGGCCCAGCTAGCACCCCTTCATCATTTTGATGTTAGGCTTAGAAGAGTGGTCTGGGTAGTGGCCCAGCTAGCACGCATTCATCATTTGGATAGGAGTAGCGGCAAATATTGTCAAGATAGCGGATTCAGACATATTGTTGTAATACTTTGTAAGGTCCTCGAGAATAATCAATAAAGTGGCCGCATGCATCTCCCAGATGCAGAGGCCGTGGGTCATCCTCTTTTTCTAAAAAATCCTAAAATATACCCGCAAAAAGAAAGATTCATCCTAAAATACAATTACATCTTTATATTCCAGATATTAGCAATTTTTTCAATAAACTTGATCAAACTTTTTTATTTTGACTTAGGACAAAGCTGCAACTTCATAATATTTGAAACGAAGGGAGTATGCATTTAGCTTTCGCTGCATGTAGGGCAGTTGTATATCGTGCATTCATGCATGCATTGAATTTATTGCCAGAATAAGGTTAGACCAAAGGCATTTGCATATTTGAACAGTCCAAAATATTGGGCTAGCTAGCTAATCAGCGCACAACCACTTACTTTCGATGGAACATGAATTATGCAGTCCTGGCTAAATAATGATTCTATATCTATCGACACATATACTCTTACAGGTTTAGAAAAAGTATAGCAAGGGGCAAAATTAGTATATATATATACTCTTACAGGTTTAGAAAATGTATTTTTTTGGATGAACAGGGAGGCCTCTCCCCGGTTCCATTAGCAAGAATGAAACAAAAACGTGAAGAAGAACTAACTAGGCTCGCCATCTCTCTAAGATCTGATGAAAAATCAAACATATTGTTTGCCACTAGATGGCGGCCAGCTAGCAGCGATATATACGGTTTGGGAATATCAAGGACATTTGGGTCGACGCCTGAGAATATATTTTGGAACAATGATCGAATCTGCAGGACGGATAAACAGTTGCTGTCCAGGTGACGAAAATTGAACAGGAGTTGAAGAAAAAGAGAGGCCGGCACAATTCATCTTACGCGTCAGGAATGATGCTATCGCCAGGGAATCCAAGCTTACTTGTCATGCTTACACGCTAAGTGCTCCTCCTGATTGTGCTCTTGTTTTTTGATGGCCATAGTCATTGGTGGGTCGATATGTATGCGCTGATCCTGACATGGATAGATGCTACCTTACACGTTGCATGTAGGTTGCGTTCGTCTTTCTTTCCAAGCCGCTTATTATTGACGACATGTAGCCATCCTCCAAAAAGCTGCCTTCTTTTTCTCCCGGCCTGGCTGGCTACCTCTATCTCGTTTCATTTCTCCCTCTTCTTTGTGTGCTTCCTCTGTCTACGCACTAGCTAGGCTTGGCTAGCTACACATGCAAATGCGAGATATGATCGAGCTGTAGCTAGATCTCGATCAGACGGATCCGCATAATTGGCTGCCGGTTTTTGGCGAAGATCTCTCTCATAATTGGTGCACTGTCTGGAGATCTTGAATACTGTTACAATAGCAGAAATTTAGCCGCATGGTGTATACACTCAGGCACGCAAGCATCAAAGCTGTCTCTGTCTGTGCGCACCCTGTTGATGTCGGGGCCTAGAGACAAACAGAAAAAATCACAGTGCGGAATATCATGCTTGCTAAAAACGTAGTACTACGAGTAGCATTTTCTGATACCACCCTAGAGCGAGAGCCCCTTCCCCTGGCAAAAATCAGGTATTGAGGAAGTTGGGCCAAAAACCTAGGTTCAGCAGATTCCCATCCGCAAAACAATACTGGAAAACACCAATAAAGCAGCCTAAGTTTCACACTATTTAGTACTCCCTCAGTTCCAAAATAAGTGATTTAATTTTATACTAACTTTAGTTAAGTTGAGTAATTTATTTTGGGATCGAAGGAGTAAAAATGACACCTCCCTAATAATAATAGGCATTAATTACGTCATGTCAGTGCCACCGTCAATACCCACAGCGCCGCTCTGCTGACGACAACCACGACACCACCACCGTTGACCACCGTCGCCGTCATCGCTCGTCCACCCACAACAACCGCCGCCCAGCACCGTGTCGCTGCCCTCGCCGCTCGCTCGCTTGCCCCATGCTGCTGCTACTAATGGCAATGTGGTACCCTCTATGTAATTTAGTATGAAACATTGTTTTGACACTGTCATGAACTCTTGAAACATTTTATAAAAGTTATAGAGATCATATATGAGTGAAAAGCATGCATGTCCTGGGAGCCAACAGGGCTGGCCCATACCATGGTTGCTGAATCTGATCAGGTGCATGCTGCATGTGTGTGTTTGCCTTTTTGGCTTTGGATGTGTGACCCTTGCATTCGCAACACCTGGCACACCAACTTTTCCCCTGTAGGCGTGTAGCCCAGTTGCTGCTGCACGTGGAAGGCCTAAGTGCTCCCACTACGCAGGCTAGTAGCTACTGGCCGGCCGGCAGGAGAAAGTCCATACCTTATGTTTGAGTTCAACGGCGTGTATCAAAACACCTCTAAATATCTGCATCGTGTGATCTGGATAGTTTTTTTCTTTTTTTGCTTTCAACGTAGTACCATCTCTGGATCAGTTCGGATTGAATTCTCACAAACCTGAACTAAACTTGAGGAGCTTTGGGATGTGCGGACCTTCGGTTTGGTCCACTATTAGTTGGATCACATCGTCAAACCTCATACACTTTTCCCACCCGCTCGGCCCACCTGCTGTTCGGATTTTATGCATATTTAATGCGTATAATTGGATGACCGACCCTCTATCACTATGCATAGACATGTTCGGACTCACTTTGTTTCTTTTTAATCTGCATATAAGATTTGGTCGAAATCAAACTTTGTAAAGTTTGACCAACTTTATTAAAAAAAATATCAACATTTACAATACTAAAGCTACATGGTATGAAAATTAATTTTATGATTCATCTAACAACATTGATGTCATATTATGAATATTGATATTTTTTCTATAAACTTAGTCAAAGTTAACAAAGTTTGACTTTAACCAAATCTTATATACAGACTAAAAAGAAACGGAGGAAATACTTTTGAGGTGTTTAATGCACAACATTGGAGTTACCCTTACACCTACTAACTTGTGAAGCGAATATAATCTATGGTTCGAGTATCGTTCATTTGGAGGTTTCAGCCTTCAATTTGTGATGGTTCTCATGGCTTTTGTGGCTGTATATACGGCAGCAGAATCCGGAAGCGGATTTGTAGCACCCGGGTGCTCCATATCCCTATATGAACACTAAATTCAAAAAAAATAAGAATTTTTTTAAAAAATCTGAGATTTTGGGATATCAAACCTGGGGTCCCGATCTACTTCCGCGTGAAATTTCGTGAAAAAATACTAGGAAATGTATTCGTGGCAAAAAAGATAAAAAATCATATGTATAAAAGAACCTATTTGCATTGATTTCTGTTCGGACAGCATTTCCTTAGCCACGGATACGTTTCCTGGTATTTTTTCACCAAATTCCGCACGGGAGTAGATTGAGAACCCACATTTGATATCCCCAAATTTCAGATTCTTTTTGAAGTTTCTGGTATTTTTTACGATTATTATTCGTATCAGGGTGTGGAGCACCCATGAGCTCCTATGTATTTTCCAGCAGAATCCAAACTACTTAATCTGACTTTCTTGCGGATTCACCCCTCCATGAGCTGGTGCTTGCTACTCGTGATGGATTTGTTGGATTTCTCCGAAAGGGAAGGGTGAAACAGTATAATAGCAGATATTATTGTTGGAAATATGCCCTAAAGGCAATAATAAAAGTGTTATTATTATATTTCTTTGTTCATGATAATAGTCTTTTATTCATGCTATAATTGTATTATTCGGAAATCGTAATACACGTGTGAATACATAGACCACAATATGTCCCTAGTAAGCCTCTAGTTGACTAGCTCGTTGTGATCAACAGATAGTCATGGTTTCCTGGCTATGGACATTGGATGTCGTTGATAACGGGATCACATCATTAGGAGAATGATGTGATGGACAAGACCCAATCCTAAGTATAGCACAAAGGTCGGTTAGTTCATTTGCTAGAGCTTTTCCAATGTCAAGTATCTCTTCCTTCGACCATGAGATCGTGTAACTCCTGGATACCGTAGGAATGCTTTGGGTGTATCAAACGTCACAACGTAACTGGGTGACTATAAAGGTGCACTACAGGTATCTCCGAAAGTGTCTATTGGGTTGACACGGATCGAGACTGGGATTTGTCACTCCGTATGACGGAGAGGTATCTCTGGGCCCACTCGGTAATGCATCATCATAATGAGCTCAAGGTGACCAAGGTGTTGGCCACGGGATCATGCATTACGGTACGAGTAAAGTGACTTGCCAGTAACGAGACTGAACAAGGTATTGGGATACCGACGATCGAGTCTCGGGCAAGTAACGTACCGATTGACAAAGGGAATTGTATACGGGGTTTGATCGAATCCTCGACATCGTGGTTCATCCGATGACTTCATCGAGGAGCATGCGGGAGCCAACATGGGTATCCAGATCCCGCTGTTGGTTATTGACCGGAGAGTCTTGGTCATGTCTGCATGTCTCCCGAACCCGTAGGGTCTACACACTTAAGGTTCGATGACGCTAGGGTTGTCAGGAAGACAAGTATGTGATTACCGAATGTTGTTCGGAGTCCCGGATGAGATCCCGGACGTCACGAGGAGTTCTGGAATGGTCCGGAGGTAAAGTTTTATATATGGGAAGTTGTTAAACGGGCACCGGAAAGTTTCGGGGTCATACCGGTATTGTACCGGGACCACCGAAAAGGTTCCGGGGGTCCACCGGGAGGGACCACCCCTCCCGGGGGGCCACTTGGGCTGCGTAGGGATAGCAGCCAGCCCCTAGTGGGCTTGGCGCGCCCCCCCCTTGGGCCCATGCGCCTAGGGTTGGGGGGGAAACCCTAAAGGGGGCGCACCCCCCTTGCTTGGGGGCAAGCCCCCCACCCCTTGGCCGCCGCCCCCCTAGGGTTTTCCCTAGAGGGCCGGCCCCCCTTGCCCCTTCCCCTATATATAGAGGGGTGAGGGGAGGGCTGCAATACACCACAACTCAAGGCGCAGCCCCTCCCCTCCCCAACACCTCTCCTCCTCCGTACGTGCTTGGCGAAGCTCTGTCGGAGTACTGCTGCACCAACTACACCAAGCCGTCGTGCTACCGTTGGAGCTGCCTTCCTCAACCTCTCCTTCCTCCTTGCTGGATCAAGACGGAGGAGACGTCTCCCGTCCCGTACGTGTGTTGAACGCGGAGGTGCTGTCCGTTCAACACTTGGATATCGGTGATCCGAATCACGTTTCGAGTACGACTCCATCATCACCATCCCCTTGACAAGCTTCCGCTCGTGATCTACAAGTGGTATGTAGATGCAAACTCTCTCCCTTGACTCGTTGCTTAGATGAACTCATAGATGGATCTTGGTGAAACCGTAGGAAAAATTTTAATTTTCTGCAATGTTCCCCAACAGTGGCATCAAGAGCTAGGTCTATGCGTAGTTCTCTTTGCACGAGTAGAACACAATTTTGTTGTGGGCGTGGATCTTGTCAACTTGCTTGCCTCTACTAGTCTTTTCTTGCTTCAGCTGTATTGTGGGATGAAGCGGCCCGGACCAACCTTACACGTACGCTTACGTGAGACCGGTTCCACCGATTAACATGCACTAGTTGCATAAGGTGGCTGGCGGGTGTCTGTCTCTCCCACTTTAGTTGGAGCGGATTCGATGAAAAGGGCCCTTATGAAGGGTAAATAGAAGTTGACAAAATCACGTTGTGGTTATTCGTAGGTAAGAAAACATTCTTGCTAGAACCCAATTGCAGCCACGTAAAAGATGCAACAACAATTAGAGGACGTCTAACTTGTTTTTGCAGCGATTGATCATGTGATGTGATATGGCCAGAAGTTGTGATGAATGATGAATTGTGATGTATGAGATCATGTTCTTGTAATAGGATTCACGACTTGCATGTCGATGAGTATGACAACCGGCAGGAGCCATAGGAGTTGTCTTTATTTTTGTATGACCTGCGTGTCATTGAAGAATGCCATGTAACTTACTTTACTTTATTGCTAAACGCGTTAGTCATAGAAGTAGAAGTAGTCGTTGGCGTGACAATTTCATGAAGACACGATGATGGAGATCATGATGATGGAGATCATGGTGTCATGCCGGTGACAAGATGATCATGGAGCCCCGAAGATGGAGATCAAAGGAGCTATATGATATTGGCCATATCATGTCACTACTTTATATAATTGCATGTGATGTTTATTATGTTTTATGCATCTTGTTTACTTAGGACGACGGTAGTAAATAAGATGATCCCTTACAAAATTTCAAGAAGTGTTCTCCCCTAACTGTGCACCGTTGCTACAGTTCGTCGCTTCTAAGCACCACGTGATGATCTGGTGAAGGAAATATGCCCTAGAGGCAATAATAAAGTTATTATTTATTTCCTTATATCATGATAAATGTTTATTATTCATGCTAGAATTGTATTAACCGGAAACATAATACATGTGTGAATACATAGACAAACAGAGTGTCACTAGTATGCCTCTACTTGACTAGCTCGTTAATCAAAGATGGTTATGTTTCCTGACCATGAACAATGAGTTGTTATTTGATTAACGAGGTCACATCATTAGTTGAATGATCTGATTGACATGACCCATTCCATTAGCTTAGCACCTGATCGTTTAGTATGTTGCTATTGCTTTCTTCATGACTTATACATGTTCCTATGACTATGAGATTATGCAACTCCCGTTTGCCGGAGGAACACTTTGGGTGCTACCAAACGTCACAACGTAACTGGGTGATTATAAAGGAGCATTACAGGTGTCTCCAAAGGTAGATGTTGGGTTGGCGTATTTCGAGATTAGGATTTGTCACTCCGATTGTCGGAGAGGTATCTCTGGGCCCTCTCGGTAATACACATCACATAAGCCTTGCAAGCATTACAACTAATATGTTAGTTGTGAGATGATGTATTACGGAACGAGTAAAGAGACTTGCCAGTAACGAGATTGAACTAGGTATTGGATACCGACGATCGAATCTCGGGCAAGTAACATACCGATGACAAAGGGAACAACGTATGTTGTTATGCGGTCTGACCGATAAAGATCTTCGTAGAATATGTAGGAGCCAATATGGGCATCCAGGTCCCGCTATTGGTTATTGACCGGAGACGTGTCTCGGTCATGTCTACATTGTTCTCGAACCCGTAGGGTCCGCACGCTTAAGGTTACGATGACAGTTATATTATGAGTTTATGCATTTTGATGTACCGAAGGTTGTTCGGAGTCCCGGATGTGATCACGGACATGACGAGGAGTCTCGAAATGGTCGAGACGTAAAGATTGATATATTGGAAGCCTATATTTGGATATCGGAAGTGTTCCGGGTGAAATCGGGATTTTACCGGAATACCGGGAGGGTTACCGGAACCCCCCGGGAGCTATTTGGGCCATAGTGGGCCTTAGTGGAAAAGAGAAGGGGCTGCCCTAGTTGGGCTGCGCGCCCCCCCTTCCCCTAGTCCTATTAGGACTAGGAGAGGTGGCCGGCCCCCTCCTCCTCTTTTCCCCTCCGAGGAATCCTAGTTGGACTAGGATTGGAGGGGGAATCCTACTCCCAGAGGGAGTAGGACTCTCCTGCGCCTCCCCCCCTTGGCCGGCCAGCCTCCCCTCCTCTCCTCCTTTATATACGGAGGCAGGGGCACCTCTAAACACACAAGTTGACACAAGTTGATCCACGTGATCTATTCTTAGCCGTGTGCGGTGCCCCCTGCCACCATATTCCTCGATAATACTGTAGCGGAGTTTAGGCGAAGCCCTGCTGCTGTAGTTCATCAAGATCGTCACCACGCCGTCGTGCTGACGAACTCTTCCCCGACACTTTGCTGGATCGGAGTCCGGGGATCGTCATCGAGCTGAACGTGTGCTCGAACTCGGAGGTGCCGTAGTTTCGGTGCTTGATCGGTTGGATCGTGAAGACGTACGACTACTTCCTCTACGTCGTGTCATCGCTTCCGCAGTCAGTCTACGTTGGGTACGTAGACAACACTCTCCCCTCCTTGCTATGCATCACATGATCTTGCGTGTGCGTAGGAATTTTTTTGAAATTACTACGAAACCCAACAGTGGCATCTGAGCCTAGGTTATTGATGGTGATGTTATATGCACGAGTAGAACACAAGTGAGTTGTGGACGATACAAGTCATACTGCCTACCAGCATGTCATATTTTCGTTCGGCGGTATTGTTGGACGAGACGACCCAGACCAACCTTACGCGTACGCTTACGCGAGACCGGTTCCCTCGACGTGCTTTGCACATAGATGGCTTGCGGGCGACTGTCTCTCCAACTTTAGTTGAACCAAGTATGGCTACGCCCGGTCCTTGCGAAGGTTAAAACGGAGTCTATTTGACAAACTATCGTTGTGGTTTTGATGCGTAGGTGAGATTGGTTCTTACTTAAGCCCGTAGCAGCCACGTAAAACATGCAACAACAAAGTAGAGGACGTCTAACTTGTTTTTGCAGGGCATGTTGTGATGTGATATGGTCAAGGCATGATGCTGAATTTTATTGTATGAGATGATCATGTTTTGTAACCGAGTTATCGGCAACTGGCAGGAGCCATATGGTTGTCGCTTTATTGTATGCAATGCAATCGCGATGTAATGCTTTACTTTATTACTAAACGGTAGTGATAGTCGTGGAAGCATAAGATTGGCGAGACGACAACGATGCTACGATGGAGATCAAGGTGTCGCGCCGGTGACGATGGTGATCATGACGGTGCTTCGGAGATGGAGATCACAAGCACAAGATGATGATGGCCATATCATATCACTTATATTGATTGCATGTGATGTTTATCCTTTTATGCATCTTATCTTGCTTTGATTGACGGTAGCATTATAAGATGATCTCTCACTAAATTATCAAGAAGTGTTCTCCCTGAGTATGCACCGTTGCCAAAGTTCGTCGTGCCCAGACACCACGTGATGATCGGGTGTGATAAGCTCTACGTCCATCTACAACGGGTACAAGCCAGTTTTGCACACGCAGAATACTCAGGTTAAACTTGACGAGCCTAGCATATGCAGATATGGCCTCGGAACACGGAGACCGAAAGGTCGAGCGTGAATCATATAGTAGATATGATCAACATAATGATGTTCACCGATGAAACTACTCCATCTCACGTGATGATCGGACATGGTTTAGTTGATTTGGATCACGTGATCACTTAGAGGATTAGAGGGATGTCTATCTAAGTGGGAGTTCTTAAGTAATATGATTAAATTGAACTTAAATTTATCATGAACTTAGTCCTGGTAGTATTTTGCAAATCATGTTGTAGATCAATAGCTCGCGTTGTTGCTTCCCTGTGTTTATTTTGATATGTTCCTAGAGAAAATTGTGTTGAAAAATGTTAGTAGCAATGTTGCGGATTTGATCCGTGATCTGAGGTTAAATCCTCATTGCTGCACAGAAGAATTATGTCCTTAATGCACCGCTAGGTGACGGACCTATTGCAGGAGCAAATGCAGACGTTATGAACGTTTGGCTAGCTCAATATGATGACTACTTGATAGTTTAAGTGCACCATGCTTAACGGCTTAGAATCGGGACTTCAAAGACGTTTTGAATGTCATGGACCATATGAGATGTTCCAGGAGTTGAAGCTAATATTTCAAGCAAATACCCGAGTTGAGAGATATGAAGTCTCCAACAAGTTCTATAGCTAAAAGATGGAGGAGAATCGCTCAACTAGTGAGCATGTGCTCAGATTGTCTGAGTACTACAATCGCTTGAATCAAGTGGGAGTTAATCTTCCAGATAAGATAGTGATTGACAGAATTCTCTAGTCACCATCACCAAGTTAGTAGAACTTCGTGATGAACTATGACATGCAAGGGATAACGGAAACGATTCCCAAGCTCTTCGTAATGCGGAAATTGACGAAGGTAGAAATCGAGAAAAACATCAAGTGTTGATGGTAGACAAGACCACTAGTTTCAAGAAAAGGGGCAGAAGGAAGAAGGGGAACTTCAAGAAGAACAGCAAGCAAGTTGCTGCTCAAGTGAAGAAGCCCAAGTCTGATCCTAAGCCTGAGACTAAGTGTTTCTACTGCAAAGGGACTGGTCACTGGAAGCGGATCTACCCCAAGTGATTGGCGGATAAGAAGGATGGCAAAGTGAACATAAGTATATTTGATATACATGTTATTGATGTGTACTTTACTAGTGTTTATCGCAAACCCTCAGTATTTGATACTAGTTCAGTTGCTAAGATTAGTAACTCGAAACGGGAGTTGCAGAATAAACAGAGACTAGTTAAGGGTGAAGTGACGATGTGTGTTGGAAGTGGTTCCAAGATTGATATGATCATCGTCACACACTCCCTATACTTTCGGGATTAGTGTTGAACCTAAATAAGTGTTATTTGGTGTTTGCGTTGAGCATGAATATGATTTGATCATGTTTATTGTAATACGATTATTCATTTAAGTAAGAGAATAAATTGTTGTTCTGTTTACATGAATAGAACCTTATATGGTTACACACCCAATGAAAATAGTTTGTTGGATCTCGATCGTAGTGATACACATAATCATAATATTGAAACCAAAAGATGCAAAGTTAATAATGATAAGTGCAACTTGTTTGTAGCACTGCCGTTTAGGTCATATTGGTGTAAAGCGCATGAAGAAACTCCATACTGATGGAATTTTGGAATCACTTGATTATGAATCACTTGATGCTTGCGAACTGTGCCTTTTGGGCAAGATGACTAAAACTCCGTTCTCCGGAACAATGGAACGAGCTACTGACTTATTGGAAATAATACATACCGATGTATGCGATCCAATGAGTGCTGATGCTCGTGGCAAGCATCGTTGTTTTCTGACCTTCACAAGATGATTTGAGCAGATATGGGTATATCTACTTGATGAAACATAAGTCTGAAATAGTTGAAAGGTTCAAAGAATTTCAGAGTGAAGTGGAAAAATCATCGTAACAAGAAAATAAAGTTTCTGCGATCTGATCGCGGAGACAAATATTTGAGTTACGAGTTTGGTCTTCAATTAAAACAATGTGGAATAGTTTCACAGCTCACGCCACCTGGAACACCACATCGTTATGGTGTGTCCGAACGTCGTAACCGCACTTTATTTGATATGGTGCGATCTATGATATCTCTTTACCACTATCGTTTTGGGGTTATGCATTAGAGACAGCTGCATTCACGTTTTAAAATAGGGCACCATCTAAATCCGTTGAGACGACACTGTATGAACTATGGTTTAGCAGTAAACCTAAGCTGTTGTTTCTTAAAGTTTGGGGCTGCGATGCTTATGTGAAAAAGTTTCATCCTGATAAGCTCGAACCCAAATCGGAGAAGTGCGTCTTCATAGAATACCCAAAGGAAATTGTTGGGTACACCTTCTATCACAGATCCGAAGGCAAGACATTCGTTGCTAAAATGGATCCTTTCCAGAGAAGGAGTTTCTCTCGAAAGAAGTGAGTGGGAGGAGAGTAGAACTTGATGAGGTAATTATACCTTCTCCCTTATTGGAAAGTAGTTCATCACAGAAATCAGTTCCAGTGATTCCTACACCAATAAGTGAGGAAGTTAATGATGATGATCATCAAACTTCAGATCAAGTTACTACCAAACCTCGTAGGTCTTCCAGAGTAAGATCCGCACCAGAGTGGTACGGTAATCATGTTCTGGAAGTCATGTTACTAGACCATGATGAACCTACGAACTATGAGGAAGCAATGATGAGCCCAGATTCCACGAAATGGCTTGAGGCCATGAAATCTGAGATATGATCCATGTATGAGAACAAAGTGTAGACTTTGATTGACTTGCCCGATGATCGGTGAGTCATTAAGAATAAATGGATCTTCAAGAGGAAGACGGACGTTGATAGTAGTGTTACTATCTACAAAGCTAGACTTGTCGAAAAAGGTTTTTGACAAAGTTCAAGGTGTTGAATACGATGAGATTTTCTTACTCGTATCGATGCTTAAAAGTCTGTCCGAATCATGTTAGCAATTGCCGCATTTTATGATTATGAAATTTGGCAGATGGATGTCAAAACTGCATTCCTGAATGGATTTCTGGAAGAAGAGTTGTATATGATGCAACCGGAAGGTTTTGTCGATCCAAAGGGAGCTAACAAAGTGTGCAAGCTCCAGCGATCCATTTATGGACTGGTGCAAGAATCTCGGAGTTGGAATATACGCTTTGATAAGTTGATCAAAGCATATAGTTTTTGTACAGACTTACGGTGAAGCCTGTATTTACAAGAAAGTGAGTGGGAGCACTACAACATTTCTGATAAGTATATGTGAATGACATATTGTTGATCGGAAATAATGTAGAATTATTCTGCAAAGCATGAAAGGATACTTGAATAAAAGTTTTTCAAAGAAAGACCTTGGTGAAGCTGCTTACACATTGAGCATCAAGATCTATATAGATAGATGAAGACGCTTGATAAGATTTTTCAATGAATACATACCTTGATAAATTTTTGAAATAGTTCAAAATGGAACAGTCAAAGAAGGAGTTCTTGCCTGTGTTGCAAGGTGTGAAGTTGAGTAAGACTCAAAGCCCGACCACGGCAGAAAATAGAAAGAGAATGAAAGTCATTCCCTATGCCTCAGTCATAGGTTCTATAAAGTATGCCATGCTGTATACCAGATCTATTGTATGCCATACCACTGAGTTTGGCAAGGGAGTACAATAGTGATCTAGGAGTAGATCACTGGAGAGCGGTCAAAATTGTCCTTAGTGGAATAAGGATATGTTTCTCGATTATGGAAAAAGGTTCGTCGTAAAGGGTTACGCCGATGCAAGTTTGACACTAATCTAGATGACTCTAAGTCTCGATCTAGATACATATTGAAAGTGGGAGCAATTAGCTAGAGTAGCTCCATGCAGAGCATTGTTGACATAGAAATTTGCAAAATACATGAGGATCTGAATGTGGCAGACCCGTTGACTAAGATTCTCTCACAAGCAAAACATGATCACACCTTAGTACTCCTTGGGTGTTAATCACATAGCGATGTGAACTAGATTACTGAATCTAGTAAACCCTTTGGGTGTTGGTCACATAGCGATGTGAACTATGGGTGTTAATCACATGGTGATGTGAACTATTGCTGTTAAATCACATGGCGATGTGAACTAGATTATTGACTCTAGTGCAAGTGGGAGACTGAAGGAAATATGCCCTAGAGGCAATAATAAAGTTATTATTTATTTCCTTATATCATGATAAATGTTTATTATTCATGCTAGAATTGTATTAACCGGAAACATAATACATGTGTGAATACATAGACAAACAGAGTGTCACTAGTATGCCTCTACTTGACTAGCTCGTTAATCAAAGATGGTTATGTTTCCTGACCATGAACAATGAGTTGTTATTTGATTAACGAGGTCACATCATTAGTTGAATGATCTGATTGACATGACCCATTCCATTAGCTTAGCACCTGATCGTTTAGTATGTTGCTATTGCTTTCTTCATGACTTATACATGTTCCTATGACTATGAGATTATGCAACTCCCGTTTGCCGGAGGAACACTTTGGGTGCTACCAAACGTCACAACGTAACTGGGTGATTATAAAGGAGCATTACAGGTGTCTCCAAAGGTAGATGTTGGGTTGGCGTATTTCGAGATTAGGATTTGTCACTCCGATTGTCGGAGAGGTATCTCTGGGCCCTCTCGGTAATACACATCACATAAGCCTTGCAAGCATTACAACTAATATGTTAGTTGTGAGATGATGTATTACGGAACGAGTAAAGAGACTTGCCGGTAACGAGATTGAACTAGGTATTGGATACCGACGATCGAATCTCGGGCAAGTAACATACCGATGACAAAGGGAACAACGTATGTTGTTATGCGGTCTGACCGATAAAGATCTTCGTAGAATATGTAGGAGCCAATATGGGCATCCAGGTCCCGCTATTGGTTATTGACCGGAGACGTGTCTCGGTCATGTCTACATTGTTCTCGAACCCGTAGGGTCCGCACGCTTAAGGTTACGATGACAGTTATATTATGAGTTTATGCATTTTGATGTACCGAAGGTTGTTCGGAGTCCCGGATGTGATCACGGACATGACGAGGAGTCTCGAAATGGTCGAGACGTAAAGATTGATATATTGGAAGCCTATATTTGGATATCGGAAGTGTTCCGGGTGAAATCGGGATTTTACCGGAATACCGGGAGGGTTACCGGAACCCCCCGGGAGCTATTTGGGCCATAGTGGGCCTTAGTGGAAAAGAGAAGGGGCTGCCCTAGTTGGGCTGCGCGCCCCCCCTTCCCCTAGTCCTATTAGGACTAGGAGAGGTGGCCGGCCCCCTCCTCCTCTTTTCCCCTCCGAGGAATCCTAGTTGGACTAGGATTGGAGGGGGAATCCTACTCCCAGAGGGAGTAGGACTCTCCTGCGCCTCCCCCCCTTGGCCGGCCAGCCTCCCCTCCTCTCCTCCTTTATATACGGAGGCAGGGGCACCTCTAAACACACAAGTTGACACAAGTTGATCCACGTGATCGATTCCTTAGCCGTGTGCGGTGCCCCCTGCCACCATATACCTCGATAATACTGTAGCGGAGTTTAGGCGAAGCCCTGCTGCTGTAGTACATCAAGATCGTCACCACGCCGTCGTGCTGACGGAACTCTTCCCCAACACTTTGCTGGATCGGAGTCCGGGGATCGTCATCGGGCTGAACGTGTGCTCGAACTCGGAGGTGCCGTAGTTTCGGTGCTTGATCGGTTGGATCGTGAAGACGTACGACTACTTCCTCTACGTCGTGTCATCGCTTCCGCAGTCGGTCTGCGTTGGGTACGTAGACAACACTCTCCCCTCGTTGCTATGCATCACATGATCTTGCGTGTGCGTAGGAAATTTTTGAAATTACTACGAAACCCAACATCTGGTGTGATGGATTCTTACGTTCACATACAACGGGTGTAAGACAGTTTTACACAGCAAAAACACTTAGGGTTAACTTGACGAGCCTAGCATGTGCAGACATGGCCTCGGAACACGGAGATCGAAAGGTCGAACACGAGTCGTATGGAAGATATGATCAGCATGAAGATGTTCACCGACGATGACTAGTCCGTCTCACGTGATGATCGGACACAGGCTAGTCGACTCGGATCGTGTAACACTTAGATGACTAGAGGGATGCCTAATCTAAGTGGGAGTTCATAATTTGATTAGAACTTAATTATCATGAACTTAGTCTAAAACCTTTGCAAATATGTCTTGTAGATCAAATGGCCAACGCTCATGTCAACATGAACTTCAACGCGTTCCTAGAGAAAACCAAGCTGAAAGATGATGGCAGCAACTATACGGACTGGGTCCGGAACCTGAGGATCATCCTCATAGCTGCCAGGAAACAATATGTCCTAGAAGGACCGCTAGGTGACGCTCCCGTCCCAGAGAACCAAGACATTATGAATGCTTGGCAGTCTCGTGCTGATGATTACTCCCTCGTTCAGTGCGGCATGCTTTACAGCTTAGAACCGGGGCTCCAAAAGCGTTTTGAGCATCACGGAGCATATGAGATGTTCGAAGAGCTGAAACTAGTTTTTCAAGCTCACGCCCGGGTCGAGAGATATGACATCTCCGACAAGTTCTATAGTTGTAAGATGGAGGAAAATAGTTCTGTCAGTGAGCACATACTCAAGATGTCTGGGTTGCACAACCGTATGACCCAGCTGAATATTAACCTCCCTGATGAGGCAGTCATTGACAGAATCCTTCAGTCGCTCCCACCAAGCTACAAGAGCTTTGTGATGAACTACAATATGCAGGGGATGGTAAAGACCATTCCTGAAGTATTTTCTATGCTGAAGTCAGCAGAGGTTGAAATCAAGAAAGAACATCAAGTGTTGATGGTCAATAAGACCACTAAGTTCAAGAAGGGCAAGGGTAAAAAGAACTTCAAGAAGGACGGCAAAGAGGTTGCCGCGCCCGGTAAGCCAGTTGCCGGGAAGAAGTCAAAGAATGGACCCAAGCCTGAGACTGAGTGCTTTTATTGCAAGGGGAAGGGTCACTGGAAGCGGAACTGCCCCAAATACTTAGCGGATAAGAAGGCCGGCAACACCAAAGGTATATTTGATATACATGTAATTGATGTGTACCTTACCAGTACTCGTAGTAACTCCTGGGTATTTGATACCGGTGCCGTTGCTCATATTTGTAACTCACAGCAGGAGCTGCGGAATAAACGGAGACTGGCGAAGGACGAGGTGACGATGCGCGTCGGGAATGGTTCCAGAGTCGATGTGATCGCCGTCGGCACGCTGCCTCTACATTTACCTACGGGATTAGTTTTGAACCTTAATAATTGTTATTTAGTGCCAAGTTTGAGCATGAACATTGTATCTGGATCTCGTTTAATACGAGATGGCTACTCATTTAAGTCCGAGAATAATGGTTGTTCGATTTATATGAGAGATATGTTTTATGGTCATGCTCCGATGGTCAATGGTTTATTCTTAATGAATCTCGAGCGTAATATTACACATGTTCATAGTGTAGATGCCAAAAGATGTAAAGTTGATAACGATAGTCCCACATACTTGTGGCACTGCCGCCTTGGTCACATTGGTGTGAAGCGCATGAAGAAGCTCCATGCTGATGGACTTTTAGAGTCTCTTGATTATGAATCATTTGACACATGCGAACCATGCCTCATGGGAAAAATGACCAAGACTCCGTTCTCCGGAACAATGGAGCGAGCAACCAACTTGTTGGAAATCATACATACCGATGTGTGCGGTCCAATGAGCGTTGAGGCTCGCGGAGGATATCGTTATGTTCTCACTCTCGCTGATGACTTAAGTAGATATGGGTATGTCTACTTAATGAAACACAAGTCTGAGACCTTTGAAAAGTTCAAGGAATTTCAGAATGAGGTGGAGAATCAACGTGACCGAAAGATAAAGTTCCTACGATCAGATCGTGGAGGAGAATATTTAAGTCACGAATTTGGCACACACTTAAGGAAATGTGGAATCGTTTCACAACTCACGCCGCCTGGAACACCTCAGCGAAACAGTGTGTCCGAACGTCGTAATCGCACTCTATTGGATATGGTGCGGTCTATGATGTCTCTTACCGATTTACCGCTATCATTTTGGGGATACGCTCTAGAGACAGCTACATTCACTTTAAATAGGGCACCGTCTAAATCCGTTGAGACGACACCGTATGAATTATGGTTTGGGAAGAAACCTAAGCTTGGCGCGCCCCCCCTTGGGCCCATGCGCCTAGGGTTGGGGGGGGAAACCCTAAAGGGGGCGCACCCCCCTTGCTTGGGGGGCAAGCCCCCCACCCCTTGGCCGCCCCCCTAGGGTTTTCCCTAGAGGGCCGGCCCCCCTTGCCCCTTCCCCTATATAAAGAGGGGTGAGGGGAGGGCTGCAATACACCACAACTCAAGGCGCAGCCCCTCCCCTCCCCAACACCTCTCCTCCTCCATACATGCTTGGCGAAGCTCTGTCGGAGTACTGCTGCACCAACTACACCACGCCGTCGTGCTGCCGTTGGAGCTGCCTTCCTCAACCTCTCCTTCCTCCTTGCTGGATCAAGACGGAGGAGACGTCTCCCGTCCCGTACGTGTGTTGAACGCGGAGGTGCTGTCCGTTCAGCACTTGGACATCGGTGATCCGAATCACGTTTCGAGTACGACTCCATCATCACCATCCCCTTGACAAGCTTCCGCTCGTGATCTACAAGTGGTATGTAGATGCAAACTCTCTCCCTTGACTCGTTGCTTAGATGAACTCATAGATGGATCTTGGTGAAACCGTAGGAAAATTTTTAATTTTCTGCAACGTTCCCCAACAATTATTTCACTCAGTTAAGAACCAAGTTTATCAAACCAGAAAGAGACGACACACAAACAACGTGAACGGTACCTACACACACACAAAGTAAGTGCATGCACCCAACAAAGTCAGGGGGTTGTCATGCCCCTTGTTCTTGCCAGTTGCAAAAATTAAATCTGATAGTGATAGACAAACAAATACAAATACACTAAAGCGAACTAAAACAACAAGGTAATTGTAGGATTCAAGGTAATAATTGAGAATGGGCCCGGAGGCCCTTAGGTTCACTAAAGGTATCTCTCATAAGCATAGCAACGGTGTGTAAACAAATTAATATTAGGCAATTGACAGAATTGCGCCTTATGATGATCATCCAAGGCAACAATATATATATAGGCATTACGTCCATGACAAGCAGAGCACTAATCCAATTGCATGTACTACTATTACTCCACCCCAATATCGTTATCCAGCATGTATATCGAAGTATTAAGTATATGACAAACAAGAGTAATGCATTAAGCAAGATGACATAATGCAGACAAACTAACACCAAACAATATGAGAGAGAGAGAGAGGGAGAGAGGGAGGGAGAGGGAGAGAGGGAGAGGGAGAGGGAGAGAGTGAAAGCTATCTAGCTACTACTATAGACCCGTAGATCCTGAAGGAACTACTCACACATCATCATGGAGGCAATAAGGGCATCTACAGCCGGGCACCCCAAACTGGCCTCAAACGGCCGGGCAGCCCGCCTGGTCACTGACTGGTCATGATTTTCGACCCAGACGGGCCCCTCAAACGAGACTCAAACGGCCGGGCTGACCGGCATCCCTCATATCCAGCCCAAATACGGGGCGGCTATGGGGGCGCCCGGGACGCCCGCCAGGTCGGTCTGACGGCGGGGTCCCACGCGGAAACGCCCAGAAAGCCGGCAGTCCGACGGACGCCGCGTCCATTGCCGCGGTGTGATCGTCACATGGCACCGCTCCGGCTCGCTGCCCGAGACCAAATCCGCCTATTTTAGCTGCCCGATGTCCCACAACCCTAACCCAACCACCTCCCCCCACTCCGCATTGCCAGTTCGAGCACATCCACCTCCTCCCTCTCCCGCTCCGACGGTCCGCCATGGTCCGAAGGAAGATCACCTACTACGCAATGCTCACGGTGGAGCGCCGTTACGAGATCTAGCAGGTAATACGGGAGAGACAGGCCGCGTGCGCCACCCGCATCGCTACCAAGCTGCCTCCGGACTCGTTGGAGCCAGAGTTGGAGGAGGAGTAGCCCGGGGAAGAGGAGGGAGAGGAGCTGGCTCCGATGGAGGTGGATGAGGCGGAGCAGCCAGAGCAGGAGCTACCGGGCTTCATCATGGAGCAGGCAGAGGCGGAGTTCGTCGTCGCTCAATCAGAGGAGATGGTGGAGCAGCAGGCCACCCTGGAGTCCATCCTGGATGAGGCCTATGTGGAGGACAATCAGGCGTTCCTCTGGCAAGAGCAGGCGGTTTCCGACGCGCTCTTTGCCGAACTCAACACGGAGATAGAGGCGTAGGAGGCCGGAGCGGAGCAGCCGGAGCTGCAGCTGCCGCCCATGCTACCGGAGCCGGGCACGGAGATCATCACTATCTCCGACGACGAATATCTAGGTGATCGACGTAGTACGTAGGTTTATTTAGTTTGCATGTCTTTATATGGATTTAAGAATCGCGTATGAGATGTCCGGATGCAACTCTTGAAATTTAAGGCGTGCCCGGTAACTGCCCGTGGACGCTCTCGGGCGCGTCCGCTGGCGTTTTTAAGGGGCCCGGTTGTAGATGCCCTAAGGTTGATGAAGATTGGCTTCCCAATGGTTTCCTTATCTAGTGGACTACCGGAACAGTGCCCAAGATGGGTTCGCTTTGGAACAGAGACTTGCAGTGGCGAAAGAATTGTTACGGGTTTCGCTCCAAGGGTTTTAGAAAATTTGGGAATTTATAGGTAAAAATTTAGGGCAATCAGAGCTATGTGGGACCCACCAGTTAGGGGGACGCCACCCTAGCTTGTGGGGTCCATGTAGATCTTCTGGTCCTCCCCGGAAGCTTCTAGGGTATGCTATGTTCCAAAAAAAATTACCGAAAAGTTTCATCGTGTTTGGACTTCGGTAGGTATGGTTTTTCAGCGAAACAAAAAACATGAAAAAACAAGAACTGACACTGAGCACTAAGTTAATAGATTAATCCATAAAAATAATATAAAATATCAGATAAAGCATACAAAAATGATAAAATAATTGCATGAAAGAATCAAAATTATAGATACGTTGGAGACGTATTAGTGCTCGTTGAGGAGCTGAAAGTTTGTAGCTTTGGTCCTCCTGCACCTAGTGGACGCCAACATAGGCGGCACCGGTTGCTCTTACACCGTGATGTCGTTGAAGTGTGCGTGTGAGGGCGAGGCATCGGCTCGTCGTTGGATGTATCCTCAATTGTCTGGTCCTCATAGTTGACCTCCTGTGAGCTGGTGTTGGCAAGCTAGCCTCAGTTCGTTGTGCGCGACTGGACTGCTAGTAGGCCGCAATGCCGGCCAACTCTTGCTTCTACTCCGTCAAGAGCCTCTCCCACATCGCTCTAGAGTTAGTGGGCGTGGTGCGGTGCGGGTCTTGCCGGGCTAGGAGGCAATGTTTCAATAGTGGGCGCGGGCAAGGCCAAGCGGCGGGTTGTGTCAATGCGGGTGCTGGAATGGGTTTCTCGGCCGTTGTGCCTCTTTAGTGTTGGTAGGCAAACGGGCGTGAGCGGTTTTGAATACGGCACACAACCGTCTAGTCTCGTCCGGCCATATGTGTCCTGCATTGGAACATGCATGGAAACCGGTGAGTGCTCTCGAGTCTCGACTGATGCACCGCTTCAATGAAGGCTCCAGTGAGAGGCCGCGCCCGCTCTAGACCGACATGAATGCGGCGTTGGTGCTCTAGAGCAGCGCGGACCTGCATGAATGTGAGGCAACCGCTTCGCACAGGAGAGGATGCGGGCGAGGGAGAGGTTTTTCGGTGGGTCTGTCCGTCGGACGTGGGAGGGTCTGCAAAGGCCCCCTGGTTTGCATCCAGTTTACGGGATTTCGGACATCCGGGTCATTCTGCGGACTGATGGCGTACTGCCTTGCATGAAAAAATGCATCCGGATTGCTCAATGTAGACGGTTGCGAACGGTTTTAAGGGCCCACGTTGAAGGTGCCCTAACATGCATGAAGAAGGATCAACCACATCATGATAATGCATGTAAAGAATGTACACTACTTGGAATCCTTAAATAGCTTATACATCTCTATAATAATCAAATATGCATGGTTCAGCTTCAACAGAAATATATAACAAACTATTTTCATAACGACATATGCGGGGCGTCATCTAGTTTCTGTAATACACCTTCCCTACTTGATACATTATACAACGAAATGGCGAAGACTATTCCTGTTAAGTTGGAAGAAAGTCACTTTCTACATTTTGTCTCACACGTGAAGCTCTGTTGTCATAATGTGCCACCTCAGTACATCACTAACCAGCCTTGTTACACAGAATAATACTAACATGAACTAAACCCACCTAGTAGTGACGGTGCATTCAACTAACGATCGTTGTGGGTCCGGGCCTGACGTTCAGGCAACGCAACACCAACAAAAAAAAAATTATACTATCATGAATGCATGGCAGGCATTAGGAAAAACCCTTTGCGGGTCCGGGCCTGACGTTAGGGCAACACAATACCAACAAAAAGATTAAAATGATACTCGTATCATGCATGCATGGAAGGCATTAGTAAAAAAGATCAATTTTGATCGTGGAGGCTAGGATGTCATCAAGGTAAATGACATCCCGGAGAAGATTCCACCAAGCGAAATAATGTAGTTAATCAATTAGTAATGGGGAACAAAGCACAATTAAAGGCAAAGTGTGTTCTTTTCAATCTTTGCATTTCCAGCTTACGCATCCCCGCTGGCCTACACGGGACAAATGACCCAACAACACTAGCTCATGTATATTTAAAAGATGAATGAACAGGAAGAAATATACTCCATAGCGGTATTGTTCATTTAATTATCCAGCAACTTTTTATCTGACTCGAGAAAGACCCTAAGTGACAAGCTAGGTGTGAGTCTCATCTGCAGCCAGGTGAGCACGCAAACCACCATTCCATGTATTAGGGCATCTCAACCACTAACCCTCAAACCGTCTGCATCCGTGTGAATCGAATGGCCCGGACAACACAAGTCATCCGAGGACAACAAATCAAGATCGACCGACTTACTGAAAAGAAGTGAAACTCGGGGGGCCTTGTGGGCGACCGAACCGCTGCTACGCGCGCGCCCCACACCATGGTCCCACCCAAAACCCACTCTTGCTGTCGCGCCCTCTCCCGCGTGATGTGGTTGTCGCGCATTCACTACTAGAAAAAGAGCTATAGATAGGATTGATACTAATGGCACACCATGGAAGCAGTGCGCCACTACTATATACTAATGGCGCACCGGTTGGTGATGCGCCATTAGTGTGAAAGACACCAATGGCGCACCAGAAATAAGGTGCGCCACTAGTATTAAATTATTATTTTTTCTATTTTTCTATACATACTAATGGCGCATCAGGTCGAAGTGCGCCATTACTAGTTCTAAGTAGTAATGACGCACCAAGCAGACAGTGCGCCATTACTGTAAAAAAAAATTATTCTTTTTTTTGCAAAATTACTAATGGCGCATCGTTTCACAGTGCGCCATTACTAGTTTAAACTAGTAATGGCGCACTATTACCCGGTGCACCATTAGTATATATATATATATATATATATATATATATTACTTTTTTGCAAAACTACTAATGGCGCACCACCTGCAGGTGCGCATTAGTAACCAGGGTTACTAATGGCGCATTTGCTGGTGGTGCGCCATTAGTAACCTGGGACCCCAACAAGATATTTTGGACAGCCCCACACCTACCCACTCACTTTCCCCACTTCATTCCCTCCACCTCCTTCTCCAAGCTTTCGGCATCTCCTCCTCCTCACCTCATTTCCACCATAGATTCATCAAAATTAAGTGGTGAAATTACCTTTTTTTGATAGGTAAGTAAGGGGAAAGCTATCTTCATGATGTAGATCTACTTTTTTTCTCCCTAGCTCGCTCCAACAACGTGCACATGCACTTTTTGTGGCCTAGCTAGATCTATGTATGTTTGTGGTGTTGCATGTGTTTGTGGTGTTGCATATATGTTTGTGTTTGAAGGTACCGGTATTTGAAATGCGATAGTTGCCAATATTTTGCCGGAATGTTTTGATTCATTTCCGTTTCGGCGAGAATTTTGGCACTATGCATTCTTTTTGGTCCTATTTTTAGGGAAGGTCATGCCAAATTTTTTCTTGGTTCTAAAATATCGTTTTGCTCTACCCCGCAGGCGACCATGGTCCGCACGATGACTGAAGGCATCGTGAATAGGTTTTTGAGCTCCGCGAAGGCCGAGATGCTTCAAAAGAACGAGACGGAGATAAGATGTCCGTGTCGAAGATGCAAGCTGAAGAGCCTTATTGCGGACCCGGATTCCGGGCAGGTGCGGGACCACCTGCTCTTGCGTGGTTTCATGGATGGCTATCGGTGGCAAGGTGATGAAGATGACTATGAAGTCGTCCATGGCCGGGGCCGGGCAAGAAATGAGGAAGGGCAACAAGACAAGTACCACCGCGGCGAGGGCGGGCGAGAAGACGAAGAATCTCCAGGACATGATCACGACGGTGATGCTGTACACAGTCATCATGTAGAAGATGTCGTACATGATGATGAGGAAGATCAAGACGAAGGGCATGATCATGAAGATGAAGATGCCGGAGCAGACGACGATGGAGGCTGGGTGCAGGACCCTCATATTCAAGAGCTGCTTCTCAAGCAGACGGATAACGCAAGAGCTGCCGCCCGAGAGAAAGCCAAGCTGGATCAACTGGAGATAGACGCGGTTACTCCATTGTATGAAGGATGCAGGCCCGAGGATACCCGCCTGAAAGTAACGCTCATGGCTCTGGAGATGAAGGTAAAACACAAAATGACCGACGCATGCTTCGACGAGAACATGTCATTCTGGCACGAACGTCTTCCCAAGGGGAACAAGTGCCCGACCAGTTTCGAGGAGGCGAAGAAAATCGTGTGTCCTCTGGATTTACCGCACGTGAAATACCATGTGTGCATGAACAATTGTATCATTTATCGGGACGAGCACGCGGAGTCTACCATATGTCCGGTGTGCGGCGTCACTCGATACAAGAAGAGGAAGAAAGCTCCTCGAAAATCGGTGTGGTACTTTCCGATCACTCCTCGTCTGCAGCGGTATTTCGCGGACCCTAAGGTAGCAAAGCTCCTGCGTTGGCACGCGGATAGGGAGGAGAAGAAGCGGGAAGATGACGGAAATGATCCGGAGATAAATAAAAAAGACAAGATGCTGAGTCACCCTAAGGATGCGAGCCAGTGGCAAGCGTTGAACTTCGAATACCCAGAATTTGGGAAGGATCCAAGGAACATCGTGCTGGGCGCGAGCACCGATGGAGTCAATCCGTTTGGCAGCCAGAGAAGCACACATAGCACCTGGCCTGTGTTTGTGTGGATGTACAACCTTCCCCCCTGGTTGTGCATGAAGAGGAAGTACATTCACATGAGTATGCTAATTGAAGGGCCGAAACAACCAGGGAACGACATCAATCTGTATCTGGGGCTGCTGAAGGAGGAGCTAGACACGCTGTGGAAAACGCCAGCCAATACGTGGGACGCCGCAGAGAAAGAATATTTCCCTATGAGAGCCGCACTGCTCACGACGGTGCACGACTATCTCGGTTACGGATATCTCGCGGGGCAGGTAGTCCACGGATTTTCTGGATGCGTAAGGTGCATGGATGACACAACGTATCGCCAGCTAGATAGAGATCCCGGGTCTTCGAAAACCGTGTTCATGGGACATCGAAGGTGGCTTCGCGACGATGACCCGTGGAGGAAACGCAAGGATCTGTTCGATGGTGAAACCGAACCCCGAAAACGCCCGTGTACGAGGAGCGGCGAGGAAATAGACGAGCTGTTGAAAAATTGGAAAGACTGCCCACTGCCGGGAAAGAAGCAAAAGGCGCCAGAGCCGGGAAAGAAGCGAAAGGCGCCAGAGCCGCTGCTGAAGGTATGGAAAACGAGGTCTGTTTTCTGGGACTTGCCGTACTGGAAGATCCACCGTGTGCCTCACAGCCTTGATGTCATGCATATCACGAAGAACGTGTGCGAGAGTCTGCTTGGTACCCTGCTCAACATGCCAGAGAGGACCAAAGATGGGCCGAAAGCAAGGGCAGACTTGAAATCAATGGGCATCAGGCAGGAGCTTCACGCTAATGATGATGATGATGATGATGATGATGATGATGATGAGGCGAAGCAGGACACAGAAAGTCGTCGCAAAGGCAAAAAGGCCAAGAAGACCGGAAATGACTACCCTCCCGCGTGCTTCACTCTAAGTCAGGAGGAGATCGAGCAGTTTTTCACCTGCCTCCTAGGAGTAAAACTTCCTTACGGTTACGCGGGGAAGATAAGCAGATACCTAGACCCAGCGAAGCAGAAGTTCAGCGGGATGAAGTCTCACGACTGTCACGTGCTGATGACGCAGATACTTCCAGTTGCAATCCGTGGGATCATGGACGCGCACGTCCGTGAAACGCTATTTGGCCTATGCAACTTTTTCGACGTCATCTCTCGGAAGTCGATTGGCGTGAGGCAACTCAGAAGGCTACAGGAAGAGATCGTGGTGATACTATGCGAGCTTGAGATGTACTTCCCGCCCGCATTCTTCGACGTTATGGTGCATCTGCTGGTCCATATCGTGGAGGATATCATCCAACTCGGGCCGACGTTCCTGCACAGCATGATGCCGTTCGAAAGGATGAATGGTGTCATCAAAGGATACGTTCGCAACATGTCACGTCCAGAGGGAAGTATAGCCAGGGGCTTTCTGACCGAAGAGTGCATCTCCTACTGCACGAATTATCTAGGCATCGAGAACCCCGTTGGTCTGCCCGTCAACAGGCACCTCGGCAGGCTCGCTGGATGGGGTCACCGTGAGGGTCGCCGCGAAATGCATGTCGACTTCGAGGGTCGACTCGCCGACTTTGAAAGAGCAAACCTAGTCGCGCTACAACACATAGACGTGGTCGATCCTTGGGTGGTAGAGCACAAAACCTTTATTGAGAAGACGTACAATGACCGAGGCCAACAGAGGACGGACGGAGATATACTCAAAGAGCACAACTCATGTTTCACGCGTTGGTTCAAGCAGAAGCTTCTGTCGTACCCTTTACATGAGGATTCTTCCGTGGAAGAACAACTCATATTCGCCTTGTCACAGGGCGCCGAGCACAACCTGATGACCTATGAGGCGTACGATATCAACGGCTACACATTCTACACCGAGGACAAGGACATGAAGAGCGATGGTTATCAGAACTCCGGGGTAACGATGGAATCCTACACCGGTAACGACAAGGACAGATACTACGGAAGGATCGAGGAGATCTGGGAGCTGAGCTACGCTGGAGAGAAGGTCCCGATGTTCCGTGTCAGATGGGCCAAGAGCGTCCTAAAAGAAGACCGGTATTTCACCACCATGGTTATACCCGAAGCTAAATCCAAGACCACAGGCGCAAACGTCACCGCGAAAAATGAGCCATGGGTACTGGCTTCACAAGTGGACCAATGCTTCTTCATTACCGATCCGTCAAAGCCCAGTCGTGTTGTCGCGAGGAGAGGCAAAAGGAAGATCATCGGAATGGATGGAGTAGCCAATGAGCAAGACTTCGACAAGTACGGCGACCCGAAGATCGAACATGACGACGACGATGAAGTAGCAGCATACACCATAAGAAGAAGCAGGACCACCCTACCTAAAGGACGTCCGTTTCATAGAAGAACTCCATTTGCGAAAAAGAAGGGCAAGAAGATTGTGAACAGATAGCTAGCTAAGATCGATTGTATTTAAATTGTAGCCTTCATTTCTCGGGCACTTTTTGATATCATGAATATTTCATGGGCACTTTTTGAATTCATGAATATTTTTTCAAATTTGATGATATTTTTTCATATTCAATATTTTTCCCCGCTCCACCGCCGCCGCCGACCCCCTGCACCCTCCCCCACTCCACCGCCGCCGACGACCCACCGCACCCTCCCTTGCTCCACCGCCGCCGCCGACACCCCGCACCTTCCCCCGGCCCGCTCCACCGCCGCAGCCGACACCCACACCCTCCCCCACTTTTTGAAGATATTTTCAAAAAAAAATTGATGATATTTGATGATATCTTCTGTTCTAGTCCTCATGAAAATAACAAATTTGATAAAAAACAAATTATTAGATGCAACAAGAAATAATGAAAAAAATGTTACTAATGGCGCACCAGAGGAGGGTGCGCCATTGCTGTCAGAATTTTTTTTACTAATGGCGCACCAGAGGAGGGTGCGCCATTGCTATCAGAAAAAATACTAATGGCGCACCAGAGGGTGGTGCGCCATTGCTATAGTGTCTAGCTGGATACCCCTTCGCCCGATCCCCCCTTCCCTCTCCCTCGCGAGATCCCACTTCCCTCCCCCGCCGCCACACCCGCTCCGACGACCCCCGGCCCGCTCCAACGACCCCCGCGCCCGCTCCACACCCGCTCCGGCTCCCCCGCGCCCGCTCCGACGACCCCCGCGCCCACTCCACACCCGCTCCGGCTCCCCTCGCATCCATCCCCAAGGTGAGCTATCTGGGCTAGCTAGGGTTCACCGCAAGCAAAGAAAGAGAGGAAGAAATCCCCCCGTCCCCCCCGCCCCTTTGCTGAATGTCGATGGAATCAAATTTGCCACCCCGCAGGTGAAGGAGGACGGTGCTTTCCTGCCGTGGCTGCGGAGCAAGGCCGGGTCCGCCATCTCGTCGGCGCTGCACATCGGGACCTCGCCGCTGGGAAGGTCTGTTCTTGGCTACTCTCGATTTGCTACATAGAGCAGAGCAGAGCAGAGCGGTAACATTGTCCTTGTTCACGTCGCAGCCGATCCAGGAGGGGGACTGCACCGGATCCGCCATCGCCGAGGAGCTGCACAGCACCGGATCCACCTCGTCCTCTTCCTTGGGTCGCCGTCGTCTTCCTCAACTCCGGCCACCTCTGCTCTGTGGTTCAGTACACTAATCCTATTGTCTTTGACTACTTGATTTAACTTGCTGTACTTCCCACTACAAGTTGATTTACTGAATATGCTACTCTAGTTCTCGGAGTTGGGTTTCTATTTGTGTGTTTGGTATACAGTTTCTAGTTTGTGCATCACTATAAGAGGAGTGCATTTTTCTAGGTTCTCTCACAATCTCCATATGTTAGTTTGTTATCTTTTATACTTACAGTACAACAGGTTAACAGTTTGAAAGCCAGACAGTGAGGCTTTCTAGTGTATGGTCCTAACACACAACAATTTTGTTAGTTGAGGTTCACACTAGACAAACTTGTGCCAGCTAAGAAAAAAATAGAGTTCTACATTAACTTGTCTGCCAGCTGGAGCAAGAAGCCTGAACTAGTTTTCCTTAGCTATCGCCTCATTTAGAAAATATTGGACAAGATCCCAAGAGACTCGGAGATATGTACAAGATCAGTAAGATAATAGCTTGCTGTTTAAGCATCGTTGCAGTCAAACTCTGGAATATTTACAACAAAAATGACCAAAGGTATGGCCAGTGCCATCAGGAAATCACAGGTGAACCAATGGATCATAGTGGAACACTAAATTGACAATTCCATCATATGTATCACCAATCTTCTTGATTAGTGATTATCTGAATTAGTTTGTAAACTGTAGAGGTGGTTAGGCTCTGGTTAAAAATAAAAACAATAATAGAAGTTTTGTATTTTCTAAGTAAAAAACCCCACATATGCACCAGGATGTGATCTGTCAGAACCAAAGTAGACCTAGCTCTGCATTAGTTGTTTTGTGCTTCAAGTGTCCCAGTCAAGGACAAACTGAGTGGTTGCAAAATAATATTATGTGGTCAATGTGCATTAGTTCTGAACTGGTCAACCATGAATTGGGATGATAATGTTATTTTTCCTTCTTAACAGAATGGTGTCATAATCAGAACAAAGCTGCTGCAAGCATACTTTTTTTTACAAGTGCATCTGCACCTTCTGATCCATTTAGAGTTATCATAAATATATTTCCAAGGTTTTTTTCATTTCACTGTAGAGTCTTTGCTTCTGGACTCAATGCACATTCATCAGTCATAAGAGATAAATACTAGTAAGTCAAGGGCACCAGAATTTGATCATGCCTCTTTTGAGAAGTATGTCTATTGATTCAAAATTGCCATGGCAAAAATATGTTTCAGAAAATGACATAGACTATAATTTCCTGGCATGATCCATAGAATAAAAATGTAGAATAAAAAATGCCATGATCCATACACTATAATTTTTTTGTTGGGTGACATATTATATCTGGAATGGAAGCTCACATAAGTTGAGCTGATTTTTGTCCATATGAAAGCAGAGGACCATATGGTCTGTGGCTGGGTTTTGTCTCCGACCATTGTGTCGTGATGATTTTGCAGGTACCCCGAGAGGCCCTTGAGTTTGCCGGAATGTCGATTAACTTCCGTTCCGGCAAATTCGGGTACTCCATATGTCCTATTTTCAGCAAAGGTCATGTTGAAATTTTCCGTGAATTTTAGCATGACTTTGCTAAAAATCAGACATATGAGGTACTTGCTACTAATGCATGGGCCGGGGTATCTTAGTACTTAGTTAAGTAGGATCAACTGCCCCTTTATTCTTGCTGCATTAAACCATAGGTGGCAATAGAGCCAAGTGATTAGGCCCAACCTAGGGTGCCTCGGCATCAATAAACCTAAGTGATGAAAACTTAACTTGGCTGCCCCGGATGCCTCGGTGTCGATGAGAACCTAAGTGATGTACGCTTAGGCTTTTAGGGTGCCTCGGCATCGACAAACCCTAAATGATGAAAGCTTAGGCTTTTAGGGTGCCTCGGTGTCGACAAACCCTAAATGATGAGACCATGATCTTGTTCCTTGACAATAACCAACTTTTTGACCAAACTTTTTTCCTATTTAGAGCGAAACATGGCCCACAGCGATGAGGCCGGTGGTTCGGGCGGCAAGAAATTCTGGGAGCTGTCCCAGGAGATGGAGGAACAACCTCACCGCTATGAGGACGCCGCAGAAGACACCGATCCTGATTACACAACCCCTAGTGGCGTCGGGGATGACACCACTGATGGTGCCGCCGAGGATGCCACCACTGATGATGGCGGCGCACACACAGATGGCAGCCAACCGAACAAGCAAAGGAAGGACCGGCGCCCGAATGCGCTCTGCACCCTCAAGGAGGAATTCACTCAAGTGGACTTCGACGGGAATCCAACGGATCCCAAACATATAGTCAAGGGGTACTCGCTTCAGCTCGGGTGCATTCTCCGGAGCACCGTCTCGATCAACACCGAGAACCTTAGGCATAAGGACCGAGGGAATTTGCGCAACCTCCTCTTCACGAAGCTGCACGAACGATACAAGTTCCCCGCCAAATTTGAAAACACACGCCTCTTAGGGAATAAAGTGAACAGTGCCGCCCTCACGAAGATGAGCACGACCCTGTCTACTTGGAAAAGCGCGGTGAAGAGAATGATTGATAAAGGTGATAGTTATGAGAAGATCAAGGCGAAATATCCTTTGATGAGCGAAGATGAGTACAAGGAGTTCAAGATCAAGTGCGAGAGCAGTGCAACCTCCGAATCAAGTCAGTGGGGGAAAGAAATGCAGGAGTTGAACTTAGGGGAACACAAACTCGGTCCCGGCGGTTACAGAGTGGCGGAGCCTATATGGGACAAGGAGGACGCGGAGCATGCCGAGCAAGGCCTACCGTCCCGCTTCGAGAAATACAGCGGTGACAAGCAGACCAGGAACTATGTCAGGGCCCGGTACAAGGAGGACCCAATAACAAAGGAGCTTACCACGGATCCGAAGACCAGGGCGCTTGAGATTCTTCTGGTAAGGAATACACCCCCGCGTAATTAGCTCCATATGGTTACACTCTAATTAATCCCCAATATTTCTAAATGGTTCACGTTCCTTTCGCAGGACACTGAAAGCAGTAGCGCGGGGTCATCTAAGAGCTCCCCTTTCGACACCCCTTTAAATAGGGCTTTGAACGTAATGAAAAACAAGGATAAGCTCACTAAGCCGACATCAGCTGTTCGTGTGGCCGGCAAAGGCTTGTCCATAAAATGGGGGTCATACTATACCGCTGGTGTGCGGAAGGAGAAAAAGACCAGCTCAGAAAGCCAGACGCGTGAGGTTGAAGAACTCAAGGCACAAGTGGCGCGGATTACGGAGCTTGTCCAAGAGCAAGTGCAACAACAACTTGGAACGACGCTCAACGCCATGGTGCCTACGTTGATTCATGGGCTGACGACGTGGTTTGCGGGCGGCCAACAGGGGCCTCCCCCGATTCCTAGCTTCACGGCCAGCAACTCGCACAGCGCGCAGGCGGCGCCATTGGTGTCTCCGGCGGCGGCGCCATTGGTGTCTCTGGCGGAGGCGGTATTCGTGTCTCCGGCGCCGGCACGGGCATTGGAGCTTAATGCACCCGGGTGTACGCCGGCCGGCACCTCGCCAGCAAGCGCCCCCTCCGTCAGTTGCATGCCCGCCGTTGGCGGTGCCTCGACATTAGCCGAGCTCGACGGCATCACGGTAACCAAGCCTCTCGGCCGATGACTTCATCTCCTTGCCTTTGACTGGGCATCCCTGACGCCCTGTACATGTTTTCGCAGGGCACTGCCGACGTTCCTTGCACTCTTCTGCATTTCGTGGGCGCCGAGTTGGTCGATGTCGCCAAGGGCAGAATCGTTCAACCGGGCAACCCCATGTTCCACGGTAATCCGATGCCACCTACAATGTATAGGGTTGAAGTGGTTCGGGTGCTGCCAGGCTACGACGAGCTGTTACCTCTGATTCGACCCGCTGGGGCCGACGAAGAAGATGAGATGACCCTCAGCACCTGCGTAAACTGGCCCCTGCTTTGGCCGAAGAGCCAGATTCGTTTGGGGGCGGGGGACACCACCCCACAGACAAGACCGCCAGTCGTGCCGGCGCCAAGCCACGCAAGAACGCCGCAACGCTACCGGACCCGCCGGACATCCCTATGGCACAGGATCCGGACAACCCTATGGCACAGGATCCGGACGGCGACGACAACGACGATGGTACATTTACCAAAGTTGATAATTACTTTGCCGAACATGGGTACGCTGACGAGTTCTGCGAGCCTCTTTCTCAAGAACCCAACCAAGAAGACCGCGATCTAGCTGGTACGGCGGAGAAATCCAATTGCAATAGGTGTCGTCTGGCGTTCAGTTCTCAGGACACGCCTCCAGCTCCCGCCTTCACCGAGCCTCAGATAGCTGAGGTGCGAAATATTATCAGCCCCAACACGCTCAAGAAGGCGGTCTGTGAGCAGAACTCGGTCCCATTACAGGAGATCAAGAAGAAGGGATGGAAACGAAAGACTAACAAGGGCGCCGGTGCGAGCCAACCGGCACCGAGTTCGATCCGTGCTCAGGACGGGCCACCTTCACCTAAGGATATCTCGAGGAGGGTGCATGTGGCGGGTAGGGCGATGCTACCGCCAAATATGTTGAATGCTGCAACCGGTGCTATGCGGAGTCTGCACGACAGTGTTCTTTCTTTGGAGAAGCAGCGTCTCAGAGAGAAGGATGTGGCATACCCGGTTTTCGTGGCCAAGGTGCCAGAGGGCAAGGGCTTTGTGGATGGCGACATCGGGGGTACGATCGTCCTGCGGTTTGATGACATCTTTGCTATGTTTAACCTTCATCCGCTACACTACACCTTCGTTCGGTTGTTTTTGCTGAGTATGGAGATGCGGATCATTAGAGACAAGACCCCGGACATCGTGATAGTCGACCCCTTCTACATGCGTGCCAAGCACTTGAGCAGCGCTGGGGACTGCCAAGTTGCGAGTTCACACCTCGAAGGCGTCATTCTGGCAAACCTAGATAAGGATAACTTCCTTGTGGCTTACTTTCCCGAGTAAGTCATCCCTTAACCGCCCCGTAACATATGATTTCTTAGATTTCGATCGTTCTTTTTTTTCTAACATTCCGTGTTCTGTGCAGTGACACACATTGCACACTCATCCTCTTAAGCCCGAAATATTCCATGGCCACGTATTTCGACCCGAACCGTAACTCCAACATAGACTACACAAATGTCAAGAAAGTTCTTGATGATGTTCTCCCCGGCTACACCAAATCTGGAGGTACCTTCACCAGGGCAGTTCGTAAGTATGGCAAGCACATGTTCTCACACAATACAAAGTTCTGCTGCGTCAAGCAGCCGCCTGGCGGTCAGAAGGATGCCTACTACGCCCTCCATCACATGCGGGCGATCGTAAGGGACCATCATCAACTTCTGCTACCAGATAATCTCAAAGATTGGGCCGCGAGCTTGTCGGCAGTTCAGGACGTGGACCTCAGACAAGAATTCTTTCGCATCCAGTCGGAGTTTGCGGACATCATCCATCAAGATGTCCTTCATACCTCGGGGCAGTTCTTCCTCAGATATCAACCGTCCAACAGTGAGATAGATGAAATGCTACAAATGCAGGGTGACAACGGCCGCGATTTCATGACCATCACGACAGACGGCGGCTTCATCCACGTTCTTGTCCGATGAGTTGAGTCGAAAGTAGTGATGTGTAGTTTTGAAACATTGATTGGCTCATGTTGTAATTATACTTTAATGAATTCGTATGTCTCTTTGGTTTGGACAGTCGTTCAACTTAGATGTAATCGATGCTATTTATTAGTAGGACCATGAATCGTGCTATTAATGTCTTGCTTTTCTCTTTCGATCCTTTTGTTGCATACTTACATATTGCTTATGTATTGTCTGTTGTTTGGCTTGTGCATAGAGATGCCGTCGTATGTCGTGTACAAGAGTAAGGTTCCCGGAGTCTACGACGACTGGGAGGAGTGTCGGAGACAGGTTCACCGTTTCAGCGGTAATAGTTACAAAGGGTACACCACTAGGGCGGAGGCCGGATCTAGATACGCCCGCTATCTAGCGGGAGAGAGGAGGGAGCGTTGGAGGAACTGGATGAAGACCTGTTTGATCGCGATGATGCTCATCGTGATGACCACAGCTCTCTTCTATGTGATGGTAGTTTAGATGATCGATATCAACTTGTAATGTGAAGACAAACTCGATACTCGCGGTCTTGAGACTTGTAATGTTTTATCTTTGTTCGGTCTTTTGAATTCGGAGACTAATATGATGAATTGTATTCGAAGACTAATCTTCTGTTGTATTCGATGAATCTGATGTTGCTGTGTGCTGCTGTCTATATTCTGTCTAATAATATATTTTATATTCTGTCTAATAATATATTTTGTAACCTGCGCAAAAATCAGAAAAGGAAAAAACCAAATATTCATACTAATGGCGCATCACCACCAGGTGCGCCATTAGCATGCCAAAGGATACTAATGGCGCATCAACAGAGAATGCGCCATTAGTATGACAAAGCCATGCTTACGTATGGCCCCCCGGGAGGCACACTAATGGCGCATGCTATTACATACTAATGGAATACTAGTTGGTGCGCCATTAGTATACCAGATACTAATGGCGCACCTGTGGTGCGCCATTAGTAAGAAATACTAGTGGCGTGCTACTAATGGCGCACTAGTAATGCGCCATTAGTAGGCAAAACCAGTGCGCCATTAGTAGGCCTTTTCCTAGTAGTGATTCATGCTGCTTGAGAGCGCCAGTGCCACATTCATGTCGGCCTAGATTGGACATGAAGTACCATTAGTGCCGGCATGGACGGGCGCGTCGGCCGAGAGCGTCGCTCGTGCCGCGTCCTGGTCTTCGCGCTTGTTCAATGCTGAAGCGACATGAGTGAAGATGAGGGACGAATATCTACCGCATTCAAATGGGCAGCCCGTTCATCTGCCTGTCGGAATTAAACATACCTGCCGGCTGAGAAACTCACTCCGGTGTGGGCATTGACACACCCCATCGCTTGGCCTAACCGACATCCGTTATATAAACGAGGCCATGCCCGGCACAAAATGCACCACACGACCGTCCCACTTCACAATCTCTTATGTGCACCACCTCCACCATGCCGTGAGCTCTAGCGTGTTGTAGGAGAGCCTCTTGATGGAGTAGAAGCATAAACTCGTTGTCCTTATGGCCGACTAGCAAGGCCGCCATGCGAGGCAGATAGAGGCCGGCCTTCCGCCAGCTCCCAAGAGCTGTCCGGCCACGACCAAGCAATGGAGGCGGCCTCTGATGATGAGTCAACAGTGTTGCCCGGGTTGTTCCATGCCAGCTTGACCATGAAGCGGGCACAGACGCACTTCAACGACACCATGGTGGAGGAACAGTCACGCTACAGCCGGTGACGGTGTTAGGGTGGGCGCAGAAGGAGCAGCGGTACAACCTCTCCTCCTCGAGCAACCCAAGCTGGCGGAGGGTCAAATCTACAACGAGCAAGGAGGCCGAGGTGGCCATGGTCATGAAGAATACCAACTTCATTGTTGAGTAGCATGGGTTGTACATGGCCACGCATACTCACACCCGTTGCAATGCTCCCGCGGCGCAGTTAGACGAGGAGACGACATAGGCGGCACAGGAATCGCGGACGAGAATGCAGACAACTGAGCGTCATTCGCACCAGAAACTGTTCTTCGTTGGCACCCATACAATGATGAGGCCGGCCCATCCACTCCCATTGTCGAGCTTGCATCCACCTATGACGGACAGATCACGGTCTCCGGTGAGGAGGAGTAGTGCATGGGAGGCGACGGGGCCTCGAGTCCCAAGTGGGTCGATCCGTGTCCCATGTCATACTCTTCCTCTCCGGCAACCATGCACACCTTCACTTCATGGGGCTCATCTCTATTAGACATCGACATGGACAATGCCGGAGGGGAACAACAAGGACTTGGAGGATAAACGCAGTTGTAGATTTAGACTGGGATTAGTTCCGGTCTTTTTTGTGTAATAATATATGTCGAAAATATAATGAATGTGCTTCGATTTAGATGAAAATCATCCGGTTTACATGTAATTCGCCTGGTTTGTTGAAATCCGATTTGGTTGTATGGGGGCATGGTTGGATGGCCAGCCCTGCATACTTTCCGTGGACTGGTCGGGACCAATCCATGGATAGATATGGTGTCTAGTTTAAGGGTCAACCATTGGAGATGTCCTTATGTTTTAAAAGTTGACATATCACTTTCACCTCTTTGACTTTGTGGTGACCGGTGCTCTTCCGCTTCGGTGTACACAAGAACACCAGTATTTTGAGTTCAAGGTAGATCATAAATTTAGATAATAAAATACGAGTTATATGCTTCACAAAGCATATAACTAGATTTGTATTTTTCTCACAAAAAATAGGCATGTATTTGAAAAAAAATCATAATATTTTTTAACATATAATTCATGTTTTGATGGTCCAATTGTTAATTAAATTTTTACTTGAAATATGAGAGGGTCATGTAAACAAAAAGGAGGGAGTAACAAGTTAAATCTCATCGCAAGTACCAAGCGGTCAGCTTGGTAAGCTGAGTACAAAAATTTGCAATCAACTGAAAAAAAATCTCATCACAAGAGCATGGCTCGCTGCACTAAAAAGCCAGGTATTACATATGAGTTGATTTAGTGCCAAGTAGAAACCTTACCCAACACTCAAAAAAATTACAATGCAAGTGTATGTTTGTCGACAGTAAACAATTTCACCGTCCCGTACCATGTTCCTTATTTTGGATTCTATTGCCTAGGTCTGTCTTGTATTGAAGGTCCATTTCTGGGCGACCAACCCCCTAAGTTGCCACACATGGTTTCCTTTACGATTATCATAAATGGAGAAGTCCACGCCATACAAGGCAAGGGGATAAAGATGAGGGGATGGTGGCCACCGACCAAGATCTCCCCCTTCCCACACCCCACCAGCATTCTTATGAAGCGCTAGTTCAACATAATTATCAATTGCAATGATGCAAAACTTTCTTTCTTTTTAACTTCTTCCAACCCCATAACTATTCTATTTTTCACATAAGTGTGAGTCATAGGCTGCTCTCAACTCTGCCATCGGAATAGGGCTCGGAATGCTTGTGTTCATGGAAGTAACTGCGAATGTCGGTCCAAAATGTTGAGTCCTTTTGCACCGTGCCAAGGATCCGATCAATGATAGTGTCCAACCACACATCGCATAACAACTTGTCCTTCCCAAGTTGAAGTTTTCTCGTCTACCCTTCTTTTTGGATCCACAAAAAAATCATCTGAATCATCATCATCACCCTCCTCCTCTTCCTGCTGTCCGGTGGCCTAATCAGGCTGGTGCGTGTGCGTGCCCAGCTGGTTGTACGTGCCCGACTTCTTGGACGTTGATTCATCCACTTGCCCGTCCTCGTAGCAACCTCCGCCACCGTCGCCATCGTGGATCATCTCAAACAATTGTGTGTTCGCATTGTCGTACATGGCTCGCCCGCTTGAGCCATACCGGTGAACAACATGCGGTCGCTGTCGGTATCAAAACCGGCAGATCTCGGGTAGGGGGTCCCGAACTGTGCGTCTAAGGTTGACGGTAACAGGAGACAAGGGACACAATGTTTACCCAGGTTCGGGCCCACTCTATGAAGGTAATACCCTACTTCCTGCTTGATTGATCTTGATGAATATGAGTATTACAAGAGTTGGTCTACCACGAGATCGTAATGACTAAACCCTAAAAGTCTAGCCTGTCTGACTATGATTATGAGGATATATTTGTCTACGGACCTAGCCCTCCGGTTTATATAGACACCGGAGGGATCTAGGGTTACATAAGGTCGGTTACAAAGAAAGAAATCTTCATATTTGGACGCCAAGCTTGCCTTCCACGCCAAGGAGAGTCCCATCCGGACACGGGTAGTCTTCGGTCTTCGTATCTTCACAACCCATCAGTCCGGCCCATGTCCAATAGGTCGGATGCCCGAGTACCCCTTAGTCCAGGACTTCCTTAGTAGTCCCTGAACCAGGCTTCAATGACAAGGTGCCCAGCGCGCAGATTGTTTTCGGCATTGCAAGGCGGGTTCCCCTTTCCGAATACTCCAAGATAGTCTTCGGACGCAATGAACATGTCCGGATCTGCAACACAAGTTCCACACACAACCTGCAGAGAATATAATATTACGCAAGTCCAATCCGCGGACAACTTTTTGTAATGTGACATCATGTCTTCTTGGTCATCATTTCGAACCGTTTTCCGTCTGTCGTTCCACGTTTCGAGACGTGGTTTTAATAGGCACGTCTTGTCAAAGCAGAGACCGTGTCCCCTTATTGCGGAATTCTCATCAATACGGGCGTGGGTAATATAACCGTGTCGTTTACACAGCCCTTGGGAACAGGCGAGTTTTAAGGTGAGTGGGGAGGCGCTTGATATTCACTGCCCTTATAAGGAGATAAGGATCCCCTTTCTTCACCCAGGCCTTCTCTCTTTCTCTGCCCTTCCATTCTCGAGCTCCAGCGCCCAAGTCCTCATTCTTTCCGCCTCAAGGAAGCACTCAGACATGTCCGGATCTGGAGGGCAAGGCAAGTGGATGGCCTCCTCCGTTAGGGAGAAGGACATCACCCAGCTTCGCCGGGTATCTGGCGAAAGAAATCGCCCACCGGCTTCCAGCCAAGGGGCAAATCGTCCCCACCCTGAAGCCCAATGAGAGGGTGGTGTTCATCCCTCATTTTGTCCGCGGGTTACGGTTTCCTCTCCGCCCTTTCGTCCGCGGGCTTATGTTCTATTACGGGCTAGACTTCCATGACCTAGCCCCGAACTCTTTCCTCAACATGTCGGCATTCATTGTCGTGTGTGAGGCCTTCCTCCGCATCCAACCCCACTTCGGTCTGTGGCTCAAGATTTTCAACGTGAAGCTGAAGCTGGTGGATGGCCAGCACGCAGAGTGCGGAGACGCCATGGTGAGGAAGCTACCCAATGTCACATGGCCCAAGGGTACTTTTGTGGAAACCATCAAGGAGTCAAAAACATTGGTTCTATATCACAGAGCCCCGTGATGCCACTTGGGTCGCGGCTTCCATATTCAAGTCCGGAGCTCCAGTGCGGCTCACCTCCTGGATGGAGAAGAGCCCAAATTGGTCTTCCTCGGACGTGCTGATAGCGCTGCAAACGCGCATTCATAGCATGGTGGATAAAAACATCAAGCTCGTCGACGTAATCCAGGTGATGCTGGTTCGCCGGATTCTCCCATGCCAAAGCCGAAGCTGCCCCTTATGGGAATTCGACCCTAAGAAGCACCAGACGTTGGAAAGGCTCTTCGGAACCACTCACAAAGATGCCTGAAAGTTGCTATTTAAGGGCAACAAGACACCGCCAACCATAGACTCGGACCGCGGGCACGACATTACCCATTCCGCCAATGAGGTAAGCCTTTTACGTCTCCAGACGCATCCTCTACTTGCTTGTTTCAAGGAGGATATTTAAACTTTATTATTTTAGGTATGGACGGGGAGAGTGGAGCGGATTCGATGTTCGGCTCTGCTGCCCGAGGAACCAGTCATCCCGCTCCTGGCGAAGATGCTGGTACCAGCGCCCTATACGGTGCTAGAGAAGAAGGCCAAGGGGGTCCGGAGTGGCCCCCGCCGCAAGGGAGCTTCGAACGTATCGTCCAAAGACAAGACTCACTCCTCTGTCGCCGAAGATGATGACAAGGAGGAGGAAGAAAGAACCTCTCCCCTGATGGGGGGAGGAAGAAGAGGGCGACCTCCACAAATCTGGAGGCGGAGGCGCCCAAGAGGGGGAAGGGTCCCCTTGCGGATAACACCGCGTGGGACGTCGACAGTAGCCCGGAGCGACGCCCCCGAAACAAGCCCCTAGCCGCGTCGTAAGTACTAAAAACCCACATATGTCCATATATCCGGCCTCTCTTGCTTCATGATATTAATATGTTTAAATGATGCCATTGCAGTCCGGCCCACGAGAGCTCCCAGCGATGCTCATCAAGAGGTTTGCTGGATTCGAATGCGATGGCCAGCGAGTCACCGCCGGCCGCTCACTCTCCCACGGCCAAGGGTGACGACGAGGTGTTGTCCCAAAGGACCTTCCCAGGCCAGGGAGAGGTTCAGGAGGCCGCCAGGGTGGCGCCAGAGGGCGAAACCTCGGCTGTTGGACACATGGGGGAGCAGACCCCCACGACAACTGGGGATAAGGGCTTTGCTCAGTTCAGCCCCCAGCCGAATACAAGTCCGAAGACCTATACGGCTCCGGAATTTGGCGAGCAACCTCCTTCGAAAGAAGGGGGCGTGCCTATTCAGCCGGTGACCTCTGTCCAACCAGAGGCACCAGATAATCTGCTGGAAGCGCTACGAGGTGCTTCCATTGTGGATGAACACCGTATCCTTATGGGTACGATGATTGAGAAGGTTCATTCCGTCAAAAGCTGACTGACCAAAGCCTGCAGCAGCCTGCTGACAGGCTTTGAGGTAAGCGACGGAAAAAGAAAAAGTCCTAATATAGACAGTAGCCCTGAGACACTGTCCGGTGTTCGAAAAGAAGAGACGGACAGAGGATCAATTTATTTTCGCAGGAAACTAACTACATGTGTCTTATATGAATAAGCACGCGTCATTACTGGCCGCGACCTCACACACTGCCAAAGTCTCCGGACTAAAGCAGAGACTGGAGCGGGCCGAGGAGGAGCTCAGCCAAGCGAGGAAGCAACTAGAAGACCAGCAAGTTATGTACTGACTGGCCATATATTTGGAAAGAATAAATAATGCGTATTGACTATAGTGCCATGATATGTGTAGGAGCGGCGACCGAGGTCGAGGTCCTTAGACAAGCCCTAGCCCAAGCCGAGGAGAAAGATGCCAAGGAAAAAGCCGCCCGTGAGAAGCACGAGGCCCGGCTGGATGAGGTCCAGCAAGAGCTCCAGGATGCGGTGAGGAAATGTGAATCCTTGGAGCGCGACGTTTCGGCTTGAGAGATCGAACTTGCTACAGCCCGCCAAAGCGCGGAAGAGGCCCGGATTGAGGCCCGGGGCGCCCTCCAGGAAATCTAGGAGGCCAAGAAAATCGCGGCGGGTAAGGCGTCTAGTATGCAAAGAAAATATGTGAAGAAGAAGTATCTCTTACTAACTCGGATTCAGAGTTCTCCAGGGGCGTTTGCGGATCTGCCATGCAGTGTGTCTGACGCTGCGGAGTTCTTCCGAGCCGAAGAAGGGAGCTCTACAGAGAAGTTGTTCTGGTCGCAATATCTTGCGCCAGAACATCCAATGCCCTTCGGCGATCAGCTAAAACAGCTGGTCGAGCTGCATAGGGTGGCCGAACTGGCCATGAAGGATTTAATAATCCGGCTGTGGCCTGCCGAAGCTATGCCCGGCAGCTACTTCGGGCTCGTGAAGCGGTTGGTGAGTGCCTGCCCTCGGCTGGACTTTGTCAAGCGGTCGGTCTGCATCGAGGGGGAGCGCATGGCCTTCGCCCGTGTCAAGGTGTGGTGGGTGAAGATGGACGCCGTCAAGCTTACGACCGGGGGACCGCCTGAGGGCAAGGAGCACCGCACGCCCGAGCGGTACTTTGAAGATGTCCTGGAGGGGTCTCGCATTGTGGCAACACAATGTGCGCAAGACATTATTTTCGAATGAATGTATTCATGTTGTCTCTGCCTTGTATGATGAAACAAAATCGTTATGTAATATAATGTTTGTTATTTAAAAAATTTCCCCTCCTGTGCGGCCGTGTTGTGTGAAATCTGAGAGTTGGCCAGTCGTCGGCTTCTGCCCCCACATAGGTAGTACGGGGGTGTTCGGGATGTAATCTAAACACTCTTGATCCAATTGTTTGGTCCTTGAAGGAGGTGTTTAGCGCGATGAACCATGCAATCAGACTATGCAGATTTAGCACCCTCACTTAGCCATAGGAGTTTGATAATAAAAATATGGGCGCAACCCCTAGTATCCGAACTAGGATGCTGTAAACACCTGACCGGGTAAGTACCGAACCCTCACGTAATGCCGAAAAATCTCTAAAGATTTGAGACCTCCGAAGAGCTGACCAGCTCTCGCCACATCATGACAGTCAGTTTTTGGCTTTCTCTATTGAGGTGCTCATCCGGGTAAACCAGGGCACAATCGCAGTAGTTCTCCCTTTACTACCCTAGCCGATATAGCGGAACGTAAGGTAGCAAGAAGAGGAGCCGGGCAACCCAACTATTGACCAAAGACATGATTCGGAGCCAATGCATATAGTTCTAAATTTGGGGTGCTGAACTATACTATAAAAAGTGTTCGGACTTTGTTGCCATGTTGTGGGGCGCTATGAAGCCCCTTGCAAATTGAAACGTACCAAAGTGTACGGGTGCTATTTGATAAAGTTATCAAAATAGAAAAATAAGAAAGGGTAGTAAGCTAGAGCTGTAGAATTTGGGCTGCAAACTATTTCCATGATAATTTCATTAGTGCGTCAAAGCGCATTTATACAACTAGTGCGATAAGCAGAAGGCTATTTAATATGCCTTAACCAAGGGAGAGCTGCGTGTGGGTCCTGAAAACAGGTAAAGGGATTGATTTAGAAACCATCTGAAATTTCCCAGTACGTCCATGCTTCTTGTCGTCTTGGTGTATTTAACCTTCGAAAAGAGCCGATGGTCAAGCTGTCAGGGAAGGCCTGTGAAAAAGAAACCTAAAAAAGGAGGAAAAAGGAAATAATGAAAGTATGTGTGTCTGGGGGCGGTCGAGCCGTATCGTGGATCACAAGCTAGTTATGCCTCCATCCATGCCCATGGTATTTTGAGTGTGTAGTTATGTACGCATGGTACAATTGCCGCCACCTGGTCGGGACTGGGACGGAGGCTGAATTGCTAGTCAAGCTCTTGACGAGCCGAGTTGTCCTACTGCAGAATAGTCTAGACTCTCTTAACAGTATTCGGGAGCTCGGCCGCCGAATTAAGGTTCTGCTTGGAAAGGACGCTCTGTATTTCTGCTGCTAAGGCAGTGGTGTGCTCCTCGGTGCGGAGGGAGCATTTCGTGTTTCCATTAACTGTTATGACGCCGCGTGGTCCAGGCATCTTGAGCTTGAGATAAGCGTAGTGTGGCACCGCGTTGAATCGAGAAAATGCGGTTCATCCAAGCAGTGCGTGATAGCCGCTGCGAAAGGGAACGATATCGAAGATTAGCTCCTCGCTTCGGAAGTTGTTCGGAGATCCGAAGACAATCTCTAGTGTGATTGAGCCCGTACAGCGGGCCTCTACACCTGGTATGACTCCTTTATAGGTAGTCTTTGTGGGCTTGATCCATGATGGATTAATGCCCATTTTGTGCACTGTATCCTAATAGAGCAAGTTGAGGCTACTACCACCGTCCATCAGGACTCGCGTCAGGTGGAACCCATCAATTATTGGGTCCAGGACCAGTGCGGCTGAACCGCCGTGACAGATACTGGTCGGATGATCCTGACAATCGAAAGTGAATGGGCATGAAGACCATGGATTAAATTTTGGGGCGACTGGCTCTATCATGTAGACGTCCCTGAGCGCGCGCTTGCGCTCCCTCTTGGGGATGTGGGTACCGTATATCATGTTCACCGTTTTGACCTGAGGGGGAAACTTCTTCTGTCCCCCTGCATTCGGTGGCCGGGGCTCCTCGTCGTCGTCCTCGCTTTGCGATCCCTTCTTCTTGCTCTCGGCATTTAACTTGTCGACCTATTTAAGAAGCCAACAATCTCTGTTGGTATGATTGGGTGGTTTGTCCGGGGTGCCATGGATCTGGCACGGACGATCGAGTATGCGGTCCAAGATGGATGAGCCCAAATTGTTCTTTTTGAACGGCTTCTTCCGCTAACCGGACTTAGAGCCACTGAATCCGTCATTGACCGCCGTATCATCGGTGTTGTCATTGTTGTTTCGACGCTTGTGTCTGTTGCGTCGGGACTTGTCGTTGCTATTTCTGGCTTCAGAGGTGCTGGCGTTGCTTGCATTGCTTTTGCTACAGGCCAGCCAACTATCTTCACCCGCACAAAAGCAGGTCATTAGTGCCATGAGGTCTGCCATGGACTTCGACTTTTCTTGGCCGAGGTGGCGGGCGAGCCATTTGTCGCGGATGATGTGTTTAAAGGCCGCTAGGGCTTTGGCATCCGGACAGTCGACGATCTGGTTCTTTTTAGTTAGGAACCTAGTCCAACATTTCCTGGCTGACTCTCCGGGCTGTTGAACTATATGGCTTAAGTCATCGGCGTCTGGTGGCCGGACATATGTACCTTGGAAGTTGTCGCAGAAGGTTTCTTCCAAATCCTCCTAGCTGCCAATAGAGTTTTCGGCAGACTGTTTAACCAGTGCCGAGCTGGCCCTTTGAGTTTTGACGGGAGGTATTTAATGGCGTGGAGGTCATCTCCGCAGGCCGTATGGATATGGAGAAGAAAATCCTCAATCCGCACTGCGGGATCAGTTGTTCCATCTTATGATTCAATATTCACGGGTTTAAACCCTTCTCGGAATTCATGCTCCATTACTTCGTCAGTGAAGCAAAGAGGGTGTGCGGCACCTCTATATCGGGCCACATCACGACGTAGCCCCAATGGAGTCCGTCTGCGGTTTTCGGCCCGCATATGACTAGGCTTGTCATGCTCGGCTTGATAGCCATCATCGCGCGTCGAGGCACACCCCCGTGATCCGTAGATCGATCTGGCCGGGCCTGTTTTATTCTTCAGGACATGCCGGAGATCATACGTGTATCCCTAAGCAGTTTTGTCTCTGCCTTTACGGCGAGGTAAGGCAGGTTGGTGTTCGGCTTGTGTTGCCGCTTTGTCCTGACCACGTGGTGGTCGGTAAGCCGCATTGTGTGTTGACGGCTTGGGCTCCAACGCCTCGTCATCGAATTGAGGTAGAAATTTGCACTTCGGGTAACTTTTGAGTGGTCGCTTGAGGCCGTGCTCCTTGGCTGCCAGGACATCAATCCATCTATCGTTCAGCAGATCTTGATCAGCTTGAAGCTGCTGATGTTTCTTTTTCAGGCTCCTTGCGGTGGTTATTAGCTGGCGCTTGAAGCGCTCCTGTTCGAGAGGTTCCTCAGACACGATAAAGTCCTTGGTGCCGAGGCTTGCCTCGTCCTCGGGGAGCGAAAGATAATTACTGTCCTCCGAGTCTTCGTGCGTGGCCTGTTTACCAGGGCTAACTTGCCCATCTTCCCGTTCATCCTGTTCGAAAGTTGGCTGAATGGGGTCTCCATTGTCTTCGGCACCGTTCGAAGTGTTGTCTTCTCCTGTGCCGCTGTTGCTGTCTTTGCTGCGGCATGACTTAGAGCGGCGCCGCTGACGCGGGCGCTTTAGTTGTATCTTGGGAGGTTTATCCTCAACCGGATCTTCCTTGTCATCGCCGCTATTTTCTTTTCATGCACCCACCATGTATACATCATACGAGGAAGTGGCCGTCCAGCGTCCGGTAAACGGCGGGTTTTGGGCCTCTTCTTCTCTGGCATCTTCGTCCATACCGCTGATGTCGTTAGAGCTATAATCAAGCATGTCGGTTAAGTCTTCGACAATGGCTATGAAGTGGGCGGTGGGTGGGGAGCGAAATTCTCCGTCATTAGCCTCCAGTTCGAACTGGATATAATTTCGGTTGTGAGCCCTCCGCTAAGGATAGTGCTCTTAACGAGTTTAACACGTTGCCCAAAGGCGAGTGTCGGAAGATGTTCGCGGAGCTCAATTCGAAGATCGATGACCGATCAAGCTCGATGTACGCGGACACACAAGGTTCGGAACCTATAGCCGGAGACGAGTCCATGGTCCCGGTGACACAGATGTCACTTGAAGTTAGGTCTGTGTGCGGCTCCAACGCCGCTGAGTTTGCGGCTTCTGCGGCGGGGTTGAACTTCCCGTCTTCGGATGGCATGATCTGCTCTGGATCTAGGGCCAGAGCAGCTACAGGTACTATCTCCTGGGTATGGACCGATGACAGATTTACGTCATGTTTATCGTGGTGGCAGGGAGCGACTGCCGTGGTCTCGAATCCGTTGAAGATCAAGTCTCCATGGGTATCCGCGACGTAGTTCAAGCTTCCAAATCTGGCCTGATGGCCAGGGGCGTAGCTTTCGACCTGCTCCAGATGGCCAAGCGAGTTGGCCCGCAGTGCGAAGCCGCCGAACACGAAGATCTGTCTGGGGAGGAATACTTCCCCTTGGACTGCGTCGTTGTAGATGATTGAAGGAGCCATCAAACCTTTTGACGACGGCATAGTGAAACTCTCAATGAAAGCACCAATGTCGGTGTCAAAACTGGCGGATCTCGGGTAGGGGGTCCCGAACTGTGCGTCTAAGGTTGACGGTAACAGGAGACAAGGGACACAATGTTTACCCAAGTTCGGGCCCTCTCTATGGAGGTAATACCCTACTTCCTGCTTGATTGATCTTGATGAATATGAGTATTACAAGAGTTGATCAACCACGAGATCGTAATGACTAAACCCTAAAAGTCTAGCCTGTCTGACTATGATTATGAGGATATATATGTCTACGGACCTAGCCCTCCGGTTTATATAGACACCGGAGGGATCTAGGGTTACATAAGGTCGGTTACAGAGAAAGGAATCTTCATATTTGGATGCCAAGCTTGCCTTCCATGCAAAGGAGAGTCCCATCCGAACATGGGTAGAGTCTTCGGTCTTCGTATCTTCGCAGCCCATCAGTCCGGCCCATGTCCAATAGGTCGGACACCCGAGGACCCCTTAGTCCAGGACTCCCTCAGTCACCTAGGTACTCTACGCACGACATCTACGCCCGGACAAGCTGCGATAATGCAGACTCTCAGAAAAGCAATGTTATCACATTGACATCCAAGCAGTAAGGCACATACCCGGCGACGGATGCAGGGGAGTGCCTACCGAGCTGCTTGGCAGCATAGAAGTAGGAAGCCTTGTACTTCTCCGGCAACGGTGGCGTCTGCATGGAAGGTGATGGCAGCGGCGCCCTGTGTCCCAGACAACTCCCTACACCATATACACCACCTCCGCCTCCGCTGGCCTTCTGCTTCTCGAGAGACACAACCTTTACCGCCTTCGCTTTTAGGTGGTAGTTTTACTGTGTCTGAGTTCATTTTCCAGGCAAGTGTAATCACCAAATCCTACACCACTGTCGTCTCCAACAGCTCTATACGGGTCCATGCGGTGGCTACGAAAAAGGGCGGGAATTGGGAAGAGAGTGGTAGGATGAAAGAGGAGAGTGCCAAGAAACGGAGATTTTGCCGAAACAGTGCAGATAGCTACAAAAGGGCGGGCTCTGCCTTAGATTTGGGTGGGCTTCGGGTATCGGAGACCTACATGGCTGGTGTTAGGACTCCCGCAAAAGCCCGTCATTTGGTTTGTTTTGTGTCAAAATAACAATCTGGACCGCTCTGCTTATTGATGAGGGGGCGTCGTTCGATGGCTTGAGGGGTCTGAAAGGATGTGGGAGGTTTGGGGGTCATTATTAGAGATGCCCTTACAAGTATTTTCGCTTTATCATAGGTATGCAAATGGGATAGATAGTGATTAATTTTAGGTAGCTTATGAGTGAATTCTTAACTAATTAAGGGCATCTCCAACGCCTACCCTCAAACCGTTAGTATCTGTCCAGAAGTTGCTGTTAGGACACCGGAAGCCATCTAGCATCGACCTCCATCCATCCGTGGAGTAGTCCAGACCATGATTTGCCTACAAACCAGACCGAAACATGTGTGTGTGTGTGTGGGGGGGGGGTCTTGCCGTAGTCCAGACACGCGACACAACAGACTCTAATACCCCTGACCCACCCAAAAGGAATGTGGAGCCCACACTTCTGTAGCTGCCCGCACTATTTCCGTGCCAAAATCCCCCACTCCCTTCTTCCAACTCGTCGCTCTCTGCTACCTCTTGAGCATGCGTTTGTTTTTCCTTGAAGAGTAAAGGGTGATGCAACAAAGTAGCGTAAGTATTTCCCTCAGTTTTGAGAACCAAGGTATCAATCCAGTAGGAGACAGCGCACAAGTCACCTAGTACTTGCACAAATAATCAAGAACCTTGCAACCAACGCGATAAAGGGGTTGTCAATCCCTTCACGGTCACTCACAAAAGTGAGATCTAATAAAGATAGCAAGGCAAATATTTTTGGTATTTTTGTTGTATAGATTGGAAAGTAAAGATTGCAAAATAGTAAACGAGATGCGATGTAAATAAAAGAGATGCAATATAATAGGAAAGAGACCCAGGGGCTATAGGTTTCACTAGTGGATTCTCTCAAGATAGCATGTATTACGGTGGGTGAACAAATTACTATGGAGCAATTGATAGAAAAGCACATATTTATGAGAATATCTAAGGCAATGATTATGAATATAGGCATCACGTCTGTGTCAAGTAGATTGAAATGATTCCACATGTACTACTATTACTCCACACATTGATCGCTATCCAGTATGCATCTAGAGTATTAAGTTCATAAGAACAGAGTAATGCTTTAAGAAAGATGACATGATGTAGAGGGATAAACTCAAACAATATGATATAAACCCCATCTTTTTATCCTCGATGGCAACAATACAATACGTGCTTTGCTGCCCCTAGTGTCACTGGGAAAGGACACCGCAAGATTGAACCCAAAGCTAAGCACTTCTCCCATTGCAAGAAAGATCAATCTAGTAGGCCAAACTAAACCGATAATTCGAAGAGACTTGCAAAGATATCAAATCATGCATATAATAATTCAGAGAAGAACCAAATAATATTCATAGATAATCTTGTTCATAAACCCACAATTCATCAGATCTCGGCAAACACACCATAAAAGAGTATTACATCAAATAGATCTCCAAGAACATCAAGGAGAACTTTGTATTGAGAATCAAAGAGAGAGAAGAAGCCATCTAGCTAATAACTATGGACCCGAAGGTCTGTGGTAAACTACTCACACTTCATCGGAGAGGCTATGGTGTAGATGTAGAAGCCCTCCGTGATTGATCCCCCTCCGACAGATCAACGGAAAAGGCCCCAAGATGGGATCTCACGGGTACAGAAGGTTGCGGCGGTGGAAAAGTGGTTTCTTGGCTCTCTGTGATCGATCTAGGGTATAAGAGTATATATAGGCGAAAGAAGTCGTCGGTGGAGCTACAAGGGGCCCATGAGGGTGGGAGCATGCCTACCCCTCTGGGCGCGCCCTCCTGCCTCGTGGCGTTCGAGACTTCAACTCCAAGTCTTCTAGTTTGCTTTCGGTCCTAGAAAGATCATTGCGAAGGTTTCATTCCGTTTGGTATTCCTTTTCTACAAAAAAAACAAAAACTGGCACTGGGCCTCCGGTTAATAGTTTAGTCCCAAAAATAATATAAAAGAGCATATCAAAGCCCATTAAACATCCAAAACAGATAATATAATATCATGGAACAATAAAAAATATAGATATGTTGGAGATGTATCAAGCATCCCCAAGCTTAATTCCTGCTCGTCCTGGAGTAGGTAAATGATAAAAACAGAATTTTTGATGTGGAATGCTACCTAACATAATTATCAATGTAATTTTATTTATTTTGGCATAAATGTTCAGATCCAAAAGATTCAAAACAAAAGTTTAATATTGACATAAAAATAATAATACTTCAAGCATACTAACAAAGTAATCATGTCTTCTCAAAATAACATGGCCAAAGAAAGCTATTCGTACAAAATCATATAGTCTGGCTATGCTCTATCTTCACACAAAATATTTAAATCATGCACAACCCCGATGACAAGCCAAGAAATTGTTTCATACTTTTGATGTTCTCAGACTTTTTCAATCCTCACGCAATACATGAGCGTGATCCATGGACATAGCACTATAGGTGGAATAGAACGGTGGTTGTGGAGAAGATAAAAAGGAGAAGATAGTCTCACATTAACTAGGCGTATCGATGGCTATAGAGATACCCATCAATAGATATCAATGTGAGTGAGTAGGGATTGCCATGCAACGGATGCACTAGAGCTATAAGTGTATGAAAGCTCAAAAAGAAACTAAGTGGGTGTGCATCCAACTCGCTTGCTCACGAAGACCTAGGGCATTTTGAGGAAGCCCATCATTGTAATATACATGCCAAGTTCTATAATGAAAGATTCCCACTAGTATATGAACGTGACAACATATGAGACTCTTTATCATGAAGATCATGGTGCTACTTTGAAGCACAAGTGTGGAAAAAGGATAGTAGCATTGTCCCTTCTCTCTTTTTCTCTCATTTTTTTATTTGGGCCTTTTCTCTTTTTTATGGCCTCTTTTTTCTTTTTTTTCTTTTTTCGTCCGGAGTCTCATCCCGACTTGTGCGGGAATCATAGTCTCGATCATCCTTTCCTCACCAGGACAATGCTCTAATAATGAAGATCATCACACTTTTATTTACTTACAACTCAAAAATTACAACTCGATACTTAGAACAAAATATGACTCTATGTGAATGCCTCCGGCGGTGTACCGGGATGTGCAATGAATCAAGAGTGACATGTATGAAAAATTATGGACGGTGGCTTTGCCACAAATACGATGTCAACTACATGATCATGCAAAGCACTATGACAATGCTGGAGCGTGTCATAATAAACGGAACGGTGGAAATTGCATGGCAATATATCTCGAAATGGCTATGGAAATGCCATAATAGGTAGGTATGGTGGCTGTTTTGAGGAAGGTAAATGGTGGTTTTATGGTACCGGTGAAAGTTGCACGGTACTAGAGAGGCTAGTAACGGTGGAACGGCGGGAGTGCGTATAATCCATGGACTCAACATTAGTCATAAAGAACTCACATACTTATTGCAAAAATCTATTAGTTATCAGAACAAAGTACTACACGCATGCGCCTAGGGGGATAGATTGGTAGGAAAATACCATCGCTCGTCCCCGCCCGCCACTCATAAGGAAGACAATCAAAAAATAGATCATGCTCCGACTTCATCACATAACGGTTCACCATACGTGCATGCTACGGGAATCACAAACTTTAACACAAGTATGTCTCAAATTCACAACTACTCAACTAGCATGACTCTAATATCACCATATTCATATCTCAAAACAATCATAAGGAATCAAACTTCTCATAGTATTCAATGCACTTTATATGAAAGTTTTTATTATACCCATCTTGGATGCTCATCATATTAGGACTAATTTTATAGCCAAAGCAAATTACCATTCTGTTCTAAAAGACTCTCAAAACAATATAAGTGAAGTATGAGAGATCAATAATTTATATAAAATAAAACCACCACCGTGCTCTAAAAAGTTATAAGTAAATCACTAGAGCAAAATTATCTAGCTGAAAAGATATAAGTGAAGCACATAGAGTATTCTAATAAATTCTGATTCATGCGTGTCTCTCCCAAAAGGTGTGTACAACAAAGATGATTGTGGTAAACTAAAATGCAAAGACTCAAATCATACAAGATGATCCAAGCAAAACACATATCATGTGGTGAATAAAAATATAGCCTCAAGTAAAGTTACCGATAGACGAAGACGAAAGAGGGGATGCCTTCCGGGGCATCCCCAAGCTTAGGCTTTTGGTTGTCCTTGAATTATATCTTGGGGTGCCTTGGGCATCCCCAAGATTAGGCTCTTGACGCTCCTTATTCCAAAATCCATCAAATCTTTACCCAAAAACTTGAAAACTTCACAACACAAAACTTCAACATAAAATCTCACGAGGTCCGTTAGTATAAGAAAATAAACCACCACTTTAAGGTACTGTAATAAACTCATTCTTTATTTATATTGGTGTTAGACCTACTGCATTCCAACTTCTCTATGGTTCATACCCCCCGATACGCCATAGATTCATCAAAATAAGCAAACAACACACGGAAAACAGAATCCGTCAAAAACAGAACAGTTTGTAGCAATCTGTAACTTTCGAATACTTATGTAACTCCAAAAATTCTGAAAACTTAGGACGACCAGGATAAAATGTATGTTGATCTACTGCAGTTGGAATTGGTATTTTATCGCTCTCTGGTAAAATATGAAAATTATTTTCGTGAGCGCATACTTTCTGTTTTTATCAGCAAGATCAAATAACAATCACCCAACAAGACCCTAAAGGCTTTACTTGGCACAAACACTAATTAAAACATTAAAACACAATCATAAAAGAAGCTAGATGAATTATTTTAAATAGAAATAAAAAAGCAAAGAACAAAAATAAAATTGGGTTGCCTCCCAACAAGCGCTATTCTTTAAAGCCATTAAACTAGGCATCTATAATTTTAATGATGCTCACATGAAAGGTAGCAACTGAAACACGAAGGGAGCATCATGAATCATATGAAAATCACATATAAGTCTAAGATACTTCCTATGCATAGGCATTATATAAACAAACAAATTATCAAGACAAGCAAAAACTAGCATATGGAAGGAAGGAGAAAGAAACAATAGCAATCTCAACATAACGAGAGGTAATTTAGTGACACGGAAATTTCTACAACCATATTTTCCTCTCTCATAATAATTACATGTAGGATCATAATCAAATTCAACAATATAGCTATCACATAAAATTTTCTCTTCATGATCCACATGCATGCAAAGTTGACACTCTTCCAAAATAGTGGGATTATCATAAAATAAAGTCATGACCTCTCCGTACCCACTTTTATCAAAAAATTCACAAGATTGAATATTCTCCAAATATGTGGGATCTAAAGTCGACACTCTTCCAAACCCACTTTCAATATTATTGCAAACATTATTATCAGTCTCATATTCATCATGGGGTTTAAATAAACTTTTAAGATTATAAGAACAATCACACCAATCAAGATCATTGCAACAAGTAGTAGACATAGCAAAATTAGCATCCCCAAGCTTAGGGTTTTGCATATTATTAGCACAATTGATATTAATAGAATTTATAATAACATCATCGCAATCATGTTTTTCATTCAAGGGGCTATCGTGAATCACTTTATAATTTTCTTCTTTCAACACTTCATCAAAGTTTTCAAATTCATGAATTTCAAGCAAAACCTCATAAAGATAATCTAGTGCACTCAACTCACTATCAACTGGTTCATCATAATCGGATATTTTAAAAAGATTAGATAGTGGATGAGGATCCATATCAATAGATTTTTAGCAAGCAAGGATGCAAGCAAATAGAAGGCACATGGTAATACGAGAAAACAGAAGGACGAACGGAACAAGGGCGAAGAAAAGGCAAAGGTTTTTGAAAATTGTTTTAGAAGTGGGGGAGAGGAAAACGAGAGGCGAATGGCAAATAATGTAATGCAAGGGAGAAGAGTTTATGATGGGTACTTGGTATGTCTTGACTTGGCATAGATCTCCTCGGCAGCGGCGCCAGAAATCCTTCTTGCTACCTCTTGAGCATGCGTTGGTTTTCCCTTGAAGAGGAAAGGGTGATGTAGCAAAGTAGCGTAAGTATTTCCCTCAGTTTTGAGAACCAAGTTATCAATCCAGTAGGAGACAATGCACAAGTCATCTACTATCTTCACAAACAATCAAGAACCTTGCAACCAACGCGATAAAGAGATTGTCAATCGCTTCACGGTCACTCGCAAAAGTGAGATCTAATAAAGATAATAAGGTAAATATTTTTGGTATTTTTGTTATATAGATTAGAAAGTAAAGATTGTAAAATAGTAAACGAGATGCGATGTAAATAAAAGAGATGCAATATAATAAGAAAGAGACCTGGGGCCATAGGTTTCACTAGTGGCTTCTCTCAAGATAGCATGTATTACGGTGGGTGAACAAATTGCTGCCAAGCAATTGATAGAAAAGTGCATAGTTTGAGAATATCTAAGGCAATGATTATGAATATAGGCATCACATTCGTGTCAAGTAGATCGAAACAATTCTGCATCTACTACTATTACTCCACACATCGACCGCTATCCAACATGCATCTAGAGTATTAAGTTCATAAGAACAGAGTAACGCTTTAAGCAAGATGACATGATGTAGAGGGATAAACTCAAACAATATGATATAAACCCCATCTATTTATCCTCAATGGCAACAATACAATATGTGCCTTGCTGCCCCTACTGTCACTGGGAAAGGACACCGCAAGATTGAACCCAAAGCTACGCACTTCTCCCATTGCAAGAAAGATCAATCTAGTAAGCCAAACTAAACCGATAATTCGAAGAGACTTGCAAAGATATCAAATCATGCATATAAGAATTCAGAGAAGAACCAAATAATATTCATACATAATCTTGTTCATAAACCCACAATTCATCGGATCTCGGCAAGCACACCGCAAAAGAGTATTACATCGAATAGATCTCCAAGAACATCGAGGAGAACTTTGTATTGAGAATCAAAGAGAGAGAAGAAGCCAACTAGGTAATAACTATGGACCCGAAGGTCTATGGTAAACTACTCACGCTTCATCGGAGAGGCTATGGTGTTGATGTATAAGCCCTCCGTGATCGATTCCCCCTCCCGTAGATCGTTGAAAAAGGCCCCAAGATGGGATCTCATGGGTACAGAAGGTTGCGGTGGTGGAAAAGTGGTTTCGTGGCTCTCTGCGACGGATCTAGGGTATAAGAGTATATATAGGTGGAAGAAGTACGTCGATGGAGCTACGAGGGGCCCACGAGGGTGGGGGGGGGGGCGCCTACCCCCTGGGCGCGGCCTCCTGCCTCGTGGCCAGCTCGTGGTGTTCTAGACTTCAACTCTAAGTCTTCTGGTTTGCTTTCGGTCCAAGAAAGATCATCGTGAAGGTTTCATTCCGTCTGGTATTACTTTTCTGCGAAACTCTAAAATAGGAAAAAAAACAGAGACTGGCACTGGGCCTCCGGTTAATAGGTTAGTCCCAAAAATAATATAAAATAAAGCCCATTAAACATCCAAAACAGATAATATAATAGCATGGAACAATCAAAAATTATAGATACGTTGGAGACATATCACTCTCCTCCCAATTCCCGCCCTTTTCTCCCACTGTCTTCTTCCCTGCCACCGCCGATGCATGGAGTCGGAGGAGAACCTTGTCACGACCCAGTCCCTAGGAGGGGCTTGAATGTTTGTGCTTGTTGTGTCAGTCCATGGAGCAATAGCTGAAAAGCACAGGGAAGTATGAAATACCAAGAATATATATATCACATGTCATAGTATTACATCACAGATCTAGTGCTTTATAACACACCTGGTAGCTCATGGGCTAGCTTACAATACAATCATGAAGCGGAGATAATATTCTAGTCTTCTGGCATCCATCTACTCACATGCAAGAGTTGACTATAGCATTGTAACACTACTCTGTACCATCCACTAGATACGGTAAAAACTTGCAACATGATACATTGCAGCCACAAGGGTCAATACATTGAATATATTGTCAAGCTTCACTAGGACTGGCTTGTTGAAAGAGATAAAAGTGCAAGTGGTCTGGCTAGGTTTTCTTTTGCGCGAAATTAGTGTTCCTACCTTTGTAATAGTGGTCTACTCTATTATTATATGACACTTTTGATACACCCCGATCATAGTTTAAGGACACTCCCAGTACACCCTAGTCGTAGACCCAAATAAGCATTTGAGCATGTGGACTCTCGGTAGACCCCTGTCGGCGTCCTGGGAACGGGGGTACCCAGGCTTGCTTGCCTGTGTCCCATGACGTGGATCCATCAACAGCCTCGCGAGGGGCCAAGCCTCGCGAGGCGGATGACACCAAGACCTCCCTAGGGGCGGCCTCATAAGGATGGCTTCTGAGGAGCGAAGATATCAAGGCAAGGTGCACCTCACGAGGTTAACATGATGTGAGCCATGACGACCAAGGCCAGGTGGGTGTCAGCGGACGCAGTGTACTAGTTTCCCCTTTGGTGCCATGGAGGCAAGCACGGGCGTAGAGTCCCGAGGAATCAAGCAAAGTTTTCCATATCGGTGCAACAAGACCAAGACCGCCAGGACAGTAGGATGGAGGTCATCGCGGAGCCCACCGCAGCGTCACCACTAGAGCCTTTTGTAGGCGAAGACTACTTTTGTCAGGATAACTTGTACTACTTGCCCCCCTTCAAATTTGGCCATTGTGGGATCCCTTCCCGCCTTACATTTGGGAAGAGGACCAAGGCCACTATAAATAGGACGTAGCCACCGCCATAGAGGGGAAGAGATTCACATCATCCTCTCATCCACCAGCTCATCAAGCTCAAGAACACCTCACCTCCAGAGGCTGTTCCACCACTATACTAGTTCATCCTCAGCCCCTCGAGGCAATCCACCACAAAGCTGGAGTAGGGTATTACACCGGAAGGTGGCCCGAACTAGGATAAACTATTGTGTCTCTTGTCCCTTGGGTTCGTCGAGCTAGGCCGTGAAATCATTGAGCAGGCAGACTGGGAGGGGAGAGTTCTTTGCATGCACCCCAGTGCTTGAACCTCTCAAGGGTCCGCGGAACCCCGAATCCGACATTTGGCGCGCCAGGTAGGGGTGCGTCGAAGCTCCGCCTCCCCGTCCGCCCTGTCTCTCCGTCCGCTTTGTCTCTTCGTTCGACTCTCATGGCATGCGCTGCCCCTCCGGCTGGATCGACCGGCGCGCGCGGAGGCGCCGAGGGCCTCTGGGCCCTCACCCCTACGTTGTGACGAGTGCAGTGGCCACCCAAGTTCAGACCGGACCTGCCGCCCCGGTTCGACGGTGCGATGGACCCGGCAGGCTTCCTCCAGGTGTATGAGGAGGCAGTCTTGGTGGAAGGCGGCGACGACAAGGTTATGGTGAACTGGCTTCGCATGGCCCTCATGGGCGTGCCGTGCGCCTGGCTTCTCAACCTGCCAGAATCTTCGGTGGCCTCCTGGGAAGAATTACACGGCCTCCTCATCGAATGCTTTGCGGCATCGGCGCCTCACGCCGTCGCAGCAGTCCTAGGCAGTTCGCAGGTGCCGCCCTCAGACCGACATATCAAGCAGTTCTTTTGCCAAGCAGGTGCCGCACACATGCAACAGGGAGCTCCTCCGGGATGGGCGGCACCCGAGGCCGACCTCACCTTCGACTCAAAAGACCATCCTGTGACCACCGCGGGCACAGGCGTGCTCCCGATGCTCTGCACCCCCACCATCTACAACGTGGCGGTAACCAAGACCCTCATTGCCGACGGGGCTGGGCTCAATGTGCTCTCCGTGGAAGCTTTCGGCACAGTTCACGTGTCACACGGCCGGCTCCGCCCCATCAAGCCATTCTCCGGGGTCGTCGACGGATCCACCAGCCCCTTGGGGCAAATCCTCCTCCCCGTCACCTTCGGCACCCGCGACGATTACCGCACCGAGCTCATCGATTTCGACATCGCCCGCATCGGCCTCCCGTACAATGCCATCCTCGGGTACCCAGCCTTAGCCAAGTTCATGGCGGCAACCCGCCCTGCCTTCAACCTCATGAAGATGCTAGGAAGCAGCAGCATCGTTACTGTAGCCGGGGACACCAAGGAGGCGCTGGCGGCTCTCAAGCTCGCCTTCAGGGCCGCAGCTGCCACACAGCCAGAAGCGGGAGGGGTCCCTGAGGCCCCGGGGGCTGCACCGGCAAAAAAGAAGCAGTTGTTCTCTCATAGGTGCCGGTTGACGAGAATGGGGCATCAGGAGCCACTTTCACCATAGGTGCCAACTTCACCCCAGACCAAGAAAAGGCGCTGGTCGGTTTCTTGTGCACGAACAAGGAGGTGTTCGCATGGGAGCCTAAGGACCTGGCTGGAGTCCCAAGGGGGGTGAATGAGCATCACCTGAATGTGTGCCCCAATGTACGCCAAGTGAAGCAGAAGGCGCAACGGCAGTCCACAGGGAAGTAGTCGTTCATCGTACAAGAAACCCGCAAGCTGCAAGACGCCGGTGTCATTTGGGAGGTGCGGTACCCAGAATGGCTAGCAAACCCGGTCATCATCCCCAAGAAAGGCAGGAAGGAATGCATGTGCGTCGATTACACCAAGCTCAACAAGATGTACCCTCAAGATCCATTTTCGCTACTGCGCATCGACCAGATCGTCGACTCCACCGCCGAGTGTGACCTGATGTGCTTCCTGGACACATTCTTGGGGTATCACCAAATCAATATGGTAGTGCAGGATGTCGAGAAGACGGCCTTCCTGACCCCGTGCGGGGTGTACTGGTACATCTGCATGCCCTTTGGGCTGCGTAACGCCGGAGCAACCTTCTAGCGGCTCATGCACATCGCTCTGGGCCAGCAGCTCAGGAGGAACGTTGAGGCCTACATCGACGACATAGTGGTGAGGTCTCGGGAGGCAAGGACCCTCATCAAGGACCTGGAAGAGACATTCGCCAGCCTGCACAAGGTGGACTTGCGGCTCAACCCAGAGAAATGCGTGTTTGGCATCCCCTCCGGCAAGCTGTTGGGCTTTCTGGTGTCACATAGGGGAATCGAGGCAAACGTGGAGAAGGTCAAGGCAATAGAAAGAATGAGTCCACCACAGACCCTTAAGGGAATGCAAAAGCTGGCGGGCTGTGTGACCTCGCTAGGGCGCTTCATCTCCAAGCTGGGGGAGCGCGCCCTCCCATTCTTTAAGCTGATGAAGAAGAAGGGGTCGTTCGAGTGGACTCCGGAGGCTGACGCCGCATTCCAAGATCTCAAGAGATACCTCACCAGCCCGCCGGTGATGGTGGCGCTGCGTCCACTCGAGCCCCTGGTGCTTTACTTGGCCGCCACACCTCACTCAGCCAGTGTGGCGCTGGTGGCCGTCAGGGAGGAGCGCTAGTCCAAGGTCCTGCCACACGACTCTATGTGCTCGGCCAAGGCGATGCAGCCTCAAGGTAGCGCTCCTGAGGCCATGGCTGCGCCAACAGGCGACCAAGCTCCTGAGGTCCACCAGCCTCAGGAAGCGCCTCAGCCCAGGAGGTCTCAGACTACACCAATAATCCTGCCCTCATCGAGCACCTAGTGTACTTCGTCAACATGGTACTACAGGACGCGTGAGCATGCTACCCCATGCCGCAAAAGCTCTTGCTCGCGCTTCTCATCGCCTCGCACAAGTTGCGCCACTACTTTCAAGGCCACCGTTGTTTCGGCCTACCCACTAGAGAGGGTGCTCCAGAGCCCCAATGCTGCAGGTAGGGTCGCCAAATGGAACATCGAACTGCAGGCATTTCAGCTAGAGTTTAGCACCACCAGGGTCATCAAGGGAGCTGCACTCGCCGACTTCGTGGCGGAATGGACTGACGCCCCAGGACTAGAGGCAGGCGAGGACCCATCACTCTCGTCGGGGAGCGAAGCATCAAAAGGCTGGGTCTTGTACTTCAACGATGCCTTCGCACGATATGGTGTGGGGGCTGGAGCTGTGTTTGTTTCTCCTACTCAGGACAAGCTCTACTGCACCGTGCAGCTCTGCTTCCAACACGGTGAAAAGGTCTCCAACAACATCATAGAGTAAGAAGGCTTGATCGCCGGCCTCAAGGTCGTAACCGCTTTGGGCATGAAGAGCCTCACCATCAAGGGCGACTCCCAGCTCCTCGTCAACTTCTCTAACAAAGTGTATGAGCCGAAGGATGAACACATGGAGGCGTACCTGGCGGAGGTACGCAAAATGGAGAAACAATTCTTGGGCATGGAGCTGCAGCACGTTCCCCGTGCCACGAACAAGATAGACGACGACATTGCCAAGAGAGCATCCAAACGCCAGCCTCAGGAGCCCGGTGTATTCGAGGAGCGGATCTTCAAGCCTTCGGCATCCCCTCCGGTTGCAGAGCCAGCACTGCCTCAGGAGGAGCTCCCACCAGCACCAACCTAGGGAGCCCCCGCCTACGGCCTGACTTCAGAAGTATGCCTGCTCCTAGCGCTCGAGCCTCAGGAGGGGTGCTGGACCAAAGAATTCAAGGCGTACCTGCTTCGGGGAACCCTGCCGGAGAAGGAAGAAGACATTGAGGGTGTGGCTCAGTAGGCCACAACCTACTACATTTAGGATGGTGAGTTCTACCTAATATGACCAAACGATGTTTCCTTGTGATGCATCTTCAGGGAACAGGGGTGCGAGCTGTTAGCCGACATACACGGCAGAGACTCGGGCATCACTCATCATCACACACCCTCATAGGCAAGGCATTCCGTAGCGGATTCTACTGGCCCATGGCGCTCAGCGACGCGACCGAGCTGGTGAGATCCTGTGAAGCCTACCAGTTCCATGCCAAGCAAATGCACCAGCCTGCCCAGGGCCTCCAGATCATCCCGCTCTGGTGGCCGTTTGCGGTCTGGGGGCTGGACATCTTGGATTCATTCCCCCAAGCGCCCAGGGGCTACCGCTACCAAATGGCCTGAGGTGGAAGCAGTCCGCACCATCCCGGCTAGCTCGGCGGCCAAGTTCATCAAGGGCCTCGTGAGCTGGTTCATAGTCCCTAATCGCATCTGTAACGCCCACGATGCGGCTATATCTCCCACGTGTCGAAGCACGACTTAGAGGCATAACCATATTGTAAGCAATGTCGCAAGTGAGGTAATCTTCACAACAACCCATGTAATAATAAGGAAAAGAGATACATAGTTGGCTTAAACTCGCCACGTCACACAATAGCATAAATATCATTACATTCATCCAGATACAATCAAGGTCCGACTACGGAACCAAAATAAAGAACAACCCCAAATGCGACAAAGTGACCGATCGCCCCAACTGGGCACCACTACTGATTGTCTGGAAAGGAAACATAGTATCGTCCTGAGTCCTCATAGAACTCCCACTTGAGCTCAGTCGAATCACCTGGAGCGGTATCATCGGTCCCTGCATCTAGTTTTGGAAGTAATATGTGAGTCACGGGGACTCAGCAATCTCACACCCTCGCGATCAAGACTATTTAAGCTTATAGGAAGGGTAAAAGGTATGAGGTGGAGCTGCAGCAAGCGACTAGCATATATGGTGGCTAACATACGCAAAAGAGAGCGAGAAGAGAAGGCAAAGGCACGGTCGAGCAGCTATGATCAAGAAGTGATCCTAGAACAACCAACATTCAAGCATAACTCGAGACCGTGTTCTCTTCCCGGACTCCGCCGAAAAGAGACCATCATGGCTACACACTCTGTTGATTCATTTTAATTAAGTTAAGTTTAAAGTTATCTACAACCGGACATTAACAAATTCCCATCTACCCATAACCGCGGGCACGGTTTTCAAAAGTTCAAGTCCCTGCAGGGGAGTCCCAACTTAGCCCATCACAAGCTCTCACGGTCAACGAAGGATATTCCTTCTCCCAAGACAACCCGATCAGACTCGGAGTCCCGGTTACAAGACATCTCGACAATGGTAAAACTAAACCAGCAAAGCCGCCCGAATGTGCCGACAAATCCCGATAGGAGCTGCACATATCACGTTCGCAGGGCACACTCAGATGAGACATCCTACGAGTAAAACCAACCCTCAAGTTGCCCTGAGGTGGCCCCACAGTCTACTCGGTTCGGACCAACACTCAGAGGAGCACTGGCCCAGGGGGGGTTTAAATAAAGATGACCCTCGGGCTCCGGAAACCCAAGGGAAAAGAGGCTAGGTGGCAAATGGTAAAACCAAGGTTGGGCATTGCTGGAGGAGTTTTATTCAAGGCGAACTGTTAAGGGGTTCCCATTATAACCCAACCGTGTAAGGAACGCAAAATCAAGGAATATAACACCGGTATGATGAAAACTAGGGCAGCAAGAGTGGAACAAAACACCAGGCATAAGGCCGAGCCTTCCACCCTTTACCAAGTATATAGGTTCATTAAAGTAGACAAGATAATATAATGATATCCCAACAATAAACATGTTCCAACAAGGAACAAACTCCAATCTTCACAACTAGCAACACTATAAGAGAGGCTGAGCAAAGCGGTAACATAGCCAAAAAACGGTTTGCTAGGATAAGGTGGGTTAGAGGTTTGGCATGGCAATATGGGAGGCATGATAAGCAAGTGGTAGGTATCGTAGCATAGTCATAGCAAAAGAGCGAGCATCTAGCAAGCAAAGATAGAAGTGATTTCGAGGGTATGATCATCTTGCCTGCAAAGTTCTCCGAGTTGACGTTAGCTTGATCCTTGTAAACGTACTCAACGGGCTCCTCGATCACGTACTCGTCTCCCGGCTCTACCCAAAGCAAGAACACAAGCAAAAGGGAGACACAATCAACCACGTGCAATGCACAAGCAACATGATGCAAAACATGGCATGATATGCGGGATGCGGTATGTGATGCATATGCATGCTTTGGAAAGGAAATGATTGAACCTAGCCTCAACTTGGAAAACTATGAGTGCCACTGGAAAGAGGAGTTGATTTCGGTCGAAATCGATATAAAGATCACCGGAATCGGATGCACGGTTTGCAAATGACAAGCAAAACAAATATGGCACCGATCTGCGATTAACAGCACGAGGCCATCTAAATGCATCAAGAACAACACGCTACAACACTCTAACATAGCAAAAAAAATACATGGCAGGGATCCACTCAAGATGCTTGAAAAAAATGAACACTGAGCTACAGCTAATTCACTCAATAGCAAGTTCAAACAAGCATGGCAAAAGTGCAAAAGATACCGGGTTACAGACTTAGTGAAAATAACAACATGCCAGGAATTTAACACCAGGAAGCAAAGTTTAGAGCACGATAACAACATGCTACAGGAAGATATCATGGCAAAGCAAGGCATGACATGAAGCTACTCAAAGCATACAACAAAAATCCCTTACTGACCATAAGCCAAAAGGGATCAGAAAATACAATGGCAACCATGGGAACATAGCAATTGTCGTTAACAGATTCAGACTTGGTAGAAAACTGGAACATGGCAAAACAGATATTAAGTAGGCATGTTTACGAGCTTGATGCACTCATCACAAGGCATTGCATGACAAACAAAGCATACACCCAACAAGTAGACATGGCATAGAAGCTATACATGACAAGAACAACAACATAGCATGCATGGATCAACTACAAGAACCTCGGCAAAAATGCTTAACATGTAAACATTATGCCAGGAACATTTTATAGCAAAAGTAGAGCTCGATTGACTCAAGCTAGGGCGCTCCATAAATGCAAACAAAGACATGGATGGACAGAGCACCACAATATCTACTAAACATCCTTACTGATCACGCTCAAAAGAGGCATGGATCACTCTATAGTAACAAGAACACATGGCATAAAAATAATGACAGGACAAAGACTTAGAATATTTCTAAGTCCCTGAAATCAGCAACATTAAGAGGGCTACTTTGCATGCTTGTGCTAGTCACCACAGAGATCACAAAAATACATGGCATACACCCCTGTAAAAGATAGGATGGCATACTTCAAAACTCATATAGGGCTCAAGTTCATAGGAGGCACACATTAATCATGGCAAAAATGACAAATGAGCAATTGCTGATAAGAATCTGAAACTAACAGAAACTAGCACTCTTCCAATAACATTTAGGGCATCAAGATGAGCTCAAATGACATGATGCAATGAGATGAAACGAAGTACTCGTCGAGACAAACATTTTGATATGCTACACGTCCAAAACGGAGCCACAGATGCAGAGTTATGCCATGATGAAAAATGCATAAAAACCAGGGTTAGGGTAAAAGTCAACTGATCCAGATCCAGATCCGGATCGCATGTGTCTTGAGGTGCTCGCCGGAGAGTCGCCGGAATCAGACTTGGGGGCGCCAGAGTTAACGAGGAAGAGGCGGGGTGGCCGGATCCGGGCGGAGAGGACGGCGGAGGAGCGCGGTGGAGGTCGGCGCCGGCTCAGGCGGCGAGGAGGGGGGGGGGGCTCGCCAGAGTCAGAGCTCTCCTCCGGCCGGCGAGGAATGCGGCGGCCGGCCGGGGCGAAGTGCGGCGGCGCGCAGGCGGATAGGAGGCGCGGGGCGCGCGGTAGGTGGCGGTGGGCGACGTGGGCCACGGGGGCCGGTTCAGGGCTCGGCGGGCCATGGCGGTGGGAGGTGGCCGGCATGCCAAGTGTCATGTCCTGGCTGGCTGGGCACGGTTGTCCGGCACGCGGAGAGGAAGGGGGCTAGGTTAGGGTGCGAAATGACCCGGGATTTTCGGAGGGGAGGCTATATTTATAGGTAGAGGGAGCTAGGAGGCTCCAAACTGAGCACGGTTTTCGGCCACGCGATCGTGATCGAACGATCTAGATGATGGAGGAGGTTTAGGTGGGTTTTGGGCATCTTTGGAGAGGTGTTGGGCTGCAACACACACGATGCCTTTTCGGTCCCTCGGTTAACCGTTGGAGTATCAAACGAAGTACAAATGGCACGAAACTTGACAGGCGGTCTACCGGTAGTAAACGAAGGCCGCTTGGAAAGTCTCAGTCCAATCCAAAAACGTTTAACACCCGCACATGAAAAGAGGTAGAAAGGGGCATCGGAGGACATAGGAGCGCCGAAATGCAAAACGGACATTGGGGAAAATGCTCGGATACATGAGACGAACACATATGCAAATGCGATGCACAAGATGACATGATATGAGATGCATGACAAAGACAAAACAAAACAAAGACAAAAACCCGACAATGAGGAAATAACATAACTTAGTGCCGGAAATGGCAAGACTTGGAATACAAATATGGCAAGTTACATACGGGGTGTTACAACACTCCACCACTACGAAAGGATCTCGTCCCGAGATCTAGGACTGGAAAAACTCTGGGTACTCAGAACGGAGGTGATCCTCACGTTCCCTGGTGGCTTCACGGTCGGAATGATGTGACCACTTAACTTTCAGGAATTTGATAGACTTGTTGCGAGTCTTGCGCTCAGTTTCTTCAAGAATAGCAACGGGGTGCTCATGATAAGACAGGTCTTCCTGGAGATCAATCGCTTCAAAGTTGATGGTGCGGTAAGGAGTCTTGAAACACTTGCGGAGTTGAGAGACATGAAACATGTCGTGCACATTTGCAAAGTTGGATGGAAGCCCAAGTTGATAGGCGAGATCGCCTCTTTTGTTGATGATCTTGAAAGGACCCACATATCTAGGGGCAAGCTTCCCTTTGACACCGAAGCGACGAGTACCTTTCATTGGAGAGACGCGAAGGTAGACATGGTCTCCGATCTCGAAAGCCAAGTCACGATGCTTGCTATCATAGTAACTCTTCTGGCGCGATTGCGCGGCTTTGAGATTTTCACGAATGACTTTGCACATTTCTTCAGCCTCTGTGATCAAGTCATTGCCAAGAAGACGTTCACCAGTCTCTGACCAATTAAGAGGAGTACGACACTTCCTGCCATAGAGGATCTCGAATGGGGCGTTGCCCGAACTCGCTTGAAAGCTGTTGTTGTAGGAGAACTCGACATATGGAAGACAATCTTCCGACTTCATACCGAAAGAGATGACACAAGCCCTGATCATATCTTCAAGAATTTGATTTACTCGCTCGACTTGGCCGCTAGTTTGAGGATGAAAAGCTGTGCTGAAGCGAATGTTGGTGCCCATGGCCTTCTGGAAAGAATCCCAAAACTTAGAGGTAAAGATGCTGCCACGATCTAAAGAAATCAACTGCGGAATGCCGTGTAGAGAGACAATCCTGGAGGTATATAGCTCTGCCAACTGAGCTGTTGTGATAGATTCTTTGATAGGAAGAAAATGAGCCACTTTGGTGAGCTTGTTGATGACAACAAAGATAGCATCATTGCCACGCTTGGACTTTGGAAATCCAGTCACGAAGTCCATCTCAATATGGTCAAACTTCCATTCTGGAATGGCAAGAGGTTGGAGGAGACCAGCTGGTCGTTGGTGTTTTGCTTTCACTCTTCTACAGACATCACATTCGTTCACGAACTGAGAAATCTCGCGCTTCATTCGAGTCCACCAATACGACTGCTTGAGGTCATGGTACATCTTTGTACTTCTAGGGTAAATGGAGAGGAGTGAATTGTGAGCCTCGTTCATAATGGCTTTACGAAGGTCACCCTTAGGCACAACAATGCGATCCTCGAAGAATAGAGTATCCTTGTCATCAAGGCGATATCACTTGTACTTGGGTTGACTCTTGGCAATCCCAATCTTCACCTTCTTCACCATAGCATCAAGAAGTTGAGCCTCGCGAATATGATCTTACAAATTAGGAGAGACTTGGAGGTTGGCAAGAAATCCTTGAGGAACAACTTGTAGATTGAGTTTGCAGAAAGCTTCACAAAGCTCTGCTTGGTAGGGCTTGATAATCAGACTGTTGCAGTAAGCCTTCCTGCTCAAAGCGTCAGCAATTACATTGGCCTTGCGTGGAGTATATTCGATACTCGGATTATACTCTTGAATCATTTCAACCCAACGAGTCTGTCTGGGGTTGAGGTTTGGCTGAGTGAAGATGTACTTGAGGCTCTTGTGATTGGTGAAGATGTCCACTTTTCTTCCCAATAAGAGATGTCTCCAAGTTAAAAGAGCATGGACAACTGCCGCCAACTCGAGGTCATGAGTGGGGTAGTTCTTTTCGTTGGGCTTCAACTGGCGAGAGGTATAGGCCACAACTTTCTTCTCTTGCATCAACACTGCACCAAGACCTTGAAGGGAAGCATCAGAGAAAACCTCGAACAGTTTGGATTCATCAGGAGGAGTCAGAACTGGAGCAGTGACTAACTTCTCTTTCAGGGTGTTGAAAGCGATTCACATTCAGGCGACCAGACATACTTCACATGCTTCTGCAGGAGGTTGGAAAGAGGCTTCGCGATCTTTGAGAAGTTCTCAATGAACCTTCGACAATAGCTTGCGAGCCCAAGGAAGCTGCAGAGTTGGTTCACATTCTGAGGTGGTTCCCAATTCACAATTGCAGACACCTTCTCAGGATTAACAGCTATGCCCTTGGCGGAGATGATATGTCCAAGGTAGAGAACCTCATCGAGCCAAAACTTGCACTCCAGCACCAATCTCAAGTGTTTGGCATGATCCTCCTTGTTCTTGGAAAAGACCAAAATGTCATCGAGGTAGACCAATACGAAGTCGTTTGTGTAGGCGTTGAAGATGAAGTTCATCATGCGAGAGAATGTTGGAGGAGCGTTGACAAGGCCGAAAGACATGACAGTGTATTCATATGAACCATAGCTTGTTCTGAATGCTCTCTTGGGAATATCTTCTTCACGAATGCGAATCTGATGATAGCCCATACGGAGATCAAGCTTGGAGAATACTTGAGCACCTTTGAGTTGTTCAAACAGCTCGTTGATGTTGGGAAGTGGGTACTTGTTCTTTATGGTCTTCTTGTTCAATGGACGGTAGTCGACACAAAGTCGGTCCATTCCATCCTTCTTCTTGACGAAAAGAACACCACAACCCCATGGAGAATAACTTGGTCGGATGAGACCCATAGGCTCTTGAATATCGAGTTGCTTCTTCAGCTCCTTCAACTCTTCATGTCCAAGCTTGTAAGGACGTTTGCAAACAGGTTCCGTGCCAGGCTCAAGATCGATGACGAATTCAACTGGCCGGTGCGGAGGCATTCCTAGAAGCTCTTCTGGAAAGACGTCTTGATATTCGCAAACGACTGGAATCTGAGAGATGGCATCCAGCTCGCCCTTCTCATTGAGAGAAAACAGTCGAATGGTATCATCATGAGCAGCAAAGACGATTACATCCTCAGACGAATGTGTCAACTGAATCTGCCTGGCAGCACAATCGAGGTGAGCCTTGTGCTTATAAAGCCAATCCATTCCAAGAATAAGATCAATATCCGAGTTACCAAGGACCACTAGAGAGGATAGAAATTTATAGTCGCCCAACGTGATAGAAACATCCGGAGCAACCAAACTAGAAGTCATAAGCTTTCCGGGAGAAGCAACTTGCATGACTTTGGGCATAACCTCAGTGAGGGAGTCCTAGATTAGGGGTCTCCGTACAGCCGGACTGTTAGACTATGAAGATACAAGATTGAAGACTTCTTCTTGTGTCCGGATGGGACTCTACTTGGCGTGGAAGGCAAGCTAGGCAGTACGGATATGGATATCTCCTCCTTTGTAACCGACCTTGTGTAACCCTAGCCCCCTCTGGTGTCTATATAAACCGGAGGGTTTTAGTCCGTAGGACAACAACAATCATACCATAGGCTAGCTTCTAGGGTTTAGCCTCTCCGATCTCGTGGTAGATCAACTCTTGTAATACTCATATCATCAAGAATAAATCAAGCAGGACATAGGGTTTTACCTCCATCAAGGGGGCCCGAACCTAGGTAAAACATCGTGTCCCCTGCCTCCTGTTACCATCCGCCTTAGATGCACAGTTCGGGACCCCCTACCCGAGATCCACCAGTTTTGACACCGACATTGGTGCTTTCATTGAGAGTTCCTCTGTGTCGTCGCCGTTAGGCTTTATGGCTCCTACGATCATCGATAGCGATGCAGACCAGGTTGAGACTTTTCTCCCCGGACAAATCTTTGTGTTCGGCGGCTTCGCACTGAGGGCCAACTCGCTTGGCCATCTGGAGCAGATCAAAAGTTACGCCCCTGGCCACCAGGTCAGGTTTGGAAGCTTAAACTACACGGCCGATATCCGTGGAGACTTGATCTTTGACGGATTCGAGCCTCTGCCTTGTGCGTCGCGCGGTCACGATGAGTACGATTTAGCTCCACCATCAGACAGTGTTTAGGAGATCGCACTGGCAGCCGCTCTGACCCTCAATTCGGAGCCAGTTATGCTGTCCATGGATGGGTGGATGGACCCCGCCACGGAGGCCTTACCCTCAACGGCGATCGAGCCGAACGTCGACCTTAACCTGCACGAGAGTCGTGTTGTCAGACTGCCAGATCCTTCTCCGGCCACGGACTTCGAACCGCCTGCGCCCGTTCCTAGCGAATCCGATGGGGCGCCGATCATGGAGTTTACCTCCGCGGATATTTTTTCAGCACTCGCCCTTTGGCGACATACTGAACTCATTAAGGTCTCTCTCCTTGTCAGGAGGATCCTGGCCGAACTATGTCCGGCAGAATTGGGATGCAGATGACGAAGAAATTTGCTGCCCACCCACCACCCACTTAGTAGCCACTGTCGACGACTTAACTAACATGCTCGACTTCGACTCCGAAGACATCGACGGTATGGACGACAATGCGGGAGACGAAGAGGAACCACTGCCCACAGGGCACTGGACATCCACCTCATCATACGATATATACATGGTGGACACACCCAAAGAAGGCAATGGCGACGAGACAATGGAGGATGACCCCTCCAACAAGCAACCCAAGTGCCGACGTCAGCGGCGCCGCTCTAAGTCCCGCCAAAGCAAAAGTGGTGATACCGACACAGGAGATAATAACACTCCGGATAGTGCCGAAGATGGCAACAATCCCCTCCAGCATGATTTAGGGCAAGAGGATGGAGAAGCCAGCCCTCCAGAAGGAGCGGCAGACGGAGAGGCAGAGGACGATAATTACATGCCTCCCTCCGAAGACGAGGCAAGCCTCGACGATGACGAATTCGTCATGCTAGAGGATCCCGTCGAACAAGAGCGCTTCAAGCGCCGGCTTATAGCCACGACAAATAGCCTTCATAAAAAGCAGCAGCAGCTTCAAGCTGATCAAGATCTGCTAGCTGACAGATGGACTGAAGTCCTGGCGGCTGAGGAATATAAACTCGAACGCCCCTCCAAGAGTTACCCAAAATGCAGGTTGCTACCCCGACTGGAGGAAGAAGCGTATGACGCGGCTGATCGGCCACCTCATGGCCGCGATAGAGAGGCATTCCAGCCAAATGCTTAGCCTGCACCCCGACGCCATTCAAATAAAAAGGCATGGGGAAATACGCCAGACCTGCGAGACGTATTGGAGGACAAAGCAGAACATGCAAGATCAATCTACGGATCACGAGGGTGCGCCACTATGCGAGACGATAAACGTCCTGCCGGATACAGTAAAAGTAAATCCCGCCGGACCTAACACAGCGGGCAAGACTCATTGGAACTGCGTTGCGGTATAGCCCAGTACAGAGGTGCCGCACACCCCTTATGCTTCACAGATGAAGTAACGGATCATCAAATCCTAGAGGGTTTCAAACCCGTAAACATAGAATCATACGACGGCACGACAGATCCTGCGGTATGGATCGAGGACTTTCTCCTGCACATCCACATGGCCCGCGGTGATGACCTACACGCAATCAAATACCTCCCACTCAAACTTAAAGGACCAGCTCGGCATTGGCTCAACAGCTTACCAACAGAGTCCATTGGCTGTTGAGAAGATCTGGAAGCCGCATTCCTCGACAACTTTTAGGGCACTTATGTGCGACCACCAGATGCCGATGACTTGAGCCACATAATTCAGAAGCCAGAGGAATCGGCCAGGCAATTCTGGACATGGTTCCTAACAAAGGAAAATCAAATCATCGACTGTCCGGATGCAGAGGCTCTAGCAGCTTTCAAGCACAACATCCGCGACGAGTGGCTAGCCTGGCACCTTGGTCAGGAAAAGCCGAAATCTATGGCAGCCCTCACGACACTCATGACCCGCTTTTGTGCAGGAGAAGACAGCTGGCTGGCTCGCAGTAACAATGTATCAAAGAACCATGGTACTTCAGATACCAAGGACGGCAGTAGCAGGTCACGTCGCAACAAACATAAGCGCCGCATTAACAGCGACAATACCGAGGATACGACAGTCAATGCCGGATTCAAAGGCTCTAAACCCGGTCAGCAGAAAAAGCCATTCGAACGAAGCACTCCGGGCCCGTCCAGTTTGGACCGTATACTCGATTGCTCGTGTCAAATACACGACACCCCAGACAAGCCAACCAACCACACCAACATGTATTGTTGGGTGTTCAAGCAGGCCGACAAGTTAATTGCCGAAAACAAAGATAAGGGGCCACATAGCGATGACGAGGAGGAGCCCCGGCAGCCAAATACCGGAGGACAGAAGAGGTTCCCCCCACAAGTGCGGATGGTGATCATGATATACGCAACCCACATCCCCAAGAGGGAGCGGAAGCGTGCGCTCAGGGACGTATATGCGTTGGAGCCAGTCTCCCCAAAGTTCAACCCATGGTCCTCCTGTCCGATCACCTTCGATTGCAGGGACCACCCCACTAGTATCCGTCATGGCGGATTCGCCGCACTGGTCCTAGACCCAATCATTGACGAATTTCACCTCACTCGAGTCCTTATGGATGGCGACAGCAGCTTGAACCTGCTTTACCAGGACACAGTGCGCAAAATGGGTATAGACCCCTCAAGGATCAAACCCACAAAAACGACCTTTAAAGGCGTCATACCAGGTGTAGAGGCCCATTGCACAGGCTCAGTCACACTAGAAGTGGTCTTCGGATCCCCGGATAACTTCCGAAGCGAAGAGTTGATCTTCGATATAGTCCCGTTCTGCAGTGGCTATCATGCACTGCTTGGGCGAACCGCATTTGCGAGATTCAATGCGGTACCGCATTATGCATACCTCAAGCTCAAGATGCTAGGACCTCGGGGGGTCATTACAGTTAATGGAAACACAGAGCGCTCTCTCCGAACGGAGGAGCACACTGTGACCCTCGCAGCGGAAGCGTAAAGCAGCCTCTTAAGGCAATCCACTAGTTCGGCGTTTAAGGACCCGGACACCTTCAAGCGCGCCCGGAGTAATCAGCAACATGACCGCCTGGCATGTTCCGAGCTCGCATAGCAATGCGGCCCCCACCCCGGCCCAAGCCAAACGGCGAAATTCGTGCCACGCATACATAATTACGCATTAAAAATACCATGGGCACAGGCGGGGAGGGGGGGCATGACTACGACACGCCCCAAGACGCGGCTTAAACCGCACTAGGGGCTTCCCGCTTTGTTATTTTCCTCTCTTTCAGGACATTAATCTCTGGAAACCCTGTCCGGCAGCATGATTACTGAACACTTGATGCAGCAACCAAGGAGGCAGAAAGCTACATCACACCACGGAACTCGCTGGTGGATTACGATAACGAGTGAAATACTTGCTGTAATATTATTCCTCAGCTTGCCCTTGGAGGGGACATAGTCCTACTTTTTGCTTATCGCACTACCTGTATCATTCTGCTCTAATGCACGTTTTTTAATAAACAATGCGTTGCATTAAGGCTTTTATTGCATTCTTCCTTTTTATATATATATATATATATATATATATATATATGTTCATTCGTGACATCCAGCACCCGTACACTCTGGTACGGCCAATACGCTAGGGGCTTCAGCATACCCCATAATACGGCGTGAGAAGTCCGAACACTTTCGAAAGTGCGGCACCCCGAACTTATAGCATTATATGCATCAGCTCCGAATCATGTCTTGGGTCAATAGTTGGGTTTTCCCGGCTCCCATGTTTTGGTACCTTACGTTCCTCTATATCGGCTAAGGTAGCACTGGGAGAACTACTGCGATTGTGCCCCGGTTCTACTGGGCTAAGCACCTCAGTAGAGAAAGCTAAAACTGACTATCATGATAAGGCGAGAGACTGGTCGCTGTTCGAGAGGTTTTCGAGTCCTTAAAGACTTATGCCGCTTAGAGCGAGGAGTCGGCGCTGTCCGGCTTAAGGCGTGTATCGCGCCCCATATCCGGCCTTCCGAATACTAGGGGCTTTGCCGAAATTTAAAATTATAGAATTCTATGGCTAAGTGAGAGTGATAACGCATTATAGTCCGATTGCCTTGTTCGTTGTGTTGAGAAACTCCCTCGAAGGACCCAACAATGGGAACAAGAGTGCTCAGGTTTATCCCGAACACCCCAGCACTCATGGCGTGGGGGCAGAAGCTGACGACTAGCCATCTCTCAGATTTGATAAATAGCCGAACAGAAGGTAATATTTTAAATTCAAACAAGCGTTGCATTGCGCATATGAACAAGTTTTCATAAATACAGGATTACATGAGCGAATTTACTCGAATATAATATCTTTCGTACACTTGTCTGCTACGAGACGAGCACCCTTCAGGACAACCTCATAGTACATCTCGGGGTGGCGATGCTCCTTGCCCTCCGGCGGCCCTTCCTTAATCAGCTTCACGGCGTCCAGCTTGGCCCATTGCACCTTCACACGGGCGAAAGCCCAGCATGCACCTTCAATGCAGACGAACCGCTTGATGACTTCCAGCCGTGGGCATGCATCGACAAGCCGCCTCACCAGGCCGAAGTAGCTATTGGGAAGGGCGTCGCCAGGCCACATCCGGACTATAAAGCCCTTCATGGCCTGTTCGGCCGCCTTGTGCAGCTCGACCAGCTGCTTTAGCTGGTCGCTCAGAGGCATCGGGTGTTTGGTCCCAGTATACTGAGACCAGAACAGCTTCTCCGTTGAGCTTCCCTCCTCGGCCTGGTAAAACTGTGCGACATCCGACACGCTGCGGGGCAAATCTGCGAATGCTCCTGGAGAGCTCTAGATTCGGGTAAGTAACAGGTAATTTACTTTCACATGCTTGTTTTGCATATAGAATGCCTTACCCGCCGCTATCTTCTTCATCGCACCAATCTCCTGGAGGGCCTTTTGGGCTTCGGCCTTGGCATTCTTTGCGCTCTCAAGGGCCGCGGCAAGCTCAGACTCTCGCGTCTTTTTTCAAGTCAAGCTCCAACGCCTCGTGCTTCGTCACGAGAGTGTGGAGCTCTTTCTGCACCTCGCCCACCCGTGCCTCAAGCCTTTCCCGCTCGGTGCGCTCCTTGGCCGCTTCGTTTTCGGCCTCGGATAGTGCTTGTTTCAGGGTCGCCACCTCGGTCGTGGCCCATGGCAAATTTACGATGATCCTGTCATTTTGCAATCGCATTCTTTTTATACATATCTATAGACTAGGTACTACTTACCTTTGTTCTCCTCGAGCTGCCTCTTGGCAAGGCCGAGCTCGTCCTTAGACCATTTAAGGTCCTGCTTCAGTGCGGCGACCTCGACAGTCAGTGCGGCAGATGCCAGCAGCGAAGCTTGCATATGCATATAGACATACTTATATTAGACTCCTGCGATATTGTTTGATCCTCTGTTCGGCTTTTCTTTGTGAAAACCGAACAAAGCATCAGGGGCTACTTTCTATGCGGTAATATTTCTCCTATATTTCAAAAACTTACCTTGAAGCCTGTTAGAAGGCTGGCACAGGCTTCAGTTAGTCCGCTCTTGGCGGACTGAACCTTCTGGACCACCGCACTCATGATAGTGCGGTGCTCTTCGTCAATGGAAGCGCTGCGAAGCGCTCCCAGCAGATTGTCCGGTGCCTCTGGATGGGCAGACGTCACCAGCACAGGCGTCTAGCCCCTCTTGGAAGGAGGCCGCCTGCCCAAGTCCGGAACCACTGGAGGTTCCGGCGCGGTGTTCGGTTGAGGGCCGAACTCGGAGCCCTCGGGGGCTTTGCTCCCCCTGCTCCCGGAGTCCGGAAGGTCACTTTGAGGCACCTCCGGGACTGTGTCCCCTCGACCCAGTGCCTCTTGAGACAACACCTTGGCGTTGTCCGTAGGGCAAGGGGAGGTGGCGGTCGGAAGTGGATCGCTATCCATATCCGATGAGCCTAGGGAGCCGTCCGATGAGGATACGTCGATACGGGTTCGGGGCGGTCTGCACAATCATAATTCAGCGTTAGGAGAAGTAGTGCGACAAAGGAATGCTATGAGTTACTCTGGTATCCAAATACTTACGACTTCGCCAGGGGCTTGGCCCTGAGCAGCCACTCGTCTTCGACTTCGGCGGTGTTGGTGGAGTATTCCGGAAGGAGAGTCCTTCCCTTCTTGGACCCTTCGCCCCCCCAGTAGGGGCGGACTTCCTTTTCTTGTCTCCCCCGACTGGAGGTGGAGCATCTTCATCTTCCTCCTCGTCTTCGGGGGAGGAGTGCGTCGCGGAGTTATCGGACGATAAGTCCGATAACGCCTGGCGTCGGGAACTCTTTCGTGTTCCCTTGGCCTTCTTGGTCTTCTCCGGCACCTTGTAAGGAGCCGGAGTCAGCATCTCCGTCAGGAGAGCGTCCGCAGTGTCTTCGGGCAGAGGGGCCGGACAGTTAATCTGCCCCGATGTCTCCACCCAGTCCTGTCAAAGGCATGGAGATCAGACCCCACACATGGTTAAGCTAGGGGAAATAGATATCCTACTAGATGTATGGAACTCACCGAATGCGCTCGGCGCTTCACGCTTAGCCCGCGGTCCTCGGTGAGAGAGGGAGGGACCTCTGCGCCCTTGAACAACACCTTCCAGACGTCCTTGTGCGTCGTGTCAAAGAGCTCGCTCAGAGTCTGGTGCTGGGCCGGGTCGAACTCCCACAAGTTGAAGTCCCGTTGTTGGCACGGGAGGATCCGGCGGATGAGCATGACCTGGACTATGTTGACAAGCTTGAGCTTATTGCTTGCCATGTTCAGGATACATTTCTGGAGTCCGTCCAGCTCCACCGATGAACCCCACGACAAGCCCTTCTCTTTCCAGGAAGTGAGCCGTGTGGGGAATCCGGATCGAAACTTGGGGTCAGCCACCCATTTTGTGTCGCGCGGCTCGGTGATGTAGAACCACGCCGATTGCCACCCCTTTATGGTCTCCACGAAGGAGCCCTCAAGCCATATAACATTGGGCATCTTGCCCACCATGGCTCTGCTGCATTCTGCTTGTTAGCCGCCCACCACCTTCGGCTTGATATTAAAGGTCTTTAGCCATAGGCCGAAGTGGGGGCGGATGTGAAGGAAAGCCTCACAGACGACGATTGTCGGAGTAAAGGACCACGGGTAGCCTAGCCGGCTCCCCCTGGCCCTTCTGAAAAAATTACGAGCCGATACGGCCCTCAAGGGTCCAAGATGTGGGGCCGCCTTCCCCTTGCCGGCTGTCTCCCAGGCCGACTATCGGAAGGCGGTCCGGCTTTAGCCCTCATAAAGAAAGCCGTGGGAGGGCCGGCTCCAAGAAGCCGGCCGCGAGAAGGCCGACTCCAAGAAGCCGGCTCCCACAAAGCGGTCAAGATCGTACCCTCGAAGTCTGCATCCACATACCAGCGATGTGACGGGGTGTGGCTACAGTGAAGCCTGCCACCCCTGAATCCCGGAGCACGCCTGGCACAGTGCGCCGTACGGGGTGGCCATGACCCGTCCGACGCGGCACTGTTGCCATGCTGCCCCTGATGCCACCCGCGATGGGCCATTAGCACGGCCCACGGGCGGTGGGCCCTTTCGGGCAGAGAGACACCCGAAGGCGGCCAGGCCTCCCCAGTCGGCCCAAGACAGGGCCGGCTCCCCACAGCCGGCCTGCCCCTCCCTCAAAGGAGACGCCCCATTAAGGAGACAAGACGCGGTGAGGCTACAACGATCGCCCGCCGGACGGCGGCACTATAGCCACGCCCACCTCGGCGAAGCCCTCGTCACCAGGATTGAAGCAACAGTAACCAGCCACCGACAAGGCCCATGACAGTGGGGCGTGCCTGTCGACCAAGGAGCCGGCAGCCGGCGGGACCCACCAGCCGGCGGGCCCCAGCAGCCGGCGCAGAAGCCGGCGAGCGTAGACACAGACGGCTGGGGCCCACACCCAGCCGGATTACCATTGTACCCCGGGGGGTAGGCCTATATAACCCCCCGGGGCACCCATGCAAATGAGGGATCCAAGCTAGTTCTAGACACCACATAGAGAGGAGAGGAGAGCTAGCTGCGCCCTTCTTCTTCTTCTCACCAAACAACTCAAGGAGCATCTTGTAGCTACTTGTTCATCTAGCGATCATGCGGAGACCCCGCAGAGCAGCAGTAGGGGTGTTATCTCCATGGAGAGCCCCGAAGCTGGGTAAGATTCGCTGGCGTGCATGTCTTCGCCTCATCCCGTTTCCGGGCACCGGCGACGTCTTACTGGCTCCCACAATGATAAGCCACCCGTTGGCATATGTCGCACCTGCCACCCGACATTTGGCGCCCACCGTGGGGCCAGGTGCACCGTCGTCCGGAGACCTGTTCTGGACGGGAACCCTCTTCCTCCCCAGCGAGCGTAGCCAGCCCGGCACGCCCGATGGCGCTTGCCACGATGCGCTGCAAGGCGTCACCAACGTCTGTGCAGCGAGCGGCCTCGCTGATCTCCTTGACAAGACCCTCATCTCCGACAAGCTCGCCGCTGACGCGGGCACCGACCACCTCGTCAACCTCCTCGGCTAGCTCCACGTCTCCGGCGAGCCTGCCGTAGACTTGGAGTCTGTTGGCTCCACTGATTCAATGCCTGTTGACCCCGACACGGCCTCGCTCGACACTTTCCCCACCGGCGTCACGATCTACAACGACCCGCTTCCCCGGGCCGATGGCTGCGACGCTGTCACCACCGAGGTGATGGTCATCGGCCACGGCGGCGCTTCTGGCGAGAGTGCCCACGACGCCCCGCATGCGGCGGTCCACGACATGTCCATCCCCCACCCGGCCGATGCCGACGCCGAAGCACGGGAGGCTCGCCGCCTCGCCCTCCTCGCGGAGGGCCAGAAGTTGGCTTCCATGAGACGCCTCACCGAGGCCCACCGGCGCGAAGCCGACCGCGCCGCCTTTGGCACGCCGCCCTAGGCGGGCCAAGCCGGGCCGGCGTTGTCAGACAGCGCGACGCTGTCATCGCCGACATGCTAGGAGTCGACCGCCCAGTCTACGCCACTCCACTCGAGAACCTGCGTGCCGCCCAGGCGGCCGTAGACAAGCTAGACAGACTGGGGTCCAAAGAACTCCCCACATGACCAGACGCATCCAGTAGCTAATCGATGCAGCCGCGCAGCGGCACGAAGCCGGCGCCCGCGCGGAAAGCCCTCCCCCGCGCCGAGATCACAGCGCGACGTCTCGGACGTCGACTACGGGTAAAACCCGCATGCGGCACGAGAAAGAGCCGACTGCTAGCCGAAGCCGAACCCGGGTCTCCATCGAGCGAGATGAAGAAGGCCATCCCCGAGCCATGGAGCGGCGGGGAAACCCGCCTCCGCCTCGGCCCCGTGGGGAGAGATATCCCACCCCACCGCCTGTCGCGCATCCGACTCTCAGCGGCCGACTAGGTCACCGCGAAGGAGTCGGCGAGAACGACGCCCGCCATCGGATCGACCGCCTAGCGCGATCCCTGGCGCTGGAAGTAGAAGATGATGTCGGCCCGCCTTGCTTCGGCCCCCGCATCCGCGACGAGCCTTTCCCCAAAGGGTTCTCGCTCCCAAGAGACACGCCCAAGTACAACGGCTCCGTGAAGCCGGAAGATTGGTTGATCGACTACTCCACAGCGGTTAGCATAGCAAACGGCAACCGGCGCGTTGCCGTGAAGTATGTGCCCCTCATGCTGCAAGGCACAGTGCGGACCTGACTCAACAGCCTCAAGCCATACAACATCAACAGCTGGCTAGACTTCACAGAAGCCTTCGTCCGCAACTTCACCAGCACCTACAAGCGGGCTCCCAAGCCCAGACAGCTCTCCTTGTGCGTACAAGGCCCCGCCGAGTCCACTCGCGACTACCTCACGCGTTGGGACGAGCTCCGCAACTCTTGTGAAGGGGTGCACGAGGTGCAAGCCATAGAATACTTCACTGCCGGGTGCCGAGAAGGCACCCTCCTCAAGCACAAGCTCCTCTACGACGAGCCGACTACCCTCGACGAGCTTCTGGTCATAGCGGACAAGTATGCCACCGCCGACTCCTCAATGAAGACCGAACTCCGGGTAGACGCGTCCGGGAAGGTACTCAACCCGGCGCCCAAGACGCCGGCTGGGGACTCCGGCCGATGCCCACACCAGAACAATCACAAGCACAAGGGCCCCGTGCCGCCTTCCACCAGTCGGCAGGTGGCCACAATCAAAGACGAGCAGCCCGAAGGGCGGCCCGCACCCAAGAAGCATAAGGGCGGCAAGCCGGCTTTCTCCTACGAGCAAACACTCGACGCCCCATGCAAGTTCCACAATGGCGCGAAGCCGTCCAACCACACAACCCGGAAGTGCCACTGGCTCACCCGAATCTCCAAAGGAGAAGGGCTCGCGCCGCCTCCGCCTGCTGGTCCGCTGCCTCCGGCCGCTCGGCCAGCAGTCGGAGTTGTGCACGATGAGTTCCCCGACGAGCATGCCGCCTATGTCGTCTTTACAAGCCAGCCCGAAGACTGGCGCAGTAGACGCCGAGAGCACCAGGAAGTCAACGCGGTCGCTAGCAACCCCGCCGAGCACATGCACTGGTCAGAAAAGCCTATCAGCTGGAGCCGGGCCGACCACCCAGAGGTGATGCCATCTCCCGGCTCTTATGCATTGGTTTTGGATGCCACCCTTGCAACGGACAGACGCGCCGCCCGTTTCTCCTGCGTGCTGATAGACGGTGGGAGCAGCATCAACATCCTGTACCGTGACACCCTGGAGAAGCTGAACATCAAGTCGAAGCAACTCATGCCTACTCGGACTATGTTCCATGGCATTGTACCCGGCCTGTCCTGCGCCCCCATTGGCAAGATCAAGATTGATGTACTCTTTGGGGATAAGGATCATTTCCACCGGGAAGCGATCTGGTTTGAAGTGGTGGACCTGGAGAGCCCCTACCATGCATTGCTTGGCCACCCTGCCTTGGCCAGGTTCATGGCTGTTCCCCACTATGCTTACCTCAAGATGAAGATGCCGAGCACCAAGGGCGTCATCACCATAGCCGACGATTACAAGAAGTCCTCCGAGTGCGCAGCAGCCAGTAGCCGGCTGGCCGAGTCCCTTGTGATTGCCGAAGAAAAGAAGATGTTGGACCGAGTCGTGGCCATGGCCGGCAAACAGTCGGCCTTGTCCCCCGATCCCAAGGAGTATGATGCCCAAGGATCTTTCCAGCCGACCAAGGAGACGAAGAAGATACCTCTTGACCCCGAGCACCCAGAAAGGTTTGCCGTCATCGGGGCAAACCTAAACAGCAAATAGGAAGGCGAGCTCGGCGATTTCCTCCGTGAGAATCGGGACATCTTTGCATGGTCCCCTAAGGACATGCCGGGTGTTCCGAAGGAATTCGCCGAGCACAAGCTACACGTCCGAGAAGACGCAAAACCAGTCAAACAACCCCTCCGCCGACTGTCGGAGGAGAAAAGAAGGATTGTAGGAGAAGAGATAGCCCGGCTTCTGGCAGCCGGCTTCATTATGGAGGTTTTCTTTCCAGAGTGGCTCGCCAACTCGGTCCTCGTGCTAAAGAAGAACAACAAGTGGCACATGTGCATAGACTATACGAGCCTCAACAAGGCCTGCCCCAAAGATCCCTTTACCTTGCCAAGGATTGATCAAGTGATAGACTCCACGGCCGGATGCGAGCTGTTGAGTTTCTTGGATGCTTACTCAGGATACCACCAGATAAAGTTAAATCTGACAGACTGCCTAACGACTGCCTTCATCACGCCATTCGGAGCTTTCTGCTACATGACTATGACATTCGGCTTAAGAAATGTCGGTGCCACTTTTTAGTGTTGCATGCAGAAGTGCCTCCTCAAGCAGCTCGGTAGAAATGCCCACGTCTACGTAGACGACATTGTGGTGAAGACGGAGAAGCGCGGCACCTTGCTGGAAGACCTCAAGGAAACATTTGAGAACCTGCGCCGGTTCCAGATCAAGATTAACCCCGAGAAATGCGTGTTCGGAGTGCCAGCCGGCCAGCTCCTAGGCTTCCTGGTCTCCGAACGCGGCATCGAATGCAACCCAGTAAAGATCAAGGCCATTGAGAGAATGGCGATTCCCACCAAACTTCGAGACGTCCAGAAGCTCATCGGGTGCTTGGCCTCCCTGAACCGCTTCATCAGCCGGCTCGGAGAGAAAGCTCTCCCCCTCTACCGCCTCATGAAGAAGACCAATCACTTCGAGTGGAATGACCAGGCCGACCAAGCTTTTCACGAGATGAAGAAGATGCTGGCCGCGCCGCCTGTCCTGGCGGCGCCGACTGAGAAAGAGCCCATGCTCCTCTACATTGCTGCAACCAGCCGGGTGGTCAACACCGTCATCATAGTCCAGCGCCCAGAAGAGGGCCGAGCCCAGCCGGTCCAGAGGCCGGTGTACTATTTGAGTGAGGTGCTGTCTACCTCGAAGCAGAACTACCCGCACTATCAGAAGATGTGCTATGGCATGTACTTCGCCGCCAAGAAGCTGAAGCCCTACTTCCAAGAGCACCCCATCACGGTCATATGCACTGCCCCGCTGGACGAGATCATAGGCAGCCGGGATGCATCCGGCCGGGTGGCGAAATGCGCCATCGAGCTGGCCCCCTACACGATCTTCTACCAGCCTCGCACTGCCATCAAGTCCCAAGCATTGGCCGACTTCCTCGTTGACTGGGCCGAGACTCAGTACCTGCCGCCAGCTCCCGACTCCACTCATTGGCGCATGCACTTCGACGGGTCCAAGATGCGCACTGGCTTGGGAGCCGGCGTCATCCTCACCTCCCCCAAAGGCGACAAGCTCAATTACACGCTGGAAATTCACTTTGCCACCTCCAACAACATGGCCGAGTACGAGGCACTCATACACGGGCTCCGGCTTGCCAAAGAACTCGGTATTCGCCGGATCCTATGTTACATCGACTCGGACTTGGTAGTCCAACAATCATCTGGCGACTGGGATGCCAAGGACGCAAATATGGCAAGCTACCACTTCCTCGTTCAGTAGATCAGTGGGTACTTTGAAGGATGCGAGTTCCTCCACATACCGCGAGCCGGCAACGAGCCAGCGGATACCCTGGCTCGAATAGGCTCCACTCGGCAGGCAATACCAACCGGTGTCTCTCTGCAACGCCTCCTCAAGCCGTCTATTAAGCCGTCTCCAGAGTCCGATTCCATCTTCGTGCCGCCTGACCCCGACGCAGCCGGGTCCGGCTCGAAGAACCAAGCAGGTAACCCGGGGACTTCGATAGTCGGCCCCGGGACATCAGCAGATGGCTCGGGGACTTTCGTAGTTACGCCCAACCCGGGGACTGCCACACCCGGCTCGGGGACTGCGGTAGCCGGCCCGGGGACTGCACCAACACAATAGTCGGCGGCCGACTCCAGCATTTCACCACCCAGCCCGCCCGCCCTGGTCGCAGTAGCCGTGTTGGCAATAGAAGAAGTCGCAGCTCCATCTTGGGCCCAGTCCATCCTCAACTTCCTAATAAACCAAGATCTGCCGGCTGACGAAACAGAGGCAAGACAAGTCCAACACCGAGCCGGAGCATACACAATCATCAACAGAGAGCTTGTCAAGCGCAGTGTCACTGGAGTCTTCCAGCGATGCGTCGAGCAAGAGAAGGGCATTGCAATCCTCAGAGAGATCCACCAAGGAGAATGCGGCCACCATGCGGCCTCAAGGTCACTCGTCGCCAAAGCTTTCCGCCATGGTTTCTTTTGGCCGACTGCTTTGGATGACGCCAAGGAGTTAGTTAAACATTGCAAAGGGTGCCAACTCTTCAGCTCCAAGCAACACATGCCGGTTTCGGCACTCAAGACCATTCCCCTCACTCAAGCCCCGACTGGTTGTACCACTGGAACGTTCGGCCGGCTGTTGGCTCGATGAGCTGCCGGCCGTCCTCTGGAGTCTGCGCACTACCCCAAACAAGTCAACCAGCTTCACTCCTTTCTTCCTCGTATATGGTGCTGAGGCGGTCATCCCAACTGACATCGAGTTCGACTCGCCTCGGGTAACCATGTACACGGAGGCGGAGGCCAAGGAAGCACGAGAAGACGACATCGACCTGCTGGAAGAAGGCCGGCTGTTAGCCCTCAGCCGGTCCGCCATCTATTAGCAGGGCCTGCACCGCTACCACAGCCGGAAGGTCAAGCCAAGATCCTTCCAAGAGGGTGATCTTGTGCTCCGGCTGATCCAGCGAACAGCCGACCAACACAAGCTCTCGGCCCCTTGGGAGGGCCCCTTCGTCATTAGCAGAGCTTTAGGCAACGACTCCTACTACTTGATCGACACGCAGAAGCCGAAGGCACGCAAGAGAGATGATTCCGGCAAGGAGTCGGAATGACCATGGAACGCCAACCTCCTCCGAAGATTTTACAGTTGAAATGTAGTATGTATCATGCTAACTTTTGTACTAAGTACGAGACAATAGGCCCCCCGAGGAGAGCTCGGGGACTGCCATCTTTTATCTATGAATGAAGAGTATCATGCTTATGATCATGTCATTACATTTACCTTTTTCATCCGGCACCGGGTTCGACTAGTCGGACTGGGGACTGGCCGCCTTGAGTTATATTAAAAGTCCTACCCGCGGTCAGACAAGTAGTGTGCCGGCACCCAAGCCTTCTCTTGCCAAAAGTCGCAGTTCGAAGAACCGGCTGTCTGGCTAGCAAGAGTTAAAGGCAGGAAAGCACGCCCACACGAAAAACGGCTAGGGACTAATGGACTAATATAACAAAAGCCGGTTTTCTCCCACCACCGACCAACTACTAGAGTAGCCGGCCGGCCGGCTTCCATTCACCTCGCTTCAATCTAAGAAAGCTCGAGTACTTGCCTTCCCAAAAGGGGAAGGCGGCAAAGGAAACAGCCTAAGGATAAAAAGCATACGCGAGTGGAAGCCAAACACACACACGATCATATTTACACAAAAGACCTTCGAAAGGCCAGCATTCAACATAGTTTGAATACACCCCCAGTGGGTGGAACTGCGCAAGTTTAATAAAAATTGTTCAAAGGGTAACAAGCAGGAAAAGCAAGGATGGCAGATTAAGCCAAGGGAGCGACTGGCGAGTCGGGCAGGTCGGTAGAGACGGCAGTGCCGGCTGGAGGAGTGGCCGGCTGGCGAACCTCGGCATGATCACCACCTCCCGCAGAGGGCGCGCTAGCACGGGCCTCGTTGCTGGAGGCACGGTTAGGCTGAGGCTGGCTGGCCGCTTCACCGGCCGGCTCGACATCCTCGCCTTCCTCTCCTTCGTCGTCTTCGCCTTCATCGCTGGAAGCGATCTCCTCCACCGAGTCCTCGCCCTCTGCCGGGTTCAGCCCGAACCATTCCTCCGGCTGGGCAACACCGTCATCATTTATCTCAGGAGCAAAGGTCCTGATGTCAGTGCACTCGGTGATCATCGAGGCACGCTGAGCGATAGCCGGCCGCACCTCCTCCATCTCCTCGTCGGCTTCCAGCCGCCAGGTGCGCAGTTGGTCCAGGTTCAGCCCGGGATACCAGGCTCGGACGAACTCCAGCGCCCGCCTAGCTCCAAGCCGGGCTGCCGATGCCTTCCAGGCCTCAAAGCGGCCAACCGCAACCTCCAGCCAGTCGGCAGTCCGACTCGGGGTGCGGGGAATCGTCTCGCCTGGCCAGAGGGCGGCCAACACCTACGCCCCGGCGCGCTGGAGGCGGCAGAGCATGCGGTGAGCCGGCTGCAGCCGGGCTTGGACCGCCAAGAGTTGCTCCTCAAGCGTCCGGCTCGTGTCCGGCGCGATTTCAGCCCCCGCCTACCGGCGCGCCTCGTGGTGGGCCTCGATGGTCTGGGTGGCAAGGACAGAGTAGCTGGGGAAGTAGTCTGCACAAAGAGCAAAAAGCAGCACAAGTTAGAACACAAATCAGGGGGCAAGGGGTAAGCAAGGAGTGAGGAAGGCGGCTTACCATCGATCAGATCCTCAATCCGGCCGTAGCCCTCGCTTAGCGCCCGTTTTGCCTCAGCCCAGCCCGCCGCTTCGGTCTCGAACTCAGCTTTGAGGGCATCCTCGCTGTCCTGCACCTTCTTCAGGGCCGCCTTGTGGTTCTCCTCCTGGTCGGCCAACTTCTTGGTCAAGCGGTCACGCTCCAGGACTAAGGCGTTGCACTCGGCTTCCTTAGCGTGAAGGGCGGCCTGGGCCCCGCCGAGCTGCTCCCTCAAGTCGGCATTGGCTCCTACAAGCGCGAAGACAAAGGAAAAGTCAATAAGGAAGAAGTCGTCAGGGAAGATCCGACCCGACTACTCAGCAGTCGGCCCGAATCTCGGGGACTACACCCAGTGGGTGCGCTGACGCGCCCCCACAGGAGATGAACGAGACTAAGCACGCACTCCGGCTGTTGGTCAGGTCCTCGGTCTTCTGGCCCTGCTCCTGAGCCTGGGAGTTGAAGGCAGCAGCGCGGTGGTTATGGTATTCCTGGAAGAACAGACGGGATGCAAGAATAAGATAGTTGTCAGGACCTAGTAAGTTCCAAGCCGCCTGCTCAGCAGCCGACTCGGAACTCGGGGACTACACCCAGTGGGTGCGCTAACGCGCCCCCACGGAAGAAATCAAAAAAGCAAAACAACCAAGGCCAGAAGGCTCACCCAGATGACGACCCGTGTCGTGAGAAACTCTTGGGTATATCGCTGCAGCGAAGCGGCCTGAGCTTGAAGCCGGTTCCGGACCTCCTGGGCCGCCGTATTCAGCTCGGTCGTCCCCCCGCTGGGCGTCCACTCGGAGATGCTGGCGTTGGCCGCCTCCAGGGCCTCCGCCGTCCGGCCGGGGCCCGCAGCTCTGTGCGGCTCCGACACGGAGATAGCTCCCTCTACGCGCCGACGAAATGCCGGCTGCACCTCGAGGCCGGCTCCTGCCTCCTGCTCGCCCCCAGCCGGCTGCTCTGGCGCCGCGGCTGGTCGGCCGCCTTGGCCCGCTCCAGTTGGCGCCGTCTGCGGCGCCTCCTCCACGAAGACCATGTGGTCCTCCCTCCTCTCCATCACTGGTGGATCTCGGTCAACCTCCTCCGACGGGGGCACGGGGATGTCGGGGCCACGGCGCAGAGGGGAACGATGAGCTGTGAAGGCTGGTTGCGCGAGGCCTCCGCCTCCCTCTCCGCGGCCACCGCCTCCGCCCGGGCCTTGGCCGCCGCGCCGGCCTGCTCCTTCGCCGCCTGGGCGGTCCTTCGCTCCGCCGCCTCCCGCTCCTCCCGGGCCTCCCGTGCGTTCCGCACCGTGGCCTCCATGAGGTCAGCGCGGGGATCCACGCGGCGGGAGCCTGAGGACCCTCCGGTCGGCCCGACTACGGAGCCGCCAGGACCTCGCTCGAGGGAAAGCGGTGCCCTGCCCGGCGAGCAAAGAAAAGTTTAGAAGAGCCTCAATCGAAGAAGACAACAAAAGTACAAGACACTTTACACTTACGCCGAGATCGCCTGCGACTGTTTCACCGCCTTGCAGAAGCGGGCCGCCTTCATGGTCGCTTCCTCCAGCTTGGTCGCCGCTGTGGAACTTTTGGACTTCTTCGGCCGGCTGCCGAAGTAGGTCGGCACGGCCCGGCGTTTTTGCGCGCCGCCACGGGCAGTCGGTGCGGCAGACGGGCCCACGCCTTGATGATCAGGCGCCGGCTGGCGGTGCGGAACGGCTTCGACCTCGTCATCGTCCACCCAGTCCTCAAGGCCGGCCCCGAGCCTCGCACCGCCTGCCTCGTCGCCTTCGGCATCTTCCATGGCGGCCACTCCCAGGTCCGGATCATTGACGTTGTCCACCGTGCGGTCGGGGAGGAGCTGGCGCTCTACCCCTGCGGCCCCGGCCTTCGGCGGAAGAAATGGGTTCTGCCGAGGGCAAACCAATCGATCAGAAGTCGGCCATCATGAGGCCGGCTACCAAAGGAAGAAAAGAAGAAAAACTTACAACAGGCGGGGGGTTGGCGCGAGAATACGGCCCCTTGCCGTATCGCCAATCCTCGGCGAGCTTGCAGTTGGAGATGTAGTTCACCATGTAAGACACCTCGACATGAGGCATCTCCCTGGTGCTCAGCCGACACAGGTCGAAGCGGCCGCTCATCTGACAAATCATGTGGGACCGGCCATGGAGCGGAAGTATTCGGCGCTCCACGAAGGCGGCCACCAGGTCGGCTCCGGTCAGGCCCTCCGACTGGATCATCACCCGGAGCCGGGCGACGGCTGCGTTCCCGGCCTGAGACAATGACCTGGCCCGGTAGCTCCACAAGGGTTGCCTCCCAGCCGGCGGGCCGGCTACGTAAGCCGGCAGGTTGACAAAGTCGCCTTGCTGAGCGACGTTCTTCACGTAAAAATAAGACTTCTGCCAGAGCTTCACCGACTGGATCAGCGGGATGGGCGGGAACAGATTGTTCTCAACCGCCCGCCTCATGGTGATGAAGGCTTCGTAGGGGGCGGGCACGCCCGCGACAACGGTGCCGAGCTTGCACTGGAAGAATTCTCCCCAGAGCTTGAGAGTGGGGAGAACCCCAAGAAAGCCCTCGCACAGGGTGACGAAAGCCGACAGCAGCATCACCGTGTTGGGTCTGAGGTGATGCGGCTGGAGGTGGTAAAACTCAAGAAAGGCGCAAAGGAATCCGCTCGCCAGGAGGCCGAAGCCGCGCAGGCAGTGCGGGCAGAAGATTACCCGCTCGCCCTCCTCCGGTGCCGGCGAAATCTCCCTCGCCGGCGCACGACGAACCTGCACGTAGTTAGCGCCGGCAGACGCCGCGTCTGGCGGAGGAACTCAACGTGGTCCTCCTGGACGTTGGATCCGTCCCACGAGCTCGACAACGCCGTGGGAGCGACGCGGCGAGGAACAAGACGATGCGACGGTGGAGACGCGCACGACCACGCTACGGCGGGACCGAAGGAACCGAGAGGTCCGAGGCGGAGCGGCATGGCAATGGGTCACTGCGGCGGCGGAAGGAAGGAGAAGGAAGGTGAGAAAGGGTGGGGCGAGGGAGAGCGTGCGAGCCTCTGCTGCCCTCTCCTACCCCTAATTATAGACCCGCGCGGTGGAACCAAGGAGGCGTGGTGTGGGGGAACGTGGGATCAACTGCGCCCACTCCCCCATGTTCCGCGATTATTGCACACTGATGACGTGAGGAAACCGCCGCGGGAAGGCGAGCGGTCCGTTGTGGGCCGCAGAAGATCCGCGCTCGGGCCGAGGCCTAGAAGTGGTGGGCCCGGGCCTGCCGCGGTGTCCCATCGCGCGCGTGCGTTGGTAGGTTTTCCTTGCCACGTGGCCCGTGGGGTGGCGTGCAGTCAGCTCGCAGGCCGGCCCACGTTCCCGCTTACAAGATACGGGGCTTTTCGAAGACGGTGCGCATAAGCAAAGCCGACTCCTCAGGATAGGAAGCTGACCCAGCTTCTCGTCCCTTTGTCAGCCTCGAAGCTCGATCAGCTTCGGGGTCTACTGCCGGAGTAAATGACCATGGGTAGCCTAGCCGGCTCCCCCTGCCCCTTCTGAAAAAATTATGAGCCGATACGGCCCTCAAGGGTCCAAGACGTGGGGCCGCCTTCCCCTTGCCGGTTGTCTCCCAGGCCGACTATCGGAAGGCGGCCCGGCTTTAGCCCTCATGAAGAAAGCCGTGGGAGGGCCGGCTCCAAGAAGCCGGCCGCGAGAAGGCCGACTCCAACAAGCCAGCTCCCACAAAGTGGTCAAGATCGTACCCTCGAAGTCTGCATCCACATACCAGCGATGTGACGGGGCATGGCTACAGTGAAGCCTACCACCCCCGAATCCCGGAGCATGCCTGGCACAATGCGCCGTACGGGGTGGCCATGACCCATCCGGCACGGCACTGTTGCCATGCTGCCCCTGATGCCACCCGCGACGGGCCGTTAGCACGGCCCACGGGCGATGGGCCCTTTCGGGCAGAGAGACACCCGAAGGCGGCCAGGCCTCCCCTAGTCGGCCCAAGACAGGGCCGGCTCCCCACAGCCGGCCTGCCCCCTCCCTCGAAGGAGACGCCCCATTAAGGAGACAAGACGCGGTGAGGCTACAGCGATCGCCCGCCAGACGGCGGCACTGTAGCCACGCCCACCTCGGCGAAGCCCTCGTCACCAGGATTGAAGCAATAGTAACTAGCCACCGACAAGGCCCATGACAGTGGGGCTTGCCTGTCGACCAAGGAGCCGGCAGCCGGCGGGACCCACCAGCCGGCGGGCCCCAGCAGCCGGCGCAGAAGCCGGCGAGCGTAGACACAGACGGCCGGGGCCCACACCCAACCGGATTACCATTGTACCCCCGGGGGGTAGGCCTATATAAACCCCCCGGGACACCCATGCAAATGAGGGATCCAAGCTAGTTCTAGACACCACATAGAGAGGAGAGGAGAGCTAGCTGCGCCCTTCTTCTTCTTCTTCTCACCAAACAGCTCAAGGAGCATCTTGTAGCTACTTGTTCATCTAGTGATCATGCGGAGACCCCGCAGAGCAGCAGTAGGGGTGTTATCTCCACGGAGAGCCCCGAAGCTGGGTAAGATTCGCCGGTGTGCATGTCTTCGCCTCATCCCGTTTCCGGGCACCAGCGACGTCTTACTAGCTCCCACATTGATAAGCCACCCGTTGGCATATGTCGCACCTACCACCCGACAACGATGAATGCCGAAATGTTGATGATGAAGTTCGGGGCCAGATCATGGAAGTCCAGCCCGTAATTGAACATGAGACCGTGGACGAATGGATGAAGGGGAAACCCCAGTCCACATAGGAAGTGGTGGAGGAAAACTACCCTCTCATGGGGTTCTGGGGTAGGGACGATCTGCCCCACAGCGGGCAGCTGATGCGCGATATTCGCGGCTAAGTATCCGGCTTCGCGCAGCTTCTTGATGTGTCCCTCCGTAACGGAGGAAGCCATCCATTTGCCTCCCGCTCCGGACATGATTGGAGAAGGTCGAGGGGAAGGATGTGGGCTTGGGAGTTGGAGCTCGAGTGCGCAAGAGTGGATGAGCAAGGAGGAAGAAGGCGTGGGTAGAAAAAGGTTAAACCTTGTCCCTTCATAAGGGCGGCCGAAACTACGCGCCCCCACTAGACTGGTAAAACTCGCTTATCCCCCAAGCGCCGTAATCGATGGCGCGGTTGGGTTACCCACACCCGTATTGATGAGAATCCCGTAATAAGGGGAACACGATCTCTGCTTTGACAAGACGTGTCAAGAAACCGCCCCGCGTTGTGTGCGGGGCTAGTTAAAGGAAACGGTTCGAATAATTACCGGGCCATGGCATAATGTCATGTTGCCAAAACGTGTCAGCAGATTATATTTGTGGAAATATTATTCTCTCTATGGTGGTATGTGGAACTTATTTTGCAGGGTCGGACACTATCGTCATTGAAGCCTGGTACAGGGGCTACTGAGGGAGTCCTGGATTAGGGGGTCTCCAGACAACCGAACTATATCCTTTTGCCGGACTGTTAGACTATGAAAATACAAGATTGAAGACTTCGTCTCTTGTCTGGATGGAACTCTACACGGATATGGATATCTCCTCCTTTGTAACCGACCTTGTGTAACCCTAGCCCCCTCCGGTGTCTATATAAACCGGAGGGTTTTAGTCCGTAGGACAACAACAATCATACCATAGGCTAGCTTCTAGGGTTTAGCCTCTCCGATCTCGTGGTAGATCAACTCTTGTAATACTCATATCATCAAGAATAAATCAAGCACGACGTAGGGTTTTACCTCCATCAAGAGGGCCCGAACCTAGGTAAAACATCGTGTCCCCTGCCTCGTGTTACCATCCGCCTTAGACGCACAGTTCGGGACCCCCTACCCGAGATCCGCCGGTTTTGACACCGACACTCAGTGTCAACATTGTGCTTCGATGCAAACGGGAATGCCAAGAAAGAATACGATGCACCAGTATCAAAAAGTACTTTTACAGGAACATCATTAACAGGAAGGTTACCCATAATCACATCTGACGAGTCCTCTGCCTGAGCTGCGTTCATCAAGTTGACCTTGGCGTGCTTGGGATTATGCTTGACCACTACGGTGCTAGCAGATCTCACAGGAGGAGGAGGAAGACGCCTCTGATTGAAGCATTTGTTGGCATAGTGACCCTTCTGCTGACACTTGTTGCACGTGACCTCCGAGAGCGGACGGTGATACGAAGCACTTGATCTTGGAGCATGAGATGAAGTCTTGTTCTGAAAGCCTGGGTTGGGTGGGTGGGAAGATCCATTGCCACCTTTGCTCTTCTGCTGATAAGGCTGACGAAACGGAGGAGGAAGCAACCAATACTTTTGCTGCTTAGTTGCCACTTGAGTTGAGGAAGAAGGAGTTGCATCCCTGACTCGCTTCTTGGAAGCATCACACTTGAGTTGAGCAGTCTCTTGTTTCAGTGCCATGTTGTAAAACTCATCGTACTTCTACGGCTCAAAAAGCACGAGAGCTAGTTGAAGATCTTCTCTGAGGCCACCTATGAACTGATAAATCATGCTCTTCTCGTCGGGGACGTCCTGCTTGGCGAAACGAGCGAGCTTCTGGGACATGATGTTATACTGGTAAACAGACAAGCTGCCTTGCTTCAGATTGCGGAACTCCTCATGCTTGCTCACAATAACACTCTGAGGAATGTGGTGAGCTCTAAAGTCTTGACGGAAGTCATCCCAGGTAATCACACGACCTCCTCTAGAATCTTTATATTGCTGATACCATTCTGCAGCTTGGTCTTTGAGTTGGAATGAGGCAAACTTGACAAAGTCCTTAGGCCTGACGTTGCTGCACTCGAAATGCTTGCAAATATCCACGAGACAATCATCAGCGTCTGTTGCCTTGACACAATTACTGAAGGTCTTTGGCTGCTTAGCGAGGAACTGGTTGAGTGTAGCAAACTGATTCAGATAGTTGCCATGGCCTTGATTCCCTTGGTTGCGCTCTTGCAAAAGCTGCATGATCAGTTGCGTGTTTGCATTGGTAGCGGCCATCACAGCTTGCCATGCGTTTGGAGGTGGAGGTGGTGGTGGCGGATCAGGATTCGAACTCGTAGGAGGAGCCATCCTGAAGAGGGTGACATCCGTTAGCATCTTGACAGACATTTATTCAAGCTGAATCAAATGGATCGAAATTGCAACATATAGTCTTAACATCCGAACAAAATGAACGAATGCATTCCAATTGAAATGGTCACACTTCCACAAATTGAGAAGCCACTTAGATAGAGGTAGAAGAAGAATAAAACAATAAGGTACGAACATGAAAAAATACTTGGTGAGGATTACCCAATCACAAACCAAATATCCGCGGAAGAAATACTAGAGCTACAAGAATTCCCACTTATGAAACTCTCGAACCTTTCCGGTTATGCAATCAGGTGTTGGGGATACATGGGAAGCATAATATCTCACCCAAAGCTAGCAAATCCTACATCCAGCTGTATCCATCCTTCAACACATAACCAAGAAACCTTCGGAAATCATTTACCTCAACCTCTGAAAAGCATCCGTTATACGAGTTATGGCGATACTCTCGAACTCCCGCCCCAGTACTGGGTGGCGTCGAGGTTATCTCACCAACAATTGCATAAAAGAGATTTTCGATGTCGGCGAAACTCAGGTATTCTAGAATTGCAATGATAAAATTGTGACGACAGCACCTCGGAGCTCAACTCCCCGGGACACTGCCACAACCCCTAAATGTCAGGAGGCACCAAGAACAATGTTCTCGTCACAAAACCATCGGAACGATTCCAAGATACCCGCGTGATCCTAAATTTTTTTAGTGAAATTTGAGAAGAGAAGAGTCAAAACTCTACATCAGGATGCCTCACCAGAGCGACGAAGGGACTGAGGAGTAAAAAGAATCCTACTCTCCGATATATATAATCCAAAATGACTCAAAACATTTCTCTAGACTCAACAACGCCAACGATTCGATCAAGTAGGGGGGCTCCTAAGTCGGGGAAGGCTCTGATTACCAACTTGTAACGCCCACGATGCGGCTATATCTCCCACGTGTCGAAGCACGACTTAGAGGCATAACCACATTGTAAGCAATGTCGCAAGTGAGGTAATCTTCACAACAACCCATGTAATAATAAGGAAAAGAGATACATAGTTGGCTTACACTCGACACGTAACACAATAGCATAAATATCATTACATTCATCCAGATACAATCGAGGTCCAACTACGGAACCAAAATAAAGAACAACCCCAAATGCGACAAAGTGCCCGATCGCCCCAACTGGGCACCACTACTGATCGTCTGGAAAGGAAACATAGTATCGTCCTGAGTCCTCCTAGAACAACCTATGTTCAAGCATAACTCGAGACCGTGTTCTCTTCCCGGACTCCGCCGAAAAGAGACCATCACGGCCACACACTCTGTTGATTCATTTTAATTAAGTTAAGTTTAAAGTTATCTACAACCGGACATTAACAAATTCCCATCTTCCCATAACCGCGGGCACGGCTTTCGAAAGTTCAAATCCCTACAGGGGAGTCACAACTTAGCCCATGAAAAGCTCTCATGGTCAACGAAGGATATTCCTTCTCCCAAGAGAACCGATCAGACTCGGAGTCCCGGTTACAAGACATCTCGACAATGGTAAAACTAAACCAGCAAAGCCGCCCGAATGTGCTGACAAATCCCGATAGGAGCTGCACATATCTCGTTCTCAGGGCACACTCAAATGAGACATCCTACGAGTAAAACCAACCCTCAAGTTGCCCCGAGGTGGCCCCGCAGTCTACCCGGTTCAGACCAACACTCAGAGGAGCACTGGCCCAGGGGGGTTTAAATAAAGATGACCCTCGGGCTCCGGAAACCCAAGGGAAAAGAGGCTAGGTGGCAAATGGTAAAACCAAGGTTGGGCATTGCTGGAGGAGTTTTATTCAAGGCGAACTGTCAAGGGGTTCCTATTATAACCCAACCGTGTAAGGAACACAAAAGCAAGGAACATAACACCGGTATGACGAAAACTAGGGCGGCAAGAGTGGAACAAAACACCAGGCATAAGCCCGAGCCTTCCACCCTTTACCAACTATATAGGTGCATTAAAGTAGACAAGATAATATAATGATATCCCAACAATAAAAATGTTCCAACAAGGAAGAAACTCCAATCTTCACCTGCAACTAGCAACACTATAAGAGGGGTTGAGCAAAGTGGTAACATAGCCAAACAACGGTTTGCTAGGACAAGGTGGGTTAGAGGTTTGGCATGGCAATATGGGAGGCATGATAAGCAAGTGGTAGGTATCGTAGCATAGGCATAGCAAAAGAGCGAGCATCTAGCAAGCAAAGATAGAAGTGATTTCGAGGGTATGATCATCTTGCCTGCAAAGTTCTCCAAGTTGATGTTAGCTTGATCCTCGTAAACGTACTCAACGGGCTCCTCGATCATGTACTCGTCTCCCAGCTCTACCCAAAGCAAGAACACAAGAAAAAGGGAGACACAATCAACCACGTGCAATGCACAAGCAACATGATGCAAAACATGGCATGATATGCGGGATGCGGTATGTGATGCATATGCATGCTTCGGAAAGGAAATGATTGAACCTGGCCTCAACTTGGAAAACTAATAGTCCCACTGGAAAGAGGAGTTGATTTCGGTCGAAATCGATATAAAGATCACCGGAATCGGATGCATGGTTTGCAAATGACAAGCAAAACAAATATGGCACCGATCTGCGATTAACAGCACGAGGCCATCTAAATGCATCAAGAACAACATGCTACAGCACTCTAACATAGCAAAAAAAATACATGGCAGCGATCGACTCAAGATGCTTGATAAAAGATGAACACCAAGCTACGGCTAATTCACTCAATAGCAAGTTCAAACAAGCATGGCAAAAGTGCAAAAGATATCAGGTTACAGACTTTGTGAAAATAACAACATGCCAGGAATTTAACATCAGGAAGCAAAGTTTAGAGCATGATAACAACATGCTACAGGAACATATCATGGCAAATCAAGGCATGGCATGAAGCTACTCAAAGCATACAACAAAAATCCCTTACTAACCATAAGCCAAAAGGGATCAGAAAATACAATGGCAACCATGTGAACATAGCAATTATCATTAACAGATTCAGACTTAGAAGAAAACTGGAACATGGCAAAACAGATATTAAGTAGGCATGTTTACGAGCTCGATGCACTCACCAAAAGGCATAGCATGACAAACTAAGCATACACGCATCAAGTAGACATGACATAGAAGCTAAACATGGCAAGAACAACAACATAGCATGCACGGATCAACTACAACAACCTCGGCAAAAAATGCTTAACATGTAAACATTCTGCCAGGAACATTTTATAGCAAAAGTAGAGCTCGATTGACTCAAGCTAGGGTGCTCCATAAATGCAAAGAATACATGGAGGATAGAGCACTACAATATCTACTAAACATCCTTACTGATCACGCTCAAAAGAGGCATGTATCACTCTGTAGTAACAAGAACACATGGCATAAAAATAATGACAGGACAAAGACTTAGAATATTTCTAAGTCCCTGAAATCAGCAACATTAAGAGGGCTACTTTGCATGCTTGTGCTAGTCACCACCGAGATCACAAAATTACATGGCATACACCCCTGTAAAGATAGCATGGCATACTTCAAAACTCATGTAGGGCTCAAGTTCATAGGAGGCACACATTAATCATGGCAAAAATGACAAATGAGCAATTGCTGATAAGAATCTGAAACTAACAGAAACTAACACTCTTCCAACAGCATTTAGGGCATCAAGATGAGCTCAAATGAACATGATGCAATGAGATGAAATGAAGTACTCGTCGAGTCGAACAATTTGATATGCTACACGTCCAAAATGGAGCCTCGGATGCAGAGTTATGCCATGATGAAAAATGCATAAAAACCCAGGGTTAGGGTAAAAGCCAACCGATCCAGATCCAGATCCGGATCGCACGCGTCTCGAGGTGCTCACCGGAGAGTCGCCGGAATCTGACTTTGGGGCGCCGGAGTTGACGAGGAAGAGGCGGGGTGGTCAGATCTGGGTGGAGAGGACGACGGAGGAACGCGGTGGAGGTCGGCGCCGATGAGGGGGGGGGCTCGCCGGAGTCGGAGCTCTCCTCCGGCCGGCGAGGAACGCGGCGGCCGGCCGGGGCGAAGTGCGGCGGCGCGCGGGCGGTGAGGAGGCGCGGGGCGCGCGGTAGGTGGCGGCGGGCGACGTGGGCCGCGGGGGCCGATTCCGGGCTCAGCGGGCCGCGACAGTGGGAGGTGGCCGGCGTGCCACGTGTCGCGTCCTGGCTGGATGGCGCGGTTGTCCGGCGCCCGGAATGGAAGGGGGCTAGGTTAGGGTGCGAAATGACCCGGGATTTTCGGAGGGGAGGCTATATTTATAGGTAGAGGGAGCTAGGAGGCTCCAAATTGAGCACGGTTTTCGGCCACGCGATCGTGATCGAACGATATAGATGATGGAGGAGGTTTAGGTGGGTTTTGGGCCTCGTTGGAGAGGTGTTGGGCTGCAACACACACGACGCCTTTTCGGTCCCTCGGTTAACCGTTGGAGTATCAAACGAAGTACAAATGGCACGAAACTTGACAGGCGGTCTACCGGTAGTAAACCAAGGCCGCTTGGCAAGTTTCGGTCCAATCCGAAAACGTTTAACACCCACACATGAAAAGAGGTAGAAAGGGGCATCGGAGGACATAGGAGTGCCGGAATGCAAAACGGACAACGGGGAAAATGCTCGGATAGATGAGACGAACACGTATGCAAATGCGATGCACAAGATGACATGATATGAGATGCACTCTTCATGACGTATGCAAAACAACACGAAGACAAAAACCCGACAACGAAGAAATAACATAACTTAGTGCCGGAAATGGCAAGAGGTGGAATACGAATATGGCAAGTTACATACGGGGTGCTACAGCATCAACACCAACAATGGCTCGCAGTTCACTAGAAATCTCTTCAAAACATATTGTGCTAACCTTGGAACGCAGATATGCTATGCCTCAGTGGCACACCCGAGGAGCAAGGGCCAAGCTGAGCACACCAACGCAGAGGTCCTGAGAGGCCTCAAGACAAGAACCTTCAAGAAGAAGCTCGAGGCCTGCGGTAGGGGTTGGCTCGATGAGCTCCAGTCCGTGAAGTGGATCGTCCGCACAACCGCGACCAAGCCAACAGGCGAAACTCCATTCTTCCTCGTCTACGGAGCTGAAGTGGTTCTCCCACATGAGGTCTGGCATCGCTCCGCACGGGTCCTGGCGTTTGACGAGGCACGCCAGGAGGCCACGCGGGGGATAGTCCTCATGCCGGGGGAGGAACGCTGCTGTCAAGCCTCGCTCCGAGCGGCAAGGTACCAGCAGGCGCTGCGGCGGTATCACTGCCGCAGCGTTTGCTCCAGGACGCTCGAGGTGGGTGATCTCGTCCTACGGAGGGTGCTCTCCAGGGAAGGGCTGCATAATCTTTCACCCACATGGGAGGGACCGTTTAGGGTCGCTCGTGTCTCCAGGCCTGGCGCCGCGCGCCTGGAGACGCAGGACGGGATCCCCATCCAGAACACTTGGAATATCAAGCACCTCTGGAAGTTCTACCCATGAAATAAGACCCAGTGCCTATGAAGGTCTCCGCTCATGACACTCTCACGTAATAATGAGTGGGGTTGTACACGCCCTGGAGTCTCTGGAGAGCCGCCCTCGGGCCTCAGGGGCTCCCTCCACGTCCTAGTGGTAGCACTTAGCTCCGCACTGGTGAGAAGACTAGACTAGGTGCCGGATGCGACTGTTCATTTGCTTGCTTTCTGTAGTTGGTTTGTGATCTATTTTTAATGGAGTTTGGAGTTCTTGCATTTTGGATTGCCAAGTTGGATTTCCCTCTCGTCTTTTCTCTTGACCATCGGTCTCCGCCTAGGAGGGGCGGCAGTTGCCCACCGCACTTCCTCGCGCGTATCCTGCGCGGGGGCTGGGCAGGTATGTGCGTGCACGTCGGGCTCGCCTCGTGATATGTCTCCAACGTATCTATAACTTTTTATTTCTCCATGCTGTTATATTATCAATCTTGGATGTTTTATAATCATTTTATATCATTTTTTGGTAGTAACCTATTGACATAGTGCCAAGTATCAGTTGTTGTTTTTTCCATGTTTTTTACATCACAGAAAATCAATATTAGATGGAGAACAAATGCCACGAAACTTTACAGAGAATTTTTATGGGACAGAAGGAACACAACGGGCCCTGGCTGCACCTGGGGGGTGCCCCAAGGGGAGCACAACCCACCAGGGCGCGCCAGGAGGGCCTGGCGCGCCCTGGTGGGTTGTGCCCACCTCGGGTGCCCCCTAGACCGCCTCTTTGCTCTATAAATACCCCAATATTCCCAAAACCCTAGGGGAGTCGACGAAATATTGATCCAGCTGCCGCAGAGTCTAGAACCGCTAGATCCAATCTAGACACCATCTCGGATGGGGTTCACCACCTCCATTGGTGCCTCTCTGATGATGCGTGAGTAGTTCTTTGTAGACCTTCGGGTCCGCAGTTAGTAGCTAGATGGCTTCCTCTCTCTCTCTCTCTCTCTTGATTCTCAATATAATGGTCTCTTGGAGATCCATATAATGTAACTCTTTTGCGGTGTGTTTGTTGGGATTGATGAACTTTGAGTTTATGATCAGATCTATCTCTTTTTATATCCATGAAAGTATTTGAGTTTCTTTGATCTCTTTTATGCATGATTTCTTATAGCCTCGTATTTCTTCTCTGATATTTGGGTTTTGTTTGGCCAACTTGATCTATTTATCTTGCAATGGGAAGAGGTGCTTTGTAGTGGGTTCGATCTTACGGTGCTTGATCCCAGTGATATAAGGGGAACCGACACGTATGTATCGTTGCTACTAAGGATAAAACGATGGGGCCTATCTCTACATAGATAGATCTTGTCTACATCATGTCATCGTTCTTATTGCATTACTCCATTTCTCCATCGACTTAATACACTATATGCATACTGGATAGCGGTCGATGTGTGGAGTAATAGTAGTAGATGCAGGCAGGAGTCGGTCTACTAATCTTGGACATGATGCCTATGTAATGATCATTGCCTAGATATCATCATGGGTATTTGCAGTTCTATCAATTTCCCAACAGTAATTTGTTCACCCACCGTTTGCTATTTTTCTAGAGAGAACCCACTAGTGAACCTATGACCCCCGGGTCTCTTGCTCATATTATTTGTCTTTGCGATCTACTTTTATTTGCTTTTATTTTCAGATCTATTAATCCAAAAACCCAAAAATACTTTGCTGCACTTTATTTTATTTGCGATATATTTATTCAATCTATTACAACTTTCTCCTGTCACGCACCAATTTCCGGCACTGTGACCCGAAAGGGATTGACAACCCCTTTAACATGCTGGGTTGCGAGGATTTGTTATCTGTGTGCAGGGCTGCTTACGTTGTGTTTCTTGGTTCTCCTATTGGTTCGATAACCTTGGTTTCATATCTGAGGGAAATACCTACCGCCGATGTGTTGCATCATCCCTTCCTCTTTGGGGAAATACCGATGTAGCTTCAAGCGACATCAAAAGGAATATCTGGTGTCGTTGCCGGGAGGATCTTCAACATATACCAGGTTCCTAATCACAAATCTCATCTCCTCGCAATTTACATTATTTTTCATTTGCCTCTCGTTTTCCTCTCCACCATTTTGCAAAAAAAAATCGTTTTATTCGCCTTTTTCTCGTCAGATCTCATGTTTGCTTACGTTGCCATGTGCCTTCAATTTGCTTGCTAAAAATCTATTGTTATGGATCCTCATCCACTAGGTAATCTTTTTAAGAGATCTAATTATGTTGAACCAGTTGCCAGTGATTTAAGTGCACTAGATTATCTTTATGAAGTTTTGCTTGAGATTCGTGAATCTAAAAATTATGATGAAGAGATTTATGAAGTGATTCATGATAGCTCCTTGAATGAAAAGCATGATTGCAATGATTTTACTATAAATTCTATTAATGTCAATTGTGCTAATAATATGCAAAACCCCAAGCTTGGGGATGCTAATTTCGATATGTCCACTACTTATTGCAATGATGATGATTGGGGTGGTTCTTCTTATGATCTTGAAAATTTGTTTATGCCTCATGATGGATATGACATTAATAATAATGTTTGCAATAATATTGAAAGTGGGTTTGTAAGAGTATCAACTTTAGGTATTAATGATCCCACTACTTTGGAGAATTATCAATCTTGTGATTTTTTTGATAAAAGTGGGTTTGGAGAGGTCATGACTTTATTTGATGATAATCCCACTATATTGGAAGAGTGTCAAATTTGTATGCATGTGAATCATGTAGAAAATATGTTATGTGATAGCTATATTGTTGAATTTGAATATGATCCCACATATAATTATTATGAGAGGGGAAAATATGGTTATAGAAATTTTCGTGTTACTAAATTACCTCTCGTTATGTTGAGATCGTCAATATTTTATTCCTCTTCTTTACATATGTTACATATTTCTTGTCTTGATAATTTGTTTTCATATAAAATCCCTGTGCATAGGAAGTATGTTAGACTTAAATGTGTTTGTCACATGTTTCATGATGCTCTCTTTGTGGTTCAATTACTATCTTTTGTGTGAGCATCGTTGAAATCTTATGTCTAGCTAAGGGCGTAAAACTATAGCGCTTGTTGGGAGGCAACCCAATGAATAAAATTTATTTTTTCTTTTTGCTTCCTGTTTTTGAGTGTTAGCACAATTTGCTACTGTTATGATTGTGTTTTTATGTTTTAATTAGTCTTTGTGCCAAGTAAAGCCTTTAGGATCTTCTTGGGTGATAGTAGTTTGATCTTGTTGAAAAAAGAGAAAGTTTTGCACTCGCGAAAATAATTTTCATTTTTAACAGGAGAGCGATAAAATACCCATTCTAGTTGTAGTAGATCAGTATACAAAATTCCCAGGTCGTCCTAATTTTTAGCAATTTTTGTGGTTACAAAAGTATTCGAAATAGTCAGATTGCTACAGACTATTCTGTTTTGACAGATTCTGTTTTCTTTATGTTGTGTGCTTATTTTGATGGCTCTATGGTTTTCTTTGATGAGTTTTTGCCACAGAAAAGTTGGAATCCAGTATATAATGCAAGAAAAAAAATAAGAATTGGTTTGATACCACACTTATAGTAGTGATTTATTATTCTTATACTAACGGATCTCACGAAGGTTTTGTTGCGTTTTGTGTGATTGAAGTTTTCAAGTTTCGGGTTATCTTACGATGGATGAAGGAATAAGGAGTAAAAGAGCCTAAGCTTGGGGATGCCCCGGCATCCCAAGCTATTATCAAAAAATGAGCAACCAACTAAGCTTGGGGATGCCCCCCGAGTGGCATCCCCTCTTTCTTCTAACGACCATCGGTGTTTTACTCGAAGCTATATTTTTATTTGTCACAGTGTCAGGGGAAACGACACCTATGGGATCACGAGGAATCCCTTTGCTACGGTTGGCGGGCGCGGGGCTGTGGAAAGAGCGGGATTGAGAGATCAACACAGGGGGATTATCCAGGTTCGCGCCGCTAGTGATGCGTAATACCCTACTCCTGCTGGTTTATGTTTATCTGGTGTTCTTGGACTAGCTACAAAGCATGTAGGGTCCAAAAAATCCAAATCCTCTCTCAGTACGCCGCGGGTCTCCTTTTATAGTCGAAGGGGCTGCCACAGTGGCATATAGGAGGTGGAAAGCTATACAGTGGTCGAGTCTATCTCCTGGCACCGTAGGACAAACACATTTAATGGGCTGCCGACGTACCCTTCTTGCTTTATTGGGACGGCAAGGAAGCTCATCCCAGCTGTCGCCACCTTGCCTGGCTTCGACGCGCGTCCGAACTGATGAGGCGTGTAGTGCCACGCTTGCTAGCTGGCTGTTGAGTTGGTGCGGTGGCAGAGTCTTGACGAAGATCTGCATGCCACCACACAGGTGTTTGTTGAATTGGCCTAGACGCCGCACATCGCCACACAGGTGCTCGCCTAGCTGGTGGGCTGGTAGCGGCATGGGAACGGCGGTGGAGTCTCGGCAGACGTGGCCTTGCTGCGGCCCCGCGGATGTCTTCAGCAAGAGTCTTGCCGGGGCCCCGACAAGGGTCTTGCCGTGGCATCGTGGTTGTCCCCGGCAAGGGTCTTGCGTGGGGTCTCATGGGTATCCTTGGCAAGGATCTTCCCGAGGATCGTCGTCTTCTGGTTATCATCTAGTCTTGTGTGCTTCTGGTCTCCACAAAGATCTGCATGCCACCATGGAGGTGCCTCCCGAGCCTCGGTTCCAAAGTGGTTGATGGTGTTGGAACTCTTGGGATCAAGGGTGGCGGCTCTGCTGGTGTTGGGCAAGTTGCCCCGGCAAGGTTCTTGCCGGGGCTGTGGAGGCCGCCCCGGCAAGGGCCTTGCCGGGGGAGTTCACCTCGCCCTTCTGCTCTTCGTGTTTCTCGCTTGGCGTTGCTCTGGTTGTCTTGTGGCTTTGCTTCCTTCCTCTGCCCCGCTAGGTGTGGCCGCAGGCGCGGCTCCAACTGCCCGCGCACAAGTAAAGGGGTACAAAATAGGGCCCCTCCTTTTGTGCACTGACAGGAGCCCCCAGGCCTGAGCCATACATAAGCGCGATGCGTTGTTGGGCTAGGCCCAAAACGGTGCGCGGGCATGCGGGGCCGAGTTGTACCGCAGTAACTCCCTCGCCAGTTGCACTTCCCCACGCCCCACGTTGAATGCGTGACATGGGGGTCATGCGTGACGTGGGGGTCATGCGTGGGGCAATTGCTGCCCTCATGCGTCACATTGTGGTAAATGGTAAAGAGGCGCCCCCCGCCTTCCCCAAAAGAAGGGAGGAAAACGGAGGGGCGAGGCTCATTTACTAGGTGGACTCGGGTCGCGGCCTTCAGGGTGCCCGCGCCCCACGGTCACGGGTGAAATGTGGTCACTTCAGTTGTCCTCTTGATTCCGGGTTGCTTGCCACGTGTCCTCCATGCCCCGAGGAGGGTAGGTGGTGGACGCGGTGGGCACGAGCCATAATGTGGAGGCGGGAAACTGGGCGTCGCTGATTGGAGCAATGGGTCGGTCCTGATTCCCTGCGCCCCTTGGGGGCCGGATTGGTTGAGCGGGGTGGCCGAGCCACGGACCGCCCCTTTATAAGAAGAAGGGGAGGGGGATGGCGTCCTTCGATCCTTCAGCGCTCATCTCCTCCGTCTTGACTCCTTTCTCCGCTTCGTCATGGCGAGAGGGCGCGCTGGTGCCTTGATGGGGCGACGAGGGCCTCCGCTCGACATCGTGACCTTCCTTCCCAAGAGCTTGTGGCGGCGGAGCCAGCCGCGAGAGGAAGAGGGAGGGTGCGAGGCCGAGGCCGCTGTGGCACTTGGGGAAGAGGAGGACGGGGCGGCGCACCAGCTTCGCCTCTGCCAGCGGCCCCTCCTCTAATGGTGGGCCATGTCGGAGACCAGCCCCGTGAGTTCTACATCAGGCCGCACGGGCCGGTGCACGGCCGTCTTTGTCTCCCCAATCCGTTTGCTCGGGAGATGGAGCTTGACCCGCCTTAGGCCTTGAGGCCGCATATGAGGGGCTGCGGGGATGGCAGCTTGTGGGTCGTCGTCGACTTCCCCTCCCCTCATGTTATGTATCTCCGCCGTGGACGGAAGACCTTCACTCATGCCCATAGCCTGTCGGAGGGGCTCGTCCTCCAATTCAAATTGATGGAGAACGGCCTGCTCTCTGTCAACGTCTTCGGGTTCTTGGGAACTCACTTAAGGTGTTGTGCGGAGAGCTCCTTTGACGGCGAAACCTCCTCCTCAAGCAGGGGTGACGAGGAGGACAACAACAATGACGATGAGGGCGTCAAGTAGGAGGCCGCCAACTTCAACTGACCGCGCCTCCCCCCTCCCTCAGCTCCGCGCCCTGCCGAGGGTCTTCCTTGTCAAGCTCTCCATCGGCGCGTTCCCCGCCGCTTCCTTTTTGCCTTCACCTACCGCACCTGGGAGGAAAGGGGCAAGAACGGAGATCACGGGGAACCTATCTTCCTTTTAAAATTGTAAGTATTTGCCAAATCTTAATTAATATTGTAATCTCTCAAGCCCATGCTTGTATCCTATAACCCTTGTACTCGCATTAGCATATTAATTAAAAAGTCTAGCCCTGCCGGCAACTCGTGCACGTGTATGTTCGTGCGGAGGCGAAATGCCTCCTTAGTGTAAATAAACAAGTCCTTCCGAAAGCCACCTTGCCAGCGCCCCTTGCGCTTGCCGGAGAATCACATCTGCTAGGTTACGGACAAAGGGCCCATCCCCCCGCCCACCTCTTTTTGACAAGGGTCACCACGACCACTCTGACCGAAGCAGCGTTCGAGTTGGAAATGGGAGCCCCCGAGTCCTTAAAGAAGAGTGGCGAGGTTTTCTAATGAATAATTCATAGGTTACGAATACGAATGGGCAAGAGGTAAACTTTATCTGTTTGGTTTGCCGGGGATCGCTGTGCCGGGCGGTCTTCTCAACTTTTTCCGGAGCCGGGTCCTTGGTGGGATCGCGCATCCTTGCCATGGCTGGACAGAAGAGTGGGCAAAAGCACAGAACCTCGATGGTTCACTAACATTTACTAGAATAAAAAAGAAGTACAATACCCTGGACAAGCATGCATGTACGTATATACATAAACACAAAAATTGATAGGAACTATACATACTAAGGTATTCCTTTTCCCTGACTGCGCACAGGGTCTGCGCCTGGCTCCGTACATAGGGTTACATGCCTTGGCGGCAAGGCTAGTACGAAACGGGGGTTGCCCGGGCTCCCGGCAACCGCACCTTAGGGGTAAAACTTTCGAAGATGTTCAATATTCCAGGAGTTGCTCACCGGAATGCCATCTTCGGTCTCCAGGCGGACTGCGCCAGGCCTGGTGACTCGTATTACCCGATAAGGGCCTTCCCACTTTGGCGTCAACTTGTTTGGATTCTTGGGGGATTGGATCCGCTGAAGAACAAGGTCGCCTTCATCAAGGCTTCGGGCGTGAACCTTGCGGCTATGATAGCGGTGCAAGGCTTGCTGGTAGCAAGCGGCCCGCACAGTTGCCCGAAGACGATCTTACTCAAGGAGCGTCGCATCATCTTGGTGCAACTGCTCTTGCTCAAGCTCATCATAAGCGAGCACTCGAGGTGACCCGTATATGAGTTCAGTGGGGAGAACTGCTTCTGCCCCGTATACCAGGGCAAAGGGTGTCTGGCCAGTGGCTCGATTTGGTGTCGTCCTGATTGACCAAAGAACCGTTGGCAACTCATCAATCCAGCGCCTTCCGCACTTGTGTAGCTTGTCAAAAGTTCTGGTCTTGAGGCCCCGCAGCACTCCGCATTCGCCCTCTCAGCCTGGCCGTTACTTCTGGGATGGGCAACAGAAGCAAAACAGACCTTGCTGCCGAGGTCTTGAATGTACTACATGAAGGTGCGGCTCGTGAACTACGTGTCGTTGTCGGTGATGACTCTGTTTGACACACCGAAACGGCAGACTAGTCCCTTGAAGAACTTGACGGCTGACTATGCTGTTACCTTTCTCATTGGCTCCACTTTCGGCCACTTTGTGAACTTGTCGATCGCGGCGTACAAGTACTCAAAGCCCTTGACAGCGCAGGGAAAGGGGCCCAGTATGTCGATCCCTTAGACCGAAAATGGTCAGGAAAGAAGGATTGTCTGAAAAGCTTGGGCGGGTTGATGAAGCTTCTTTGAATGGAGTTGGCACGCTTCACACTTGGTTACTAAGCCAGTTGCATCCTGGAGGGCGGTGGGCCAGAAGAAACCTTGACGGAATGCTTAGCCGGCAAGAGCCCTTGACCCTATGTGGGAGCCACACATGCCTCCATGTATCTCTGCCAACAGCCTTAGTCCGCTCTCCCGAGGAATGCACTTCAATTTCACACCGTTCGGCCTTCTTCTATAGGGGGCATTATCCACAAATTGGTACATGCTGGACCGACGGGCTACTTTGTCTGCTTCTTCCTGCTCCTCGGGGAGCTCTCCTGTTTGGAGAAAATGGACGGTGGTTGAGCCCATGCCAGAGCCTGGGGCTCGATGGCAAGGACTAAAGGCTCATCTTCGGCTGTAAGGGCAGCTGCTTCTATTGCCATGGCGTGAGGCCCTGCCAAGGGTTACTGCTCTCCGGCAAGCTTGGGACTCCCGGCAACGTCCTTGCCGATGGCTCCTGGGAGCTCAGAGGAAAAGTATTTGCCGCGGCTCGCCTTGCTTCGTTTGTTCTGTCCTGCTGATGGTTCAACGGATGGTGAGTTAACTCAAGCATAAAGGTACCTGGTTCCACAGGCAACTTGAGGGCAGCACGGTTTGACAAGTCATCAGCAATGCCGTTCTCCGCTTGGGGAAAATGCTCTGCTTGCAATCCATCAAAGCGCTCTTCCAACTTCCTCACTTCATCCACATAGGCCTCGATCAACGGGCTCTGGTAGTCCTTGTTTACTTGCTTGACGACGAGTTGCGAATCACCTCTGACGATGAGCTTTCTGATTCCAAGGTCTGCTGCGATCCTGAGACCGGCCAACAACCCCTCATACTCCGCCGTGTTGTTCATTGATTTTTCCCAGGGAAAGTGCATCTAGATTACGTACTTGAGGCGCTCTCCGATGGGCGCGACGAGTAATACGCCGACACCAGCACCTTGGAGTGAGAAAGCTCCATCGAAGTACATAATCCACTCACTGCTCGTCTCCTTGCCGGGGAGGGTGGTCTCTTGAATCTCCTCGTCGGGCGTTGCGGTCCATTCTGCTATGAACTCCGCCAGGGCTCGGCTCTTGATTGTTGAAGTACTTTCAAACTTGAGGCCAAAGCTTGACAGCTCCAACGCCCACTCCACAGTCCTCCCAGTTGCATCTGGTTGTGCAAGATTCATTGCAACGGGTGGCGTGTGACGACGATGATCTCATGTGATTGGAAATAGTGGCGCAGCTTTCTCGAGGCCATGAGGAGGCTTAAAAGTAGCTTCTGCATACCAGAATATCTTGACCTAGCCCCCTGCAAGAGGGAACTGACAAAATAGACCAGGTGCTGCACCATCTTCTTCTTCTGTCCTACTTTGCTCATCTGCTCAGACTCCGCCATGCCGGGATCAGGTCTTGCCAGGGGTTCCGTCCTGCCGGCGTCAGACTTTGCTGGGGAGGGCCCCGGTCCGCCACCCATTGGCTCCACTGCTACTGCTACCTCTTCCTCAAGTTCCCTCTGCACCACCAGCGTGGCACTGACCACTTGATTCGTTGCTGCCAAGTATAGCAGCAACGGCTCTCGCGGTTTGGGCGCGACTAGTATCGGCGTGGAGGAGAGATATCTCTTCAAGTCTTGGAGTGCGGCCTCTGCCTATGGAGTCCACTTTACAGGACCCGCCTTTTTCAAAACTTTGAAAAAGGGGAGGGTGCACTCAGCAGATTTGGAGATGAATCTACTTAGGGCGGCAACACAGCCGGCGAGCCTACGGACATCTTTGACCCGCTTCGGTGCTTCAGTCTGCCCGATCACCTTGACCGTGTCGGGATTTGCTTCAATTCCGCACTAAGACACAAAGAACCCAAGAAGTTTGCCGGGCGGGACACCGAACACACACTTCTCTGGGTTGAGCTTGAGGTTGATCTTACGCAGATTTGAAATGTTTCTTCTAGGTCTTGTATGAGCATGGCCCTGTCCTTGGTTTTGACCACTATATCATCCATATAGGCTTCCATATTTCTATGTAGCTGGGGCTCAAAACCAATTTGGACCGCTCGGGCAAACGTCGAACCAGCGCTCTTCAACCCGAAAGGCGTCCATACAAAACAGTATGTACCACATGGGGTGATGAACGCAGTCTTCTCTTCGTCTTCTTTCATCATGAAGATCTGGTGGTACCCTGAATAGGCATCGAGGAATGACAGCAGGTCACACCCGACATTGGAGTCTACAATCTGGTCAATGTGTGGTAGGGGGAAAGGATCATTTGGACAAGCTTTATTGATATCTGTGTTGTCAATACACAACCTCCACTTCCAATTTGCCTTACGCACCACCACCGGATTGGCCAACCACGTGGGGTGGAGTACTCGTCTAACCAGGCCTGCCGCCTCCGACTTCCTGATCTCTTCTATGATGAACTCTTGTCGCTGCAAAGCTTGATTCCTGACCTTTTGCTTGATGGGCCGCGCATGAGGACAGACAACAAGATGCTGCTCAATCACCTCCCTGGGAACGCCGGGGATGTCGGATGCTTGCCATGCAAACACAATGACATTCGCCCGCAGGAAGGCGATGAGCGCGCTTTCCTATTTGCTGTCGAGGGTGGAGCTTATGGTGAAAGCCTCGCCCGTGCCGTCCTCCTTGATGGGCACCTTAATGGTTTCTGGTGGTGCAGCCTTGGACTTCTTGCTCTTGCAGGCGGAGCTCTCTGGCACGTCCTCAACAGGAGCGCAGCACTCCGAAGAGGTGCGCTTGCCGGAGTGGGTGCAAGAGGTCTCGCCAGAAGAAATCTTGCCGGAAGGGGTCTTGTTGGCCTTCCTCTTCCCTGGAGCTTCAGCGGCAGCGGCTAGTGTCTTTGCGGCAGTTGCTGCAACTGCCTCTCGGCAAAGTTGATCGGCATAGATGAGCACATCTTTCTAGTCAGAGGGGACGGTGATGATGGTCAGTGGCCCCGACATCTTTAACATGTTGTAGGCGTAGTGGGACGCCGCCATGAACTTGGCCAGCGCTGGGCGGCCAAGGATCCCATTGCATGGCAAGGGGATCTCCGCGACATCGAAGACGATCTTCTCCGTCCTATAGTTCAGCCCACCTCCAAATGTAATGGCAGTGTGATTTTACCTTTAGGCTGGCTGCTTCCCGGGTTGACCCCTTGAAACGTGCCTGTCTCTTCGAGGTCTCCATCAGGAATCTGTAGCTTCTTGATCACAGCGGGCGAGATCAAATTCAGACCGGCCCCACCGTCAACCAGCACTTTAGTCACCTTGATGTTGCGTATTGTTGGCGAGACCAACAACGGCAAACACCCGACCGCAGTTGTGCGATCAGGGTGGTCCTCGATGTCAAAAACGATGGGCGTGAGGGACCACTTCAGGGGCTTGTAGGCTTCGAACGACGGCTCTGCCACAGCGACCTCACACGCCCACTGCTTCAGTTGGCAGTGTGAGGTGTGCAACGAGGCTCCACCGTCGATGCACATGGCATCTGTAGCCTTCTGGAACTCTTGCTCGCCGGACTCGTCTTCCTCGTCGTGATCATCATCTTCCTCTTTCTTGTCGCGACCCTGAGCAGGCCTCTCTTGTTGGTTATCTTTGCTGCGATGGCCCCCTTGGCTGCCATGCTTCTTGTCGGATCCCTCAGCACCATCCTGACCCTTCTCCTTGTCTCTCCTTTCATATTCAGCCTTCTGCTTTTCAACAAGTAGCTCAACTTGTCGGCAGTTCTAGAGGTCATGGGCCTTGGTGCGTTGGATCTTGCAGTACTGCTTGTCGGAGCCTTTGGCTTGCCAGCAGCCGCCAGGGCCAAGCAGGCGGCACACCCGACAACCTCCTTGCCGGGGTCATCAGCCTTGGCCTTTTTGGTGGCGCCGAGCTCGGCGGATCCCTCAACGGCAAGCACAGTCTTGCCCTTGCGCTTCCTATTGTGGCGCCGACCCTTCTTTGTCGGGGCGGCGATGTCTTTGTCTGTGGAGTCAGTTTCCGCACCGGCGTCCTTGCCGGGGTACTTCCTCCCCTCTTCAGCTCGAGCACATCTATCAGCCAGAACATAAAGTTCGGTCACATCCTTGACCTTGTTCATCGCCAATTCTTCACGCATCTTGCGGTTGCGCACATTCTGATGGAATGCGCTGATAACGGCAGCGGGATGAACATCTGGGATGTTGTACTGCACCCGGTTGAACCTCTGTATGTACTTGCGCAGGTTTTCACCTTCCTTCTGGGGGATGATGTGCAGATCGCTTGCCTGGACATGAGCTTGGTGGCCTCTAGTGAAGGCGCTAACAAACTCATGACACAAATCCGACCAAGAAGAAATGGAATCCACTAGCAAGTACATCAACCACGACATGACGTTGGGTTTGATTGCCAATGGGAAGTCATTGGCAAGCACCTTGTCGTCGCGAGCTCCAGTAGGTTGCATCGCGATGGTGTAGATGCTGAGGAACTCTGACGGGTGGGTCTTGCCGTTGTACTTCTCGCCAACATCGGGCTTGAACGTGCGGTGGGACGGCCACTAGAACTGCCGCAGGTCTTGGGTAAAGTCTGGACAACCCACCTCGTAAGGCAGGTCGCCAGCCCCCCCCCCCGGCGCCGGGTGGTCCATAGTAGGCCCCGCACGTCGACCTGACTGATGACGCATCTCTCGTCGTCGTTCGATGGTAGTTCGAGCGTCTTCCTGGGCCGTTCCCGAAGGACTTGACGTTGGTTGCGGCGGGTTCATGGGTCAGACGACGCTATGGAAACGTTGTCACCGACGTCGGGTCGACGGGCCGGTGGCTGTTGTCGCGGCCGCGGGAGGGGAGAGTGCACCATGGTTGCAGGGTCTCTGGTCCCCCCACTGCCGGCATGCACCGGCTCGTCAGGACGCCGGTGTGAGGGTCCCGCTGGGAGCAGCTCGTCTTTGTTGGCGAAGCCAACAAGGCTTCGGATGGTGGCTCTCCACTCGTCGAGCTTCTCCACAGCAGGGGGAAGTCGAGGAGCAGCTGCACGCACACCAGCACTTCTGTTGGTGTAGGAGGTGGCGAGATCTCCATAGACCGTGATGCGCTCCGACTTGTAACCGGGTTAGAAGGGGCACTGTCACGGTCTCGCGGTCGCACGCCGCCTGCACTGGCGTCTGAGCGTGCACGCCGGCCTGGTTTGTCCTGCGAGTGGTGCATAGGGCTCTTTCCGCGGCGGTGCCCAGGGGCTCCGGCATCGCGGTTTTGCTCATAGCGCGTGACCTGGGAAGGGCGCGGCGCGGGCGCCAGCTGGGGTGCCGTAGAGGCTGCTCCGCCGCCCGTGGGTAGCACGGCCCCGCCCCCGGACCCAGCAGCGTGTGGCTCGTCGTCTCAGATACGGACGACACCACTCGCCTGGCTCCGATCGCCAGAATGTCGTGGATGCACGCACGCCACGTCTCCGAACCCATCCGTGGGCACCCGACCGTCTGCTCGCGCTGGCGTGGACGGGCCGACCCCGGACGAGCTGATCACTGTGATCCCCTTTCTCTTGGGGGCCATGGTGATGATGAAGTCGGTATGCTAACCTTCAAACCGGATATTCACAGCTTGCGCCCCCTACCTGGCGCGCCAAAGATGTCGGGGGAAATGACACCTACGGGATCATGAGGAATCCCCTTTGCTACGGTTGGCGGGCGCGGGGCTGTGGAAAGAGAGGGATTGAGAGATCAACGCAGGGGGATTATCCAGGTTCGGGCCGCAAGTGATGCGTAATACTCTACTCCTGCTGGTTTATGTTTATCTAGTGTTCTTGGGCTAGCTACAAAGCGTGCAGGGTCCAAAAAAATCTGAATCCTCTCTCAGTGCACCCCGGGTCTCCTTTTATAGTCGAAGGGGCCGCCATAATGGCATACAGGAGGTGGAAAGCTATACAATGGTCGAGTCTATCTCCTGGCACCGTAGGACAAACGCATTTAATGTGCTGCCAACGTGCCCTTGTTGCTCTATTGGGGATGACAATGAAGCTCGTCCTAGCTTTTGCCGCCTCGCCTGGCTTCGACGCGCGTCCGAACTGACGAGGCATGTAGCACCACGCTCGCTGGCTGGCTGGCTGCTGAGTTGGTGCGGTGGCAGAGTCTTCACAAAGATCTGCATGCCACCACACAGGTGCTTGCTGAGTTGGCCTAGAGGCCGCACATCGCCACGCAGGTGCTCGCCTAGCTGGTGGGCTGGCAGCCACATGGGAACGACGGTGGTGTCTTGGCAGACATGGGCCTGACTGTGGCCCCGCGGATGTCTTCGGCAAGAATCTTGCCGGGGCCCCGGCAAGGGTCTTGCCATGGCATCATGGTCGTCCCCGGCAAGGGTCTTTCCGGGGGTCTCGTGGGTATCCTTGGCAAGGATCTTGCCGAGGATCATCGTCTTTTGGTTATCATCTAGTCTTGTGTGCTTATGGTCTCCACAAAGATCTGGATGCCACCATGGAGGTGCCTCCCGAGCCTCGGTTCCAAAGTGGTTGATGGTGTTGGAACTCTTGGGCTCAAGGGTGTCGGCTCTACTGGTGTTGGGCATGTTGCCCAAGCAAGGTTCTTGCCGGGGCTGTGGAGGCCGCCCCGGCAAGGGCCTTGTCGGGGGAGTTCCCCTCGCCCTTCTGCTCTTCGTGTTTCTCGCTTGGCGTTGCTCTGGTTGTCTTGTGGCTTTGCTTCCTTCCTCTGCCCCGCTAGGTGTGGCCGTAGGCGCGGCTCCAACTGCTCGTGCACAAGTCAAGGGGTACAAAATAGGGCCCCTCCTTTTGTGCACCGACACATACTATATGTTTTTCTTGGAGCGTCTTGTATGATATGCGTCTTTTCTTGTTTTATTTTGTGTTTTAAGTCTTGATCCCTTGCTGGACACACGTATTTGAGAGAGCCAAAATTATGTCATGACTTGTTAGAATTGCTCTCTTTGTTTCACTTAAATTTTTTATGAGCTATGGACTTGCTCTAGTGCTTCACTTATATCTTTTTTGAGCATGGTGTGCTTTAGTATTTTTGAAAAAAATTCTCTCTTGCTTCACTTAGATTTATTTGAGAGTTAGTAAAGTTTTCAAGAAATTCTCTCTTGCTTCACTTAAATTAATTTGAGAGAAAGAGATATTATGCTCATGATCTTCAGTTATATTTGTTTCAGCTTGTTAAAATCAACACATGAAAATTATCCCCAAAGTGATAGATATCCAAGAAGGATATAATAAAAAACTTTCATGAAGATCATTGGACAAAATAAACTTGATTCTTAGTAATAGTTTGGAGATAAGATGATGTGATATGTGAGTCATCTTAATGAGTAATTATGCTTTAGTAAGAATATTGGTGTTAACGTTTGTGATTCCCTATGCAAGCATGGAAGTCAATAGTTATGCAATGAAATTATATCCCACTTATCGTGCATTATTCAGTGTTAGTTATGCTTAATGATCTCTTATGAGATTATCCGTTCCTTGGTTGGTCGCTTCTCAATCTTTTGGTACCCATCATTTTGCACTAATTCTGATCACTACTTGTGCATCTAGAAACATTTAAGTCTGTTTTGCCACATGAGTCCACTATATCTACCTATATGTGGTATTCTTTTGCCGTTCTAAGCCAATTTGCATGTGCCATCTCTAATTTTCAAAAATAAACTTCTCTTTTGTGTGTTCGTTTCGCTCGCAGAGCGGTGAGGGTGGCTAATATTTTCCATGCTAGATGTGTTATTCTCAAGATGAGTGTTTATTCACTTGTCATTGCACGAGAGTAAGGCAAAGGTATTAGGGATGCCCAGTCCCGAAATAAAAAGAATGAATTTACTTTATGATGTCAAATAATAAATTCCTTGGAAAGTGTTGGTATGGAAGGCACCCGTGGATACGGTTAGCCATAGAAAGTGAAAGTATGGTGGAAAAAGGAATAAACTTTATTTTTTGTTTGGGAACCGCCTATGATATATCTAGCATGAAAGTGTTGGGAACTCTAAGTCGTTTTCATTGGTGGAATGGATACACCTCCCAAAATGTTTTTATCTCTAAGTTTTTCGCTTTGAGCTCTGGCAGCTCTACAAATCCCTACTTCCCTCCGCGAAGGGCATTTCTTTTACTTTATGCAATTTTTATTTTGAATTTGAGTCTCCATCTTCTCTTATAAAAGCAGCAACTAGGAGGCAATATGATCGTACTTGAGTATTGGGTGTAGCTAATATACGAATGTGTTTCATGAATGGATCAAAGGTTGAGCATAATGGGCTAGGGATAGCTTACTTTAGCGTTGATATTTTGAAAGACATGGTTGCTTGTTGATATGCTTGAGTATTTAAATTATCATGTCAAAACTAGACTATTGCTTTGAACAACATAAAAGTCCAAATGTCCATGCTATAAAGAAAAATTATGATATGACATTTAGGCAACATTCCACATTGAAAATTCTATTTTTATCACTCCCCTACTCGAGGACAAGTAGGAGTTAAGCTTGGGGATGCTGAACCACTGGTGTGCGTCGGTCCTAAACAAACGGGTTTTAACCCCTTTCCGCAACGGCCTTCGGAACCGTCGCCAAGTGAGTGTGTGCGATAGGGGGTCCTTCCCACACAACCCAGAAACCGTCGGGGATTTGGAACAATGATCCAGAGGCCTTCTGAAATGTAATCGTGTGCGATGCAGCACACATTAAATTCTTTCACATGTGTGGTATCGGTGATTAAGAATTTCTAATGATGCAGTGAAACCATACATTCTGTCGTAACGAACCATTTGGGAAACAGTATGTAAGTCACACGGGCCAACATATGAACTGTGTGCGATTTGTGCCCTACCGCACACCAGTTTTCTGTGTAACCCGTGTGCCATGCTAGACTCCATCGCACACGTTTTCCAACAATTACCGTCTGCGATAATGTTCTATCACAAATGGTTCAGGAGCCCCTTCGTACACATACAAGTGCTTCAGACCGTTTGTGATTTGTTAGGTATCACTGACGGTTGCCGCAAGAGTGACATGTGCTTTTTGTTTGGGATCCCACACGTTTCCTGAAAAAAATACGAATGGGATTGTATTTTGCATTGGGCACGGTTTACTCCCAGTTCTCGTGTGCGATAACGCGATATCACAAACGGTTCCGGAGAACCTATGCACACGTAGTAGCGCTGCAAATCATTTGTGATCTGCTCTGTATCACTGACGGTTCCGCTATGATTGACGTATGCTTTCCGATGTGGATTGCACGCACTCATTTAGTTGAACCGTGTGCGGAGCAATTGCCAGGTTAAAACAAAAATATCCCATTTTGAATCGGGACGCAAAAAGCAAATTCGCCACAATATTCAATTGAACAAATAAACAAAAATATCCCATTTTGAATCGGCACGCAAAAAGCAAATTTGCCACATTATTCAATTGAACAAATAGTGCCCATAGGAAGAACATTCATCAGATTTCGCAACAATTGCAATTGAACATATGGTAGCTAAATTCCAATGATTTGTCCACACATATATGCATTACATAATTCATCATAGTGTACGAAATATGAAGACCCCATCAGATGGAAAACAATGGATCCATGCGTTATATGTTTAGCGGCTAACTCTTACTCAGTGTTTCAGGAGAAGGCATGCTAAAATCTTCATTATCACCAGTGGGATTGATGTAGTGATCCAGGAAGAAGTCGCTGATAAATCTCCAAACCATCAGCAATTCACCAGCCGGGAGCGGTTCAGGGGTCCTCGGTTTTAAGATGAGATGCAGTATATTTAAGATCAGAATGTGCCATATGAGTGGAGTAGAAGATATTAATTAAGATAGACTTACTGGTATTAATTCACAAGGATCATCACAACTATCAGCAGATTTGCAGATGGAGATCATGTGTGTGCAATCATAGTATCCACAAAGGTTGGTCCCTGCTTCTTGCTGAGGACACTAATTTTTTTTTGTACAAATTAGTCATGTATTTGTCCGGTTAGGAACAACCTAACCCGTGTTAGATGTATTATGTTTTCTTTGGACAAAATAGAAACAGGTTTATTTAGAAGCTTGAACATTTGACTATTGTAAGGAAAGGTATTTGCAGACTGTTGGATAAATTTTACGAAAATAACAGATTTCGGTGTGTTACCGGAGAAACGATTTCGTGCTGCACGGGTTGTTCCGTCTTGAATAGGTTCCCTGGTTTAGTTTTCCACAATTCGAGCACACTGCAAATGATGATGAATTTTGACAACATCAATTATTGAACCAGATATGAATGCAAATTAATTTCAACATCATAGAATTCAATACATATCCAAGAATTGCTGAACATGCGTCAGATCCTGAGCGTTTATTGACTCTCTAAGAGAATCGATGTAGTAAACTGTGTTCTTGTTTGGAACAATGAATACCAATATCCAGTGATTGCTACATATTAAGAAAGACATGAACTTACGATTGATGTCAAAATCTGTAAGACAATCAGTGTATGCATGGTTGTTTACTTGACTTACTATTCATGATACGGCCAGAGAAATGATTGTGCATGGGACGTGTTTTCGAAGATACGGAGGACCGTGTTAACGGCCCAGTCCCGTCGGTCCTTACCATCTAATGTTGTGCCATTTGCTAATGCAGGATCTATGGAATACACACTCTCCCTTATTCTTCTCCGTGCGTTTAATCCGCTGAGAGGAATAAAATGCAGTTAGCTGTTTATCATTTACATCATTGTATGGAGAAGTTGATCAGAGTTTGTTAAGTACTTACAAAATCAGGCATCTAACAAGAGTGGCATCGAGCACGTTGAAGTTGAAGAAGAGATATAAGTCCTCGAAACTCACATTGATGGAACCAGCATCATGTCGCAAATGCTATTGTAGTGGACTAGCAAAGCATGATAACCTACTGACATTTGATCCACGCAATATTCATGTAACTCACGCAACTGGAGATGCACTCATCAACGTATTCGCCAACAAGAAATGGCTGGCCATGGACGTAATTGTGTGCTTCAAGCATGTCTGCTTTCCTTTTAGCAAGCAACAATTCTACTTCTTCATCATCCATGGCGTCAGAAATAATATTACTCCCTGATTGAACAAGCTGTTGTTAATTTGGTTCTATGCGATGAGTGCTTTAAGTAAGAGGCAATCGTTCTCTTTCCTCTTCACTCTCCCGCTACGCTTCCTCGTGGTTGTGGTTGTAGCCTTTTTGGCCACTTCTTTCTTGGTACTTGAAGGATTTCTGGCAGAACTTCTGGTTGCCTGCAAGGTAGTCTGCCGAGCAGACGGTGAAGCTTGGACGGACTTCTTAGCAGACGGTTTATCTATGCTAGACTGCTGAGCTGGCGGTGCTATTGTGATGGACTGCTAGGCTGTAGGAGTAGAGGCATTGGACTGCCGACCATGCATTGAAGCTTTGTCAGGTTTCTGCACAGGTGGTGCCAACTTGTCGGTGTGCTGAGGAGGTCGTGCCAACGAGTTGGTTTGCCTGCGGGCCGACAGACTGATGAGCAGTTGGTTCTGGACCTACAAACTGCTTAGCAGGCGGTTCCGAAGCATCAGACTGCTTAGCAGTCTGTTCCACCAGGTTGGTCTGCTGAGCATGTGTTGTAGCTGGGTCTCCCCCTGCTGCTTTAGCGCCAGCATCTGAACCGGTGGTGTGTCATCAACAATTGTAGGCCTTGCCACTGGCTGCTTTGGGGTGAAGGATGACATGGCTTGTACGCCACAAAGTCGGGCCGACTGATCACAGGTTGATGCATCAGCCCATGAGAGCTGCTGTGCCAAGGAGAGCGTCACCGGTTGAGCGGTGATAGTGGTTGCTCTTGACGGGGCTTCAAGAATCTCATCGATGAACTCTATTTCCTTTCATGGCCATTGGATGTGATGTAACAGTGTCTCTCCCGAGGTCCTTAGCTCATTGAAGTCTCCTAGGACATTATTCAGGGCAAATTCATTGAATCCAGGCTTTACTTCAGTCACGTAGCAGTTCATGCAGCCCGGCTTCAATGGCACATTGTCCAAGAAGAGGCCATCTTCCAAGAAGGGTGGGCAAACGCAGGCTATTGCACATTTTAATGTACCTTCATAATGTGTAAGCACACCCTTCAGTCTGTCTTTCATTCCAGATAGATCAGATATAGCATCATCACAAGCAGCTGCAGTCTCAGTGTCGCTGGGGTCAGCTGATGCACAACTACTCTTATGTAGTGTTGTCGCGCAATAAGCAGCATCATCCATGCTCGCCTCCCCTCCCATCTGCTGGCTATCTGTCAGTGTTAGAGTCTTCTACATCATCATTGATTCCTCAACATCCTTTCAAACAGCCGGATAAATCTCCTTCTTCAACTTTTCAAACAATGCATTTTGCTTCATTCCACTTCTCGCTTTTTTCATGCTGAGCCTTTCTTCTTTGCTGAGTGTGAAAGCCCTCTTGTGCAGGACATTAACACCTATACCCCTTCCACGGCCAGGGGGCTCTTTCATGTCCAGAGCAATGGACAGAATGTCACTTGGCCCTGAGTTCCTGTAGAACCTTCCAGGGATCTTGGAAGCCTCTACCATCACTTCATACAGTTTTGCATAACGTGTGTTTTCAAAGTAATAAGTTCCATCATCACGCCTCTTTGCATGTGCCCACAAGTAGTCTCTGGCGCGTTCGCCCTTGATTTCACTAAAGGCCGGATTCCCACCCACCGCTACTGATTCTTTGTCCTCCTGTTCCCATATCAGTTTCATGCCGTAGTATCCTACCACACCGTACGCTGGGGTGTATGTTCTTCTTCTGAAGTTCCAATTGCTTGAAACTCTTCACAGCAAACTCTGGAGTTGCCCTAACCCTTTTGAATTCTGCCCAGTCTGCCTTTGTAATTTGGGGGTATGCAGGGATTTGGTCCTAGCCTTCACTCAAGTACTTCTTGTACAACACGTGCTTCCAGTTTCTCCAAGCATCCATAGCCTTCTTCAGTGCAGCGTGTTCCACCTACATTCTCCACTGCTTTGGAACATTGAAGTGGTCCATGATCTCCCAGACTATCCTTCGCCGTGTTTTTGTGTCAGCCTTCCGAAACCCCAGCAGATTAATGTTGAGCCTTGCCCTGCCAACAAATCCACACACACTCCTGAACCTCATGCGTGCTTTATCTGGTTTAGTTGGAGCCCAGGACTTTAAATCAATCTCGGTTACTTCATATACACCTTTAGGCTGGCGTGTGGGATTCCTTGGAGCATTCCTCCGTGTCCTGACTGGAAAGGTAATTGCTGCAACTCTATCCCGTTCAAGACTACTTGATCCCTCACAATCTGCTGAAGACCTAGGGTTGTCCAACTCAGATGAAGATACATGGCCTGCATGAGTGCTGTCGCTGCTACTCGGCACCTACAGAGAACACATGCGAAACTCGGGAAAGGAGGATAAGCATAAAACTAACAGCTTGGTATCAAGCTTTCTAAGCATGCCATGCAATAATTTAGAAAATGTATGACTAATTTGTTAAGTTTGTGTGACTCGAGCGCCCGTGATCTGTAAATAGGCAATAACTTATTGGAACAAATACAACTTATATGTAGTAATGAAGGTAGATAATGAACATATATATGCTCTCTGTTATCTATAGCCAATTTGGGAACATAAAGAATGAAATTGGAAGAGGGATTGCGAGGAAATATGCCTCACCGCGATGGAGAGCAGTAACTAACAGGCTCCTTAATGCAAACCCGGCCGGACCACAGGAGAGGCGAGGGTTACTGCATCGATATGCTCGAGGGTGGCTGGCAAGCAAACAAAGACGGCGAGGCGCGGGCCGCCGCGTGTTGGGAATGGCAGTGGAGGTAGGCTTGACGCCGAAGAGCGGGCACACGGCTGGGGTGAGCACGGCGGCGCCAGAGAGGGTTCTGCTGTGGATCTGGGGGAGGGGGAGCTGGCGAAGGAGATTGGGTGGACTAGTTGAGTGAAACACGGGCGGACGGGGGGGGGGGTGTTGGCGGTCTAGGTGAAAAGGGTGAAAAATATCCCCGGTTGCCATGCGCACGGAAAGGCCTATGCAAATGGTTGCCTCTAAGCGCTCGTGTGCAAAAACAGAATAATTTTGTTTGAAATGAAGACATACTAATTTTGAAATGAAGACGTGAGTTCATTCTTTCGCCTCTAAATTTTTCACACGTAAACCAATCACAATTTTACCACGGGTTTGATTTGCTGGTGTATTTCAAGTCTCGTGTGCTATATGTAAGACATTTTTGGCATTTACCATGCATGTTGGCATATAAATCAATTCCTAGCCGGACTGCATTTCCTGTCGAAAGGGATGAGGATTGTCGTTCGATCTGGGAGCACCCAACGGTGCGGACGTATGATCCGTGGGGTTTGGGTTCTGGCCAATCGGAACACACGACTCAGATCACGCGCGCAGCAAGGGGGGGCATCGGCCACGGTTTGGTAGGCACACGGCTTTCGTGTGTGAACCGTGTGCTATTTCAAAACTTTTTTTGGGAGGGGCTATTGGAAAACATGTACATGTATTGTCGAAAGGGATGAGGATCGCCGTTCGACCAAGGAGAATCCAATGGTGCAGTCATATGATCCGTGGGGTTTGGGTTCTGGCCAATCATAATGCACGACTGAAAGATCGAGGATGTCGCCTAGAGGGGGGGGGCGGTGAATAGGCGCTTTAAAATAATTACAGTTTAGGCTTGAACAAATGCGGAATAAACCTAGCGGTTAATTTGCCAAGCACAAAACCTAAAACAACTAGGCTCACCTATGTGCACCAACAACTTATGCTAAGCAAGATAAGAAACTATGTGATAGCAAGATATATGACAAAGAACAATATGGCTATCACAAAGTAAAGTGCATAAGTAAAGGGCTCGGGTACGAGATAACCGAGGCGCACGGAGACGATGATGTATCCCGAAGTTCACACCCTTGCGGATGCTAATATCCGTTTGGAGCGGTGTGGAGGCACAATGCTCCCCAAGAAGCCACTAGGGCCACCGTAATCTCCTCACGCCCTCGCACAATGCAAGATGCCGTGATTCCACTAAGGGACCCTTGAGGGCGGTCACTGAACCCGTACAAATGGCAACCCTTGGGGGCGTTCACCAAACCCGTACACTTTGACAACCCTTGGGGCGGTCACCGGAACCCGTCAAATTGCTCGGGGCGATCTCCACAACCTAATTGGAGACCTTGATGCTTGCCCGAAGCTTTACACCACAATGATTGTGCTCCGAACACCACAAAGGTTGGGATTAACTCCCCAACGACACCACGAAGCTTCACCACAACGGAATATGGCTCTGAGGTGACCTCAACCGTCTAGGGCGCCCAAGCACCCAAGAGGAACAAGCTCAAGGGCACCAAGCACCCAAGAGTAATAAGCTTCTCAACTTGTAACTTCCACGTATCACCGTGGAGAACTCAAACCGATGCACCAAATGCAATGGCAAGGGCACACGAAGTGCCCAAGTCCTTCTCTCCCAAATCCCACCGAAGCAACAAATGCTAGGGAGGAAAATGAGAGGAAGAGCGAAGAAGAGAACACGAAGAACTCCAAGATCTAGATCCAAGGGGTTCCCCTCACATAGAGGAGAAAGTGATTGGTGGAAATGTGGATCTAGATCTCCTCTCTCTTTTCCCTCAAAAACTAGCAAGAATCCATGGAGGGATTGAGAGTTAGCAAGCTCGAAGAAGGTCAACAATGGGGGAAGAAGACGAGCTCAAGAGATAGGGAACCATTAGGGAAGAAGACCCCCTTAAATTGGTCCCCACGAATCTGCCCGTTATGTATAGAATAACATAGGAGCGGTACAACCTCTATGAGCACCGGTACAACCGATAACAGGCAATAAGCGGTACAACCGGCCCACAACCGCCCAACAACCGCACCACAACAGACACTAGTCCGGTGGTAGAGCGGTACATGGCCGGTACAACCTCCGGACCAATTCTGGAGCGGTACAACCGCTCAAAACACCGGTACAACCTCTCTGTGTAAAACAGGTAATATCAAAACAACCACAACTTACGCATACGAGCTCCGAATTCAACGAAACCAAGTTTGTTGGAAAGATAACGACAAGGGCTAACACAATCTTGAGAGAAATATCAATAAGAAGCAAATGAGAAAATGACCATAATAAAATGGTGAGAACCCTTCCTCGGAAATGACCGGTAAAACCTCCAACACCGAAAACATCATAGAAGATGCATGCGAACTCCGTTTTCGATGAACTCAAGCTTGTCATCAAGATGACCATAAGCTCTAAGACTCACAAATGGAACCAAACAAGAACCAAGAAAGATGATGCAAGGATGCAATGGCTTGAGCTCTCGATGAACGATACGATCAAGCTACTCACTAGAGAGCCCCCCTTGATAGTACGACAATCGATCCTACAACCCGGTCTCCCAACTACCACTATGAGACCAGTAACATAGAAAACCTATCAAGGGCAAACCTTTGTCTTGCACATAGTCCACTTGAGCTAGATGATGATGATCTTGGCTTCCTCAAGTTGGACCACCTTTCTTGATTGTGTTGGCTCGATGAAGACTAGTTGATTGCTCCCCCATACTCCACTATGGGTGAGCCACTCTTCGGCACATCTTCACAATTCCATTGACACCATAATGGACGGCAAGCTTCAAGCTTGATTGCTCCCCCATAAACCATTATGGGTGAGCCACTCTTCGTGTTGCTCCACTTGAACTTGCACACTGCAAACTTGATGGCGGTCACCACTTGATGTCATCCTCCATGGGTCGTATGAGATCTTCCTCTTGACGCAAGACCATGGAAACATACCTAACCCCACAAATAACTCTCGCGTAGACCATGGGTTAGTACACAAAGCGTAATGGACAATAGTTACCATACCATGGGCTCACTTGATCCCTCTCGGTACTTCTTCTACGCTTTGTGAGTTGATCAACTTGATTCACTCTTGACTTAGTCTTGATCAACATTGAATCTTTCCAACTCTCTTCATTTGGATGATGTCTGGAAGGTAAACATGAATGATCACACAATCTTCTTCTTCAAGACATGCTTGCAATAATCTCAACTCTCACATGACCAATCTTTGGTTAATTCCTTCAAAAGCACTTTGGCCAGCACATAAACTCCTTGAAACCAACACATGGACTTCAAGACATGCCTATGAACAAATCCTTCAAATATAACTCAATGCAACCATCAGTCCATAGAGATTGTCATCCATTACCAAAACCACACATGGGGGCACCGCATGTCCTTTCAATCTCCCCCATTTTGGCAATTGATGACAATCACTTTCAAGAGAGTTTATATAAGGAATTATGCATCACCATGCAATGCAACAACCAATAATGCATGTGTATGAGATGCAAATGCTTGGGAACACAACCAAAGCAAGAAAAGATGACTCTCTAAACTTCTCCACAAAACTCTCCGAAACTTCTCCCCCATTGACATCGATTGCCAAAATGGGATAAAGGCTTAGAAGGCCAACATAAATTGTGTATTTCTCCACAAGAGAGTGGAATGCAATACACATATCCAACGGTAAATACTTGGAGGAAGACAAACTATATTGAGGCTCAAAGATTGCAAAAGAAAGATATGCCACAAAGACATAACAAAGAGAGAAACAAGCAATAAAAAGATATGAATTGAAGCAAGCTATCAAAAGATACCAATTGAACCAACTACACCAAAGATCCTACGAGCCACAAGAATAATGGATATTATGATATGAGCAAAGGATTGATCTAAAGAAACTAGAGAAACTCCCCATGATTTGTGCAAAGAAATGGTTGAGCAACATGTAAAAGAGGCAACTTAAGAATAGGCTCAACCAAAATGATGTGTGTGAATCAAGGCAATGCACTTGAGAAGACTAATGTACGGATGAGCATTAGGCATCAATAAAGTCTTGAAAGAATGAGGCACATGGTGCAAGGCCTGTCATTCCCACACACAACTAGCAAATGGGTTCACGAGCTTACTAATAAGCATATAAAGAACCTATGCTTGTGACAACCCGTGGTGAAGATAGAAGATGAAAGCCTCATCAAGACAAGGGATACCAATTAAGATGGCAAAAGCCTCATAAAGATAAGCATGAGGAAAATAATCTTCACCACACACAAGAGTGCATCAAGATGCAACGTTAGAAGACACGCACTCAAGGCAAAAGCTTTCACTAAGCCACCAAAGAAATAACATAAGAAAGACAAGGTGGATGTGAAAGAAAGGATATCAACTAGATATGCAACTTCTCTCAAGTGTATAAGATTCTAGGTAGACAAGATCATGATGATATATATCTACAAAGAAGGATGTACACCCGAAATAGTTACAACACGAGGAACAAGATATCCAAAGGGAGGTCATACATATACAAATAAGATCTTTGCTTGGAAGCAAAGCACATGGCTAGATATGGTCTTATTGTATATAAATGAATTCCTACCACACACCCATCAAAGACATCACAACTAGCAACAAGAGATCATTGTTGGGATGCTTTGAGAAAGGGAACAAGTATCACAAGTAAGAATGAATAACATGCCATGATACAACCTACACAAGGTTGATGCAAGAAATGTGTGCATGAAGAATATGAAGATACTTGTTACCAAGTTAACATTGGAAGGATGTAGTAGATACCAATTGAAGGTAGATAGTAGTTCATTGATCATCCTAGCTCGACTCCAATAAGCACATGATGACAACACCTTCCTTGTGAGTGAGCCGAGCATCCAATGTATCTCCAATTGTTCCTAGAACAACAACACAAACAAAATAGTACCCAAACTCGTTGGGACCAAAGAGTTAGAGAACCAACAATACATAGGACAAACTCCACATAAAAATGTGCATATAGATACGAAAATGAATTTCATGCACATCTCATCCAATTTGAGACTTGGTGGAGTTTCCCCTATATATTGGGTCAAAGAAAGAAAGCATGCCAAAGATACTACACGAAGTTAATATGCATGCTCAAGACTTTCAAGAACCGATACCAAATGACAAAGAAATACCAAATGAAGAAAAGATACCAAATGAATAAATCATCACTTGGAGGTATCAATTGAAAGATACATAAAGGAATGAGATATCCAATGGCACACTCAAAAAGAAAGATGTCAAACTCCCAAAAGAGAGAATGGTTCCAAACAAACCAAGTGCTCTACAAAGTTTCATGATGGCGTGAAGTACCAAAAGAAACGATTTGCATTCCACCAACACACACTTGAAAAGGATCACAAGGTGAGTGTTCTAAGAAAAATAGGATAGCTCCCCAAGCATTGTGCATTATGGAGAATTTGCATTTGAATACAAAAGGCACAAGATGGGATCACCACTTTCACTATATCTATACAAACACCAGACAAGCTCAAGGAAATAACAAGATCCACAAGTGGTATGGAATACAATGGGAGTTGACACAATCCTAGGCAAGAGATAAGGCAAACAAAAGCAAAGGCTAATGTAAAGATGATCAATAATTTCTACCACACAAGTGAGTACCAATTGTCAAAAGACAAGAAGTATTTGGAAATAATTCCCGGTGGTAGATAGCAAGGATATCCGACGTCATATTCACACCAAACAAAAAGAAAATTGCAACTTGTAGAGCTAACATGCCACCTAGGAACAAGATAATTTACAATATCAACTCTAGATGACAATATCTCAAATGTACACATTTTCTAGGCTAGTAATATACACATAGCATATTACTCCCCCATAATGTGATACCAATTAAAGATAGACAAGAGGAAATTAAAGGATCCAACAAGAGATAATTAATGGACTATTTAGAATTTGAATTTTCATGAGAAGATATACGACATAGAGACTGGATAATCTTGTAATATAAATACTAGATGGTATTCCTCATGTACACACATTTATAGGATTGTGAGGTGCACAAAGCACATCACTCCCCCACAATGGGATATTCCATTAATCTCTCACAGGAGCCAACTAAGATATGACCAAGATGCACAAAGGCTCAATGAACGACACACATGTACATGATGTGCAAACCAACACACACACATACTTGATTGCTCAAGATTATCAAGTTGGAAGCACAACATATACAAACACATGCAAGGAACAAAACCAAACATGCAAAGGGGCAAGTAACTATCAATGTAGACACTTTAAGCACGAGTTACCGCAAGGAGGAACATTGGATATAAGATAGAAACTTGATAATCCGAATGACTTGGCTTGAGACAATAAGAATGATGAAGTCCCCTTAATTCTTCATAATGTAGCCAAGTCTCCAATGACCTCCAATATCACCTATTGATCAAGTTTGAGCTTGTTGGTCCCCAACCAAGTTGGGTCCTAAGAGGTTAGTCACAATAGGCTTGGCTACCCAAATGGTTCTTTTCTTGACACCACTTTGCGCACCAACAAATTTGGCAAACACATTGCCAACATTATCCTTCCCAAGAGAATAGATATCATCAATTAGAATAGGGTTGGATAAGGTACCATTTCTGCATGCATAAGCGACGTGGCCTTTTTCACGACATAGGTAGCAACGTCTACTCTTTACTTTCTTCTCACTTGATTTCTCAACTTGAGAAGCATTAGGTTGAGTTTTCTTGGGAAGAGTCCTTTCTTCAATTTGAGGTTGAGAATGAGAGTGAACTTGTGGCCTCTTCCCTTGTTGCTTGTCACTAATGGCCTTCTTCTTCAATGGGCAAGATCTAACATGATGCCCTTCAATTTTGCACTTGAAGCAAATAATCTTGGCCGAATTCTTGACTTATTCTTGGCCCTTCTTCTTGATCATCTTGGACTTCTTCTTCTTATTGGAGTTGAATCCAAGTCCACCTTTATCATTGGGGGATTTTTGCACACCCAAGATATTGTTGAGTGTGGATTTCCCTTCATGACTCTTTTCCAAGTCTTTCTTCAAAGAAGTGACTTGGGCCTTGAGCTCTTTGATTTCCTCTACATGGTTAGTCTCAACACAAGTACTAGAGGAAGTATAAGCTTCATCGTTAGAGCAACAAGGCAAGGAAAGCAATTCATCACAAGATGTACCAACATTGTGCGTAGATGAATTACAAGGACTAGCACATGGCAATATAGCATTTTGACTAGAAGTAGTGCTAGTATCCACATGAGGCTCACTAGATGTTACCTTAGAAATCATGGCCTCATGAGCTATCTTTAGCTCATTATGGGATACTAGAAGATCATCATGAGAGCTTGAGAGCTTTTCATGGTTTTCTTCCAATTTCCCATAATTGCTAGATAGCAACTCAAGTTGAGCCAGAAGCTCAACATTCTCCTTCAAAATGGATGCTTCACAAGTAATAGAGTTAGTAGCACAAGCATCATCATTAGCAACAAGAGGAGAAGACAAATTGGCAAGCTCTTTTGAATATGAAGCTTTAAGTTGTGCATGAGACTCGGTGAGTTTGATGAGCTCACTCTTAATGACCCTTGAGCCATTTTCGAGGTGCCCAAAGTCCTCAAGGAGTTTAGCATGCGCAACATCAAGCTTCTCATTTTTAGTTTCAAAAACATTGGCCACCTCAATAGCTCTATCATGAGATTCCTTCACTCTAGATAATTCTAGAGCAAAAGTCTCCTCAAGAGATTCCTTGGTGGTTTGTTCAAGTTCGAGAGCTTGGGAGAGGTCCGCGATCTCATTAGCGTAATCACGCTCATGACCTTCCATTTTATCAATGGTGACCTCATGCTCCTCAAGACGATATTCCAACTCATCAATATATTTCTTGCCCTCAATAGCAATAGACATGATTTCCATGAAGTTGGAACGAGCAATTTTATTCTTAAGAAGAGCTTTAAAAATCATTTCCCCCTTAATTTTTAAGGAGGCAACATGATCATTCTCTTCATCATAATCAACATCATCATCACTCTTGCCATCATCAATATCATCACAAGATATATTGGGATTCAAAGTGGGAGATACCTTTTGTTGGGGATATTACTATCAGCTAAAAACCCGCCCAGGAGGGGCCGGGTCAGCCTTAATGGCGGGTTACGTAAGAAGCCCAATATACAGTCAAAATGATAGTTTATAGTATATATAAAACCCCAAAGGCTTCGGGCCGGCTTAAGGCCCGTTATTGTAAACCGCCATATGTGTGGAAAGACTTGTAAAGAAATGCATGTAAAGGAAGTCACCGAGCCGGACACGATTATGAGCCGGCCGGGACTCTGTAAGCCACCAGGCGTCAACCCGTGTATATAAGGGGGACGACCCGGTGGCGGCTTAGGGAAAGAAACAATCAAGTCGATCACCAAGCCGACGAGTTGAGCCTCTTGGAGATCGAAACCTCAGCAATACCAATCCCAACTAGACGTAGGCTTTTACCTTCATCGTAAGGGGCTGAACTAGTATAAAATCCTCTCTCATGTCCTTTGTCCCGATAACCCCTTTAAGCTTCCTAGTGCGATGGCCCTACGACTAAGTCCTTGCTCTAGGAAATCTGTCGTGACAATTCCACGACAGTTGGCGCCCACCGTGGGGCTAGCGCACGATGGATTTGAGTTCTTGAAGGGCAACTTCGAAGGGCTCAAGGGATACGCTGTGGGCCGGATGACCAAGAGTCGTCGCGGCAAGATCTACATCGACGACGAAGGCTGGGGCCTCGAGGCCGGCTCAATTGAGTATGGGTACCGGATCCCCTTTGGAGGAATTCACGTCTTCATCGGCCGGATCAGCAAGTCTGGCCCTGGGCCGGATGTCCACACCGACCTCATCGAAACGACTCAGCGCACCGGGTCCGCCCGTGTTCAATCTGTCGTGAAGCATGCCTTTGTAGGTTGCATCCATGGCGGTGAATACTCCGAAGGATCGATGGAGGGCGGAGAGACGGCCATCTGCTCTGATACTGCATCATCAACAGGTGAGACGGACTCGTTGTACCAACTGCAAGATGGCGTGCTCGGGGGCTGTTTCGATGGCAGCAGTATTCCGGACCGCCTTGAGCCGCCGAATTGGGCCAGAGTCTTCATGGCAGGGACACAGCCCAGGCAGAACTCCACCTCAGTGACAGCGGCGGCCACCGGGTCGGCAGCTGCCGGGTCAGGTGACCCCGCGCGCCCCCCGGCTCAGGTTTTCATGGACCTCATGGATAAACTGACAACTCTATTAACCGCTGTGGTAGAGCCGACGGATAAAGCCCAACATGACGCGGAAGTGGCACGCGTGCGGGAGGAGATGGTGCAAGCTAAGGAAAATCTAGCCGCGGAGGAAACCCGGATAGCAGCAGAGCAAGCAGCTTTGGATGCTCCTGCTCAGCAACTTCAAGCAGAAACCTTCCGGCTCTCGGTAGATCTTAATGCATCCAACGAAGTCATGAGGAGGAGGCGTCAGAAAACTCAGTCGCGTCTGCCTCTAACGCTGGATCCGAGGAATCTGTTCCATACACCCAGAGCTGGAGGGAGCAACCCGCCAGAGGCAAACTGGGGCACGACGCCCGGTGCACCAGTTCAACACCGCACCATGGAGCCGCCGCGCATGAATACAACTCCTCATTATATAGCAACGCCCCCGGGTCACTTTTCCAACCCCATGGAGAACCTCATTGTGGCGTCGGCTCATTTGGCAGCTCTCCCAATGGAAGGCGACTCGCCAGCAGCCATTGAAACCCGGAGGGTAAGAGAACTGCTTCAGACAGCTTTGGCCCAGCAGGATGCATACTCCTAGAGTCGAGACAGGATTCATTCAACTCCTCGCCCAAGCAGGAGCCCGAGTTACAGTAGGCACATGGAGTCTTCAGAGATGTCAAGTAATGCTCAACGCCACAACCGGCCATATAGGCATGAGCCAGTGCGGGCTGGAGCCCTTAACTTGGCAGATCAGGAGAGGATTCGTCAAGAGGCGGAACGGGCGGCTCAGATAGCAGCAGAGCAGGCAGCTCACCAAACCTTTCTGGCTTATCCAGCAACCTCGGTTGAGGCAGGAGTGGTTACAAGAACCGGAGGCGTACCGTGCCTAGTCCCAGCCATATGCAATGAGCGGTTACCCAAGGATGTCAAGGGACCTCGTAAGGTACCTAACTACACGGCTGACTTATAGCCGGGGGCTTGGATTGAGAGTTATGAGATGGCTATGGAGCTGTTGGAGGTTAGTGATGCTGCAATGACCAAGTACTTCACCATGATGTTGGATGGCACGGCTCGGACCTGGTTGAAAGGATTACCACCCAATTCCATCGGCTCATGGGCAGAGTCAAAGGCACGGTTCATCCAGAACTTTAAAGACACGTGTAAGCAACCAATGTCAATTGTGGACCTGACCAATTGCAAGCAAGAGGATGGAGAATCTACAACCCATTGTGTCGGGGATATACCCTGTGGCGTAAACCGGCCAGAACTTTAACCCGGCCGGACTTGGCGGTTTACTTGAGACCCAGCTGAGACTTGACGATTCACTGGTGACCCGTTTGGACCTGGCGGTTTATGATTCATTGGTAATCCGGCAGGCGGGTCAGAGGAGCGACAAGACCCGGTGGCCCAACGGGCGGTTCATGAAGGCCGGTTCATACTATGGTGGGCCGTTTTAAGAGGAAAGGCATGAGGAATATTTACCTTACAAGGAGTTAAGACCAGGACTTGTATCCGGTTTGTATTAGAGATAGACTAGTCCTAATCCTAATAGGACTCCACATGTAACTCACCCCTTCAACATATATAAGGAGGGGCAGGGCTCCCCAAAGAGGGACGAGCAAGAAGAAACAATCTTAGGGCTAGACACAAAGAGGAGAGCTGGTTTACGGCGACTCCCTCGTGATGATAATGAGACCTAGCCTCAAACAGCATGTAGGGCTATTACCGGATGATGTCTCCCGGGGCCCGAAGCTGTCTAAATCCCTGTCTTGTGTTGCGTCTCTCGATTCCGCTCAACCCCTCTCAAGCTACCACATAGATGCATTGGCCTCGCGACTAAGTCCTGACACTAAGGACATCTGCCGTGACAATTCCACGACAGTTGGCGCCCATCGTGGGGCCCGCGCACGGTGGTGTTGAGTTCTTGGAGGGATCTATTCTAGGGTTCGAGAAGCTCGCAATGGACCAAAAAAATTCACGTCATCACCCGGTTCATCAGTTAAGATCTGCCAAGACCAGAAGTTTCATTGCGGCAGCAGCAAGCAAAACTAGAAGTTGCTTTGTCATTAAAGTTTTCCATGAGAAGACAAGATTGCTTAATCAGATTGGATGGAGTGCTAGTCCGCGTGAGAATCAAATCAGCAAGACACGTCAATGTGAATCAATTATTACCAAGTGAAGGAAGACCACAACTCGGTTTTGTCAACACATCACGAGTCGGAAACAGAGTCGGCCACGACCCGGACTCATCCATCGTCTGTGCCTGCGCCCTCGCCTCGAGCCGCCCGCCTGTTCGAGCCGCTACAGCCTCCCATAGCCTCCGGGCTGGTCGTCGCCGTCATGCCCCTCGACTCACCTCGCGCCTCTCCGACCGCGCCGCGAGCAGCTCCCTCACCCGCAGCAGAGCCGAGCCGCTGCCTGCCTAAAACGCCTCGTTGGGCCACCCGGCGCCTCGCGTCTCCGCCGCCGTCTTACCCCTCCCTCTGGTGAGCTGCCATACCACCGCGGTCGTTGAACCGCCGCCAATGGTGGTCTACGGATGGAGTATACGACTTCGTTTATCATCCAGACAAATCAGGTGATATCCATCCAAGTTTGTTTTATTAGTATATGTTGTTTTTGTCAAAGAACAAGTTTGTCTTTGCCTTAGTCTGCAATATTGTTTATGCAGGGCAATTATTTATGACAAAAGGTGATATTATACCACGGAGATGGAGGCACGCCAACATCTTTCGGCCCAGGTGGTCGTCATTATTCAACGAACAACCACACTGGCTTACAGCGTCGTGGCCATCTCTCGTGACCACACTGATTTACAACGCCACAGCTGACTCTCTCGTCCACACCGGTTTAAAACGCCGCAGCCAAAATATCTGTCAACACCCGCGGCCGACTCGGTCGTGATTGTTTTCAGTTTCACCACAGTGATCATCAACTCAGCGGCGGATAATTTCCGGCCTAACATATCAGGTGAAATCTATCTAAGTCTATTTTTGACACATATTGTTTTTGTCAAAGAACAAATTATTCCAGCTTGCGATGTTTTTTATGCAGGACAATTTTTCACTACATCAACACGACGTGGTTGACTTGCTCGTCCGCGCCGGTTTACGACACCGGTGCCGATCTTCCCCGTCCGCATCGGTTTACAATGCCGCGGCCGGTTCATCTATCTGATCTGCCTCTGATGTTGCGGTCGCTTTTGTCGTCCGTCTCTCGCGGCCTGGTCTACATCAACATAACGGGCCGCACCTGCCTGCATGAGCTATTTATTGGGCGCACAAGTCGCCGCCACTACAGTTTTGATTAACTTCAAATCGCCAGTTGGAAGGAACCATTGGCCGAGTTGCTGACACGACTCATATGGGATCATTTACCACCCGCCACAGTCACCTCAACCTTCTATGGATTTACATCGTGCTATCAACGCCAATAATATACAAGTTATGCCGGTTTATATCACGGTCAAATATGGAGAGTCTCAAGCCAACTCCTTGAGTCACCTTTGAGACTCGGGGGCTACGATGACATGACTCAGCAAATCTTGCTAGTTTCAGCCGGTTTAAGAAACCCAGGACGATGGAGGAAAAGATAACCCGGTCCTGGAGGCTACTGTTATATTGATGAAAATTTAAAGGCCGTCAAAAAATTTCCGGTTTAGAAAGTATATGACAGTTACAAAATCCCGGCTCAATGAAGAAGATCCGGGTCATCAAAAAGGATTCCGGTTTAAAATCCAGGTCAAGGGAAGTCAGTCTCACTGAAGCTCTCAAATATCCGGTTTACAATCCGGTACAAGGGAAATTTGTTCTCCAATAAAGCTCTGAAGCGCTCAAATCCGGTTTAACAATGTCCGGTTCAAAAAGGAATTAACTTCTCGCAAAATCAAGTTTAAAGGCCGTCAGAAAATTTTTCGGCTGAAAATGAAGATTCCGGTTTAAAATCCGGTTTAAGGGAAAGATGTCTCCCACAAAGCTTTGAAGCTTTCAATATCCGGTTCAAGATCCCGGTTCAAGAAGAATTTATGTCTTGCAAAAAGTTAAAAATTGCCAAAGAGGACCTGCTGCCATGATGCGCGGTTCAAACATGGATATCCCGCCTTACTGGCCTGACATATTATTGATCACATGGGGGCTTCTGCTTCATAAAGCGGGGTCTCTATTCTTTTACATCATGTGAGGTTACACGAAGTTGCTCTAAAGCGGCCTCCGGTTTACCCCTTGAGTTCGCTTTGCTAAAAGCATCGTGTTATATCACTTGGAGGATTGGTCGTGTCCGAACCAATACCATGCCTCTTGATAGGCGAGAGCCACCAGATCACTTGGGGACTTGGTCATGTCTGAACCAGTCATGCCTCTTGATCGGCCTAAGGCCACAGAATCACTTGGGGGCTTGGTCGAACCCGAACCATGACCACGCCATTTGGTCGGCATAAATGCCACGGTTTCATTTGGGGACCTGGCTGACTAGAACCATAGTTACACCTAACGGGAGCTTGGTCATGTTTGGCCATGGTAACGCCATTTGATCAGCTTAAATAAAACTTTTCTTTTGCTTCACACTTTTCTTTAAAGGGGGGGTTTTGCTTTTCATTGTGTGTTTTAAACCGACAAAGATTTTTAACCAATCAATTGACGGAACACAGTTCACGTCAATCCGGAGACTATTTGCCCGGTTTGATCCTTGTTGTTAACATCCTCTTAAGGAGTAACACGGTGTTTATCACAACCCGACACGGTTTTATCATAAGCCGGCACAATATGGAAGGAGTTATCAGTACTCGAGATTTGGGTTATCACCCTTACTAAAAAAGAAGTTGGTAAACCAACGATGTGATCCAATGTCACAGGTATGATATATTTCATATTTGATTATTCTAAATGCAGCCTTGGTTATAAACCCAGGTTATATGTTGGGCATTATGACCCATCCGGTGGTAAACTGCCAGGACACTTTAAACTTGTTGTATGCAGAAACAGGTTGAATAAAGCATGATTATAAATCACCGGTGTTTATTAAACCGGTAGTATGATCCGGTGTTTATTAAACCGGCCTGGCTTTGGACTATAAGTCGCCAGTATATATTTGGATTGCGCCATTGGAATCATGCGCTTATAAATCATCGGGTTATATTATTCAAATAGCCAAACTTGGCTGAAATTTCATTATGATATTGAATGAATAAGGGTTTCATACCGGATTATATTATCTTGAATAGCCAACATGGCTGGATTTTCAAGGTTTTCAGAAGTCGCTATAGCGCAATGTCTATTATTTTATCAAAGGATATGATTTATTCTACAATGGAAGGAATAGTCCCGAGTCGCTGCAGGCTTACAACCCGACACTTGGGGGCTACATTATTCAAATTGAGATTACATGCAAGTCTCATGTCACTGCAAGCATGCACCATGACACTTCGGGGCTAATGCAAAGTCATTTTTACTAGTCTTATTGAAGACCCAACTCATCATATTATAATGAGCCGGCCCTTGGGGGCTACCAATTGCTCCAGTCAACAATTCAAGGTACACAAGTTTTCGTCCATAATATTGAAGGATTCATTGCTCAGTTGGTAAAGCACAAAACTCTTAACCTTGCAGACGTGGGTTCAAGCCCTACGATGGAAGCTACATTATAAGGTGTTATTTTCATTGAAGTATATATCAAGTCCTGGTTCAGTATTATTTTACTAAGCCGGCCCTTGGGGGCTACACATTGCTGTTCAAAGTTTACAAGATTATATTTACAAAGTCCCTGCTCATTATTGCATAATGACCCGGCCCTTGGGGGCTACACTGGTTGAAGTTTTTATGAGCATCAAGCAATTACAAGTCCCAGGTTGCTGCAAACATGACAACCCGGCACTTGGGGGCTACATATATGGAGTATTCAGTTGAGATGAACAAACCGGATTTCTTCAAGGTTGAAACACTTATTGGAGCAAGTCTTAAGTTATCACTATGTTCTCCTCTTAAGACTTGGGGGCTACAGGTATTATGCATATAAAGGAGGAACATCTTCTTTTTATCAGTTTTGAGCAAATCAGATAAGTATTTTCAGACCCATGTTTCTTAAACCGGCGCTTTGGGAGCTGAGTCAAAGGAGTCATTCTTCATGATATTTCTCGGTGATAAACCAAGGTCAGCAAATTGATTATGAAGCTGGTCTGTTGACCCAGATTTATCAGAAGGAGGAAATGACAAGGACTTAAGGATGATCAAGAGCCAGTCTACAAGAATTCTTAACCCGGAGCACAACCTGTCAAATTTGTTCTTGTGTTTATTTTACAGGATCAGTTTAAATGGATAAATCCAAGTTAAACTGGGGGCTAATGTCGGGGATATACCCCACAGCGTAAACCGGCCAGAACTTTAACCCGGCCGGACTTGGCGGTTTACTTGAGACCCGGCTGAGACTTGACGATTCACTGGTGACCCATTTGGACCTGGCGGTTTATGATTCATTGGTAATCCGGCAGGCGGGTCAGAGGAGCGACAAGACCCGGTGGCCCAACGGGCGGTTCATGAAGGCCGGTTCATGCTATGGTGGGCCGTTTTAAGAGGAAAGGCATGAGGAATATTTACCTTACAAGGAGTTAAGACCAGGACTTGTATCCGGTTTGTATTAGAGATAGACTAGTCCTAATCCTAATAGGACTCCACATGTAACCCACCCCTTCAACATATATAAGGAGGGGCAGGGCTCCCCAAAGAGGGACGAGCAAGAAGAAACCATCTTAGGGCTAGACACAAAGAGAAGAGCCGGTTTATGGCGACTCCCTCGTGATGATAATGATACCTAGCCTCAAACAACATGTAGGGCTATTACCGGATGATGTCTCCCGGGGCCCGAAGCTGTATAAATCCCTGTCTTGTGTTGCGTCTCTCGATTCCGCTCAACCCCTCTCAAGCTACCACATAGATGCGTTGGCCTCGCGACTAAGTCCTGACACTAAGGACATCTGCCGTGACAATTCCATGACACATTGGGTGCGCCGGGTCAAGGAGATAATACATTCGTCTGATAAAATGGATGCCGGCTCAGCAGTTTTGATGTTGGAGAAAAATTGCCATTTTGAACCTCTGAAGCAGAAGTTGGGGCGGCTTAAACGAGACTGTAATGACATGGAACGTTGATGGCGGCTCTTGTCAAGTATGCCGATTCTGATACCACTAAAGACCCGGCGTCTAATGAAGAAAAGGCAACGAAGGGAAAGAAGAACGACAATGGCAAGGGTCACCAGCATAACCCGGCAAATCAAGGAGGTAATAAGCGTAAGGCTGATGAGTTTGTTGCTAATACTAATGCGCAGGGTGGTAATCAGCAGCGCAAGGGCAGGCAGCCCCCTCGATCGGGCGGGTCAGGCCCCACCCTTGAGCAGCTGTTGAATGAACCTTGTCCAAGACACGGCACCAGGGAGAAGCCGGCTACCCACTTGTGGAAGGATTGCACGATCATGAAGGCGTTTAAAAATTCAAATGCATTTGATGGGGGTCACGGTCCGGGTGGCGGCTCAGGCGGCTTTCAGGGCCCGGGCGCTGGTTCAAGCGGAGGAGGTTTTCATGGTCATCCTGGTCACCAGGGAGGATATAATCAGCAACACGGCCAAGGGAATCAACAGCAGCAACAATCCGGCTATCAGAGCAACCCGAAGCAGTTGAGTAGTGGACAGTATCATGTCTTCACTACCATTTTATGTAAGAGAGACCAGAAACTCCACAAGAGGGCCGTCAATGCCGTTGAGCCGGCAGTTCCACGTTATTTACGTTGGTCGGAGCAGCCCATTGTATGGAGCAGAGAGGACCACCCACCCCAGGTTGATAATCCGGGTCACTTGGCGTTAGTAGTGGCACCTCAGGTTGGTGGGTATAAGTTTACCAAAGTACTCATGGATGGAGGCAGCAGCATCAACATCCTTTATTATGAGACGTTTCACCGGATGGGATTGACGGACAAGAATCTTAAGCAATCCAACATTGTTTTTCATGGTGTGGTGCCTGGTAAATCGGCATACCCAGTTGGTAAGATCGAGTTGGAAGTAGCCTTTGGAGATGAATATGACTCCAGAGCAGAAAAATTAACCTTTGAAGTGGTTAAGATCAAAAGCCCATATCATGCTCTGTTTGGGCGACTGGCTTATGCCAAGTTCATGGCTCGGCCGTGTTACGTGTATTTGCAGCTCAAGATGCCGGGTCACAAGGGCACCATTACAGTCCATGGGAGCCGGAAGATAGCCTTGGAATGTGAAGAAGGGGATGCAACCTATGCTAAATCTGTTTGTGCGACAAAGGAGTTGAAATTTTACAAGGATCATGTTGACCCGGTGGACATGACGTCATTAAACAAACCAACAACAGAGCATGAGCCGGAGTTAAAGTTCAAGTCAGCTGATGACACTAAGATGGTTGATTTTGTGCCCGGCGATTCATCCAAACAGTTCATCATCAGCGCTAACTTGGATCCGAAATAGGAAAGCGCGCTCATCGAGTTCATCCGTGAGAACCGGGACATCTTTGCATGGAAACCTTCAGACATGCCGGGTGTCCCGAGGGAACTCGCTGAGCACACTCTTAATACCGATCCAAAGTTCAAACCTGTCAGACAGTTTCTTCGGCGGTTCAATGAAGAAAGGCGCAAGGCCATTGGAGAAGAGGTGGCCCGGCTCTTGGCGGCCAGGTTCATTGTGGAGGTCTTTCACCCAGAATGGTTAGCTAACCCGGTGCTCGTGCTCAAAAAGAACGGCACCTGGCATATGTGTGTGGATTACACAAATTTAAACAAGGCCTATCCGGCTAATCCGTTTGCTCTTCCCCGTTTTGATCAGATCATTGATGCTACGGCGGGTTGCGCGCAGTTGAGTTTCTTAGAAGCTTACTCTGGGTATCATCATATTAAGATGGCAGTCAAGGATCAAGAGAAAACAACGTTTATAACACCTTTTGGGGCGCTCTGCTATGTGTCTATGCCTTTTGGTCTCAAGAGTGCTCAGGTGACTTACCAACGGTGTGTGCAGAATTGTCTTCATGATCAAATTGGGCGCAATGTTCATGCGTATGTGGATGATATAGTGGTGAAGTCCAGAGAAGAGGAAACCTTGGTCATAGATCTAAAAGATACTTTTGATAATCTTCGGGTTTACAAGATGATGCTTAACCCGGCCAAGTGTGTTTTTGGAGTACCGGCTGGCAAACTCTTGGGCTTTCTGGTGTCTAACCGAGGTATTGAAGCTAACCCGGAGAAGATTAAGGCAATTACATCTCTGGCCAAGCCAACCTGCGTCAATGATGTTCAACGACCGACGGGTCGTGTGGCTGCTTTCAGCCAGTTCATAAGCCGGTTAGGGGAAAAGGCTATGCCTCTGTATCAGTTGATGAAGAAAATGGATGTGTTTGTTTGGAGTGATGCTACGAACGCCGCTTTTGAGGATCTGAAGGCACAACTGGTTGAGCCGCCGGTCCTAGCTGCTCCAATTGAGAAAGAGCCGCTATTATTATACGTAGCTGCCAACTCATGGGCTGTCAGTGTGGCTATGGTGGTAGAGTGCAAGGAGGCTGGCAAGGAGCATCCGGTTCAGCGGCCGGTTTATTATGTCAGTGAAGTGTTAATTGAGTCTAAGAAACGATATCCACATTGGCAGAAGCTTGTTTATGGAGTGTTCATGGCAAGCCAAAAGCTTAAGCATTACTTTCAGGGACATCCAATCACTGTGGTTAGCTCTGCTCCTTTGGGAGACATTATTCAAAATAGAGAAGCTACAGGGCGAGTAGCCAAGTGGGCAATTGAGCTTGGGTCTCATGGGCTGAAGTATGGTCCACGCACTGCGATCAAGTCTCAAGCTTTGGTTGACTTCATCAATGACTGGACAGAGATGCAGATGCTAGAAGAAAAGCCGGACAACACATATTGGACTATTCATTTTGATGGGTCCAGGCAATTAGAAGGCTCGGGGGCTGGAGTTGTATTAACTTCCCCACGAGGTGATAAATTTTGTTATGTGTTACGATTGATGTTTCCGTGCACTAACAACGCAGCAGAGTATGCAGCATTGCTCCATGGTCTTCGAGTGGAAAAGGAGATGAGCTTGAGCTGGGTTAGATGTCTTGGTGATTCAGATCTAGTGGCTCAGCAGGTGTCTGGCAAGTGGGATTCCAAAGACCCTCTCATGGCGGCTTATCACCGAGAGGTCGATGCGGTTGCAGGATATTTTAAAGGTTATCAGGTGGAACACATTGACCGTCGAAAAAACGAAGCAGCTGATGCTTTAAGCCGGATGGGGTCTCAACGTAAGCCAATACCACCCAACACCTTTTTAGATGTTTTCCATCACCCCTCTGTCAAGTTTCCCACAGAAGAATATTTAGTTGTTCCTGACCCGGAGGCACGGTTGGTGGCAGCTCTTCATGTCATCCCAGATTGGACGGTGCCGTTTTTGGCTTACATGACCCGGGGAGAATTGGCAGCGGATGAGACCCTGGCTCGACAGATAACCCGGCGGTCTAAGTCCATGACGATTTCGGATGGAGAGTTATTTCATGGTAGTGTTTCCGGAGCATTTCAACGGTGTGTCTCCCCCGAAGAAGGTCAAGAAATCCTTCGTGAGATCCATGAAGGCGATTGTGGTCATCACGCCGGGTCAAAATCCTTAGTGGCCAAGGCGTTTCGTCACGGTTTTTACTGGTTGAAGGCTCACACTGATGCGGAAGATCTGGTCAGTAGATGTGATGGTTGTCAGAAATTCGCACGACGAGCACATGTGCCGGCTCAAGAGCTCCGGATGATTCCAATAACTTGGTTGTTTGCAGTCTGGGGGCTTGACATGGTGGGACCTTTCAAAAGGTCTAAAGATAAAAAGACACATCTCTTGGTGGCTGTTGATAAATTCAATAAATGGGTTGAGGCGGAGCCTATGAGTAAGTGTGATGCAGCCATGGCGGTTCAGTTCATGAAGAAAATAATCTTTCGTTTCGGTTTTCCACACAATATTATCACAGTCAATGGCACTAATCTATCCCAAGGGGCTATGGAAGAGTTTTGTCAGTGAGAGCACATCCGGCTTGATGTTTCTTCTGTAGCTCATCCTCAATCCAATGGTAGCTGAGAGAGCCAATCAGGAAATTCTGGAAGGGCTAAAGCCCCGGCTTATGGTTCCTTTACAGCGAACGCCGGGTTGTTGGGTAGAGGAGTTGCCTTCAGTGTTATGGAGCATCAATACTACACCCAACAGGTCTACGGGTTACACACCCTTCTTCAAGGTTTATGGGGCAGAAGAAGTATTGCCCAGTGACATCCGTCATGACTCTCCCCGTGTGGCGGCTTATGTTGAAGCTAACAATGAAAAAGCCAGACAGGATGCGCTTGACTTGTTGGATGAAGAAAGAGACTTAGCAGCAGCACGGTCAGCAATCTATCAACAGGACCTGCGTCGTTATCACAGCCGCCGGGTTAAGACCAGGACTTTTCAGGAAGGCGACTTGGTGCTCCGGCTCATCCAAGATCTTTCAGATGCACACAAGTTATCCCCACCTTGGGAAGGACCCTTTGTGGTCAGTAAAAATTTAAACAACGGGTCTTACTACCTCATTGACATTCGAGAGCATGCAGACTCGCGTAAGTCAGAAGAGGAGACCCGCTGGCCGTGGAACATTGCTCAACTTCGGCCGTACTATACCTGAGCCACCGGCTCTCATCATGTACATACGTTCACATTGTATATACGATGATAAGCAATAAAGTAAGACCATCGGTCTCTTTTCTTTTCAAAGATTATGCATCTTTATTATTTTTCACAAATGACTATTAAGGATTTGATCATATTTGAATCAAGTTTAACCTTTTCTAGTCCAGCTTATGATCGTATTCGAATCTAGCTATAAATCTCATGGTCACTTGGGGGCTTCCTGTTCAAACATAGGTCGTATTCGAACCAAAGAGAACATAGTTGTAGTAACCCTTTTGATCGGCTCAAAGCCAAACTCACTTGGGGGCTTCTTGATCGTATCTGAATCATAGCTTAACCCCTTTTGAGCCGACTTAGATCGTATTCGAATCAGGGTCGTTAAAAACCTCTCAAGGTCATTTGGGGGCTTCCTGTTCAAACATAGGTCGTATTCGAACCAAATAGAACATAGCTGTCGGTACCCTTTTGATCGGCGCAACGCCAAAGCCATTGGGGGCTATATGGCCGTATTCGAACCTTAGCTTAACCCCTTTGGTCCGGTTTACTGATCGTATTCAAATCAGAAACCCCCAATCTTTTGAATACAGAGTAAAAATTATGTTTATTATCTATTGCTTGCCTTTGAATTTTTGTTGTTTCAATATTACAAATGAGATAGCCTGGTTTTCTTTGCCGGCTCAATTATTGGACAACACAAACACCTGGGTTATTCAAGCCCGTGGTCTAAGGAACCAAAGGTACGAGCTGCTGAGATATGATGATTATTGAATATTCAAGGAATATTAACTTTTATACATATTGAGTTATCAATTCATCACCCGGGTTACTTAAGCCGGTGATCTAAGGATCAACAAAGATAAGGTATGGTTTTTACTTATATGCGCTTACCTGCTGCGTTAACTCAAGAGTTAGTACTAAACCTTATCCTTTATTTACATTGGTCTTTGTTTTTTCTTATTGAGGTAAATTTATGGATTGTATATTAGGTGTTTAAGCCTAGTTGGTTCTAAACCGCCTTGCCAGGTTTTTTCCTTATTTTCACAGGAACGGAGTTCAAACATTGTGGAGACAAGCATTAAACGATGCATAAGAAAGCATTAAACATTGGCATCTGGAAGCACAGATTCATATAAGAAGTATTTTATGCCCGACGACATAAGCAAACAGGCAGAGTTTTTACTAAAGTTTTTACAAGGCTTTATAAACCTGTGAAGATCATCACTGTCCCTCCCTCACCGGTTCTCCACTGTCTGGTTGCTGGAAGTTAGACTTTGACCAATCAAAGCCATTCATGGCGACAAATTCGGCTTCATCGTCAATCAGGCCGACCAGGTTAATTTCCGGAGCAAAGGTATCTTCTCTTACAGGTGGGATTAGATCTGCTACTTTATATGAAGGAGTGGACATCTTCTTATTTTCACTGTCAAAACCCGGCTGGTACTTGTCCACATTGGTGTCCTCTCCAAGACTAGTGGCCTGAGGCCAGACTTCACGTACACACGCTATAAAATCATCTTGGTCAAACGGAGACCCGTCCTCCTTCACGGTAGGATAGCCCCTTGCTACGTCCGCCGGGTCCAGATCTGGCACCCAAGCCTTGGAGCGGCTTAGAGCAGTCAAAGCTCCGGCTCGCGCACATGAACGTTTTACCTCTTGGAACCGGGCAGGAAGGATGGATAGCTTCTTCAGGACATCACTAAGCCGGTTGGATCCTTGGTTTGCAGGAGAGATAGCGGCCAGAGCCCGTTGTGCACCAATGTATAGTTGTTCAACCAAGGTGTATACGGCCTTCAGTTTAACCAACGGGTCTTGGCTCATATTTTTGCTTCACGGACATGCATATATTTAACAGTCAGTGGGCGGTTTATACTCCGGTTTGGCATAAAATATAGGAAAGGTCAAAACTAGGCATCTTACCAAAGATAGCAGCGACCATCTGAGACACCCGGCCCTTTAAACCATTCAGCTCGGTTGATATTTCTTTCAGGGTTGTTTCGGCTGTTTCAGCTCGCCGAGTCAGAAGTGTTTTCTCATCTTCCCAAGTTTTCTCTTTGGCAGCAAAGTTGGTCTTCAAATTCTCTGTTTCAGAAAGGCTTACTTGCAGTTTGGAGGTGGAAGACTTCAGTTCTGATTCCTGACTCGCTAGCCGGGTCTTTGCATCATTCAGATGAGAGTTTAGTTCAAACAATGCATTCTGTGAAATATTCAGACAAGTCAAGACCTGGTTTTAAATTCCAGCGTTCAAATTCAAGATTCAAGTCCCAAGTACTTTACGAATAAACCACTTGGCACTTGGGGGCTAATGTATGCCAAATCAAATTTTTTACAACTCTACCAACATATTTGAAGTCCCAAGTCCTTTACAAAGTAATAGCACTTGGCACTTGCGGGCTAATGTACGCAGTTCAGCAAAGTTTTTCAAGGTTAAGCCGGAGTGTTAAAATACTTTAAAGACAGTTTTAAATTCTAAAGTACCAATTCATTACTGATCAAAATGAACCGGTCCTTGGGGACTATGGGTGAAGTTTTGTTCTATCAGTACAAGGCAAAGCTTCAGAGATAAAAGTTTTGGCTTATATTCTAAGTCTACAGGTCATTTCGTTTCTCTTATAATCTGAAGACTTGGGGGCTGAAGGAATATTAGTAAACCGGAAATAACATACCTCATACTTCAACTGAAGCTGCTTGACCATCTCAATCTCACACTCACGACTGGAGTGTACATGACTGAGATAGCCAGATAAGATATCACTGGCATTGAGATGGTCATAATTGGCGATATCAAAGCGAACCTTCTGCCGCTCCAACACTTCTTGCTTTACTGTGCACCGAGCCAACACCGTTGGATTTTCTGTCTCAACAAAGCGGCTCCCAGTAATTTGAGCATCTGGAGCACGTGGAGACGGCAGGTCAGTTGAACTTGATGGTCCGACTATGGAAGGATTCATGGTAGCTTGGTCAAGGGACAGCTCCGAAGGATTCTCTTCATGGCTAATAGGCGGGTCTTCTAGGGCAGCAGTTAGTGGAGAAGGCGGCCTAGCCGGTTCAGACATTGGTGGCGGGTCTTCTGCCGGCTTTGTTACCTTCGCTTTCTTGGATCTCGCCTGGCCACTAAAGAAAATATATATATATATATATATATATATATATATATATATATATATATACATTACAGGACAGTCAACATCAAACATACAATTGGACAGTCCGGAAGAAAAGAAGATTTTTTGATTACCCAGGGGCAGTCTTGAAAGCCGGGAATTGTGTTTGAGAAGAGTCGCCTGAAGAACTAGACACCTCCTAAAAAGGTAAAAGAAATGAATTAAAAAGGAATACAGTGAGCATGATTCATTAAAAGAAGTTAAGGACAGTAAAAGTAAACCTCGTTCGGGCGTTTTCGAGGGGTTTGTTGAAGATCAACAGCCGGTTCATCTTCAATCTCAGCTTCACGGCGGCTTTCGTGTTGCTTCTTTTTCAAATGAAAGTTGGGATCCAAGTGAGCTAAAGGGTTAGAAAACCTTACTTTACGGACCACTCGTCGAACTTTGTGTCTTGATAAGGGCTCTGAGTCGGAGGAAATGATAGTTACCTCTGCTTCCCCGGCCTGATTGGCCCCAGTGTCATCCTGGTAAGGATCAGTGTCAATAAGGTTGTTAAAAACTTGGCCTAGGGAATCAAGGGCTACCTCCGAGTCAGACGAATCATCAAGCTTCATTAATTCTTCAGCAGTTGTTTTCTTCTTTTTCTTTGATTTCCGGGTCGTCTTCTTGGTGTTCATAGCGGCGGCTTTCGCCTTCTTGGCAGCTTTGTGGTCATATTTCACCTTTCAGAAGTCAGAATTGGCCTGTAAAGACAAGAAGAAGGATCAGTATTAAGTACTGATAGCTGGGAAAATCACAAAGAAAAATAGATACACTTACTTCTGGCACCAGATTAATCTTGCAGAAGGGACTTAACCCAACAATACTGCAATCTTCGTACTTCCCATTTACCAAAAGGGTTGACATCGAAACAATGTCTTCTTTGGTGAGTTCAACTGGGCTGTGACGAAGAGGGTGGTCCGGGCTTCCGTCACATTCATACATCAATTGAGATCGACGACTTAATGGGATAACCCGCCATGAGATCCAGCAACTGGTCAGATCTACTCCGGTTAGACCATTACCCACCAAGCCATTGATTCTTCTAATGGAGGGAAGAAGCTTCCTACGCTCAGCGACGGTAAGCTTATCTGGAAGGGTGAACTTGGAGTCAAGACGACTAGGGTGGTAACCCGGCAGAGGCTTCTCGTTTGCGGGAGAAGTATCCTGACAATAAAACAAAGTTTGGTTCCAGTCTTTTGGGTGGCTCGGTAAGACGATGAGAGGAAAAACAGCACCCTAACGGCGCTGAATTGAGATGCCTCCAAGTTCTAAGCTAGAACCGTTGGTGCATTCATTCTGGCGATTCAGATAAAAGTACTCTCTAAACAGCTCTACGGTGGGCTCTTGCTGAAGATATGCCTCACAGAGCACTTGGAAGTTACAAATATTGGAAATAGAGTTGGGTCCAAGGTCCTGAGGATGGAGTTTGAAAAAATGAAGGACCTCTCTGAAGAATTTTGAACCGGGTGGTGAAAATCCACGGTTCATGTTGTCAGTGAAGATAATCACGTCTCTGTCTTTTGGATTGGGACGTTCTTCCTCCGGGTCAGGAGCACGATAAGACATGATATTCTTTGAAGGCAGAAACCCAACGATGATGAACTCTTTTAACCGTTCCTCAGTTACGGATGAAGGGACCCAGTTACAGACGGTGGGTGACTTCGACGGCATGATGTGCAACGAACTGAAAAATAAATAATAATATGCCGGTTCAGTCTATGGTCAATTATAAAGCAAGTAATGGCGGTTTAACTAAGGGATAATGGCATATAAGGAAAAGAAAGCCGGAGTGGTAAGCCGCCATGACTACAGATTTTCTCAGAAGGCAGAATTCAGTTAAGTGTTGGCATAAACAAGTTTCACCAAGTTATTATTATCATTTTGGATCAAAGGGCTGTTTCAAAAAGGGAAATATTCTAGACCTAAAAACATAGTACAGAGGAGTTCGTCGACTATAATGAAGCATCTATACAGGTAAAAGGGATCTACTGATATCAAAAATGAATGCCAAACAACTATCGCGCAAGTTATATCTTTTTTCTGGATCAAAAGAAGTTGCGGAGAAGATCTACAAGATGGCCCGTGATGAACAGATGAAGAACACTGAAGAACTCGTAAACCTAGAAACAGATCTAGGTGCGTGAGAGAGAAGAAAGCTTACAAGAAGCAGGCCTGCCGCGAAGTTGCCGTGTTCTTTGGACGAACTCAGGGTGATGCAGTGGCCAGGCTTGACGAGGACGATGAGAGTTCCGGCGACGGCGGAGCTCAAGCAACGACGGAGGTTGTGAGAGGAAGAAGATGAGGAAGAAAGGAGAATGAGAAAGACCCAAGTTATGCCTATTTATAAGGGAATGCACGAACAGGTGGGCACGAAAACCAAGGAGACCCAGTAATGATTATCCAATTGAACAGACGCCTCGATTCCTGGAAGGCATTAAAAATGAAAGATCTGTTGGAAGATGACGTCATGAAAGTTTTTTGTGTTTCAAAAAGATGACGTCACGGCGGGTTAAGGAAGTTTTCAAACAAATGATGGATTCTGCCTAAGTATTGAAGATTGACAAAGAACAAAGTTCAAAGTCAACCTGGGGCCTAATGTTGGGGATATTACTATCAGCTAAAAACCCGCCTAGGAGGGGCCGGGTCAGCCTTAATGGCGGGTTACGTAAGAAGCCCAATATACAGTCAAAATGATAGTTTACTAGTATATATAGAAAGCCCAAAGGCTTCGGGCCGGCTTAAGGCCCGTTATTGTAAACCGCCATATGGGCGGAAAGACTTGTAAAGAAAGGCATGTAGAGGAAGTCACCGAGATGGATACGATTATGAGCCGGCCGGGACTCTGTAAGCCACTAGGCGTCAACCCGTGTATATAAGGGGGACGACCCGGTGGCGGCTTAGGGCAAGAAACAATCAAGTCGATCACCAAGCCGGTGAGTTGAGCCTCTTGGAGATCAAAACCTCAACAATACCAATCCCAACTAGATGTAGGCTTTTACCTTCATCGTAAGGGGTCGAACTAGTATAAAATCTTCTCTCGTGTCCTTTATCCCGATAACCCCTTTAAGCTTCCTAGTGCGATGGCCCTACGACTAAGTCCTTGCTCTAGGACATCTGCCATGACAATTCCACGACACCTTTGAAGCCTTGGCCATAAGGCAAAATGCAATAGATGATGATGTAGGATCCCTTGAAGCACCATCCAAGACCACATCTTGTTCCATGGAATGTTGGGTTTCCTCTACATTGTTAGCACAACAAATCGAGGAAATACTTGCATTTTTATCATGGCAACAAGATATAGCAAGCATATCATCATGTGATTTAGTCAAGCAATTTTTACACGATATGCAAGGACTATCAACACAAGCATGTGAAACATGTATGGTGCTCGAAGTGTTAAAATCCAAAGAAGATGCATTGCAATAAGATAGTGATGAAGTATCATCCACAATAAGCATACTATTATCATTGCAATGACCAACACTACTCACCATATCATTACCTTGTGGCAAACCACATGTAGGTGAAGTAGAAGAAGTTGAGAAGACTATACGACCGGAGGTGGAGGGAGAACAATCATCCCCACAAATCTTGGACACGCCATATTTATCTTGAAGATTTGTCCACAACTCATGAGCATCCTGGAACGGCATGAGTTGAAATATAACTACATTGCTCAAAGCATCGAGAAGCACATTAGAAGCTTGGGCATTGATATAAGAGTTTTTCTCATCCTCTAAAGATAATCTTTGGGGATCCTTTGGAGGAGAAAAACCCATATCTACAATTCTCTCTAAATTTGGTTCCATGACCCTAAAGAGATTAAGCATGTGAATTACCCAAACATCAAAATTTGTGCCATCGAAACTAAGAGTGTAAGAGAATCCTAACCCCCTAGTCGACATCTTTAATCTCTAGGCGGTAAAGCCTAATAAAGAGAGACGAGGCTCTGATACCAATTGAAAGATCGAGGATGTCGCCTAGAGGGGGGGTGAATAGGCGCTTTAAGATAATTATAGTTTAGGCTTGAACAAATGCGGAATAAACCTAGCGGTTAATTTGCCAAGCACAAAACCTAAAACAACTAGGCTCACCTATGTGCACCAACAACTCATGCTAAGCAAGATAAGAAACTATGTGATAGCAAGATATATGACAAAGAACAATATGGCTATCACAAAGTAAAGTGCATAAGTAAAGGGCTCGGGTAAGAGATAACCGAGGCACGCGGAGACGATGATGTATCCCGAAGTTCACACCCTTGCGGATGCTAATCTCCGTTTGGAGGGGTGTGGAGGCACAATGCTCCCCAAGAAGCCACTAGGGCCACCATAATCTCCTCACATCCTCGCACATTGCAAGATGCCGTGATTCCACTAAGGGACCCTTGAGGGCGGTCACTGAACCCGTACAAATGGCAACCCTTGGCGGCAGTCACCGAACCCGTACACTTTGACAACCCTTGGGCGGTCACCAGAACCCATCAAATTGCTCGGGGCGATCTCCACAACCTAATTGGAGACCCCGACGCTTGCTCGGAGCTTTACACCACAATGATTGAGCTCCGAACACCACAAAGGTTGGGATTAACTCCCCAACGACACCATGAAGCTTCACCACAATTGAATATGGCTCCGAGGTGACCTCAACCGTCTAGGGCACCCAAGCACCCAAGAGGAACAAGCTCAAGGGCACCAAGCACCCAAGAGTAATAAGCTTCTCAACTTGTAACTTCCACGTATCACCGTGGAGAACTCAAATCGATGCACCAAATGCAATGGCAAGGGCACACGGAGTGCCCAAGTCCTTCTCTCCCAAATCCCACCGAAGCAACAAATGCTAGGGAGGTAAATGAGAGGAAGAACAAAGAAGAGAACATGAAGAACTCCAAGATCTAGATCCAAGGGGTTCCCCTCACATAGACGAGAAAGTGATTGGTGGAAATGTGGATCTAGATCTCCTCTCTCTTTTCCCTCAAAAACTAGCAAGAATCCATGGAGGGATTGAGAGTTAGCAAGCTCGAAGAAGGTCAACAATGGGGGAAGAACACAAGCTCAAGAGATAGGGAACCATTGGGAAAGAAGACCCCCTTAAATAGGTCCCCACAAATCTTCCCATTACGTACAGAATAACATAGGAGCGGTACAACCTCTATGAGCACCGGTACAACCGGTAATAGGCAATAAGCGGTACAACCGGCCCACAACCGCCTAACAACCGCACCACAACAGAGACTAGTCTGGTGGTAGAGCGGTACATGGCCGGTACAACCTCCGGGCCAATTCTGGAGCGGTACAACCGCTCCAAACACCGGTTGTACCGGTCAACCGGTACAACCTCTCCATGGGGCGGTACAACCTCTCTGTGTAAAACAGGTAATATCAAAACAGCCACGACTTTCACATACGAGCTCCGAATTCAACGAAACCAAGTTTGTTGGAAAGCTAACGACAAGGGCTAACACAATATTGAGAGAATATCAATAAGAAGGAAATGAGAAAAGGACCATAATAAAATGGTGAGAACCCTTCCTTGGAAAAGACCGGTAAAACCTCGAACACCGAAAACATCATAGAAGATGCATGCGAACTCCGTTTTCGATGAACTCAAGCTTGTCATCAAGATGACCATAAGCTCTAAGACTCACAAATGGAACCAAACAAGAACCAAGAAAGATGATGCAAGGATGTAATGGTTTGATCTCTCGACGAACGATACGATCAAGCTACTCACTAGAGAGCCCCCCTTGATAGTACGACAATCGATCCTACAACCCGGTCTCCCAACTACCACTATGAGACCTGTAACATAGAAAACCTATCAAGGGCAAACCTTTGTCTTGCACATAGTCCACTTGAGCTAGATGATGATGATCTTGACTTCCTCAAGTTGGACCGCCTTTCTTGAACTTGCACACTGCAAACTTGATGGCGATCACCACTTGATGTCATCCTCCATGGGTTGTATGAGATCTTCCTCTTGTCGCAAGACCATGGAAACATACCTAACCCCACAAAGAACTCTCGCGTAGACCATGGGTTAGTACACAAAGTGTAATGGACAATACGTACCATACCATGGGCTCACTTGATCCCTCTCGGTACTTCTTCTACGCTTTGTGAGTTGATCAACTTGATTCACTCTTGACTTAGTCTTGATCAACCTTGAATCTTTCCAACTCCATTCATTTGGATGATGTATTGAAGGTAAACATGAATGATCACACAATCTTCTTCTTCAAGACATGCTTGCAATAAGCTCAACTCTCACATGACCAATCTTTGGATAATTCCTTAAGAGCAACTTGGTCAACACATAAACTCCTTGAAACCAACACATGGACTTCAAGACATGCCTATGGACAAATCCTTCAAATATAACTCAATGCAACCATTAGTACATAGAGATTGTCATCCATTACCAAAACCACACATGGGGGCACCGCATGTCCTTTCAATGACTCAGATCTCATGCGTGGCAGAGGGGTGGGGGTGCATCGGCCACGGTTTAGTGGACATACGGCTTTCGTGAGTGAATCGTGTGCTCTTTGAAAACATTTACATTACCTAACATCATATTTTTGTTCGAACGAAAACATGAGTTCATCGTTTTGCCTCCAATTTTTTTCCACGGTAAGAAATCATGAGTATAGTGGAGACTGTCATATAGTAGTATAATGAATATATAGTACATATGATACTAGTGTATGATACTTCTTTTAATTAATTATAGCGCATAGTATAATACATAGAGGATAGTATCATATATAGATCATATTTATTGCCATGCATGACACAAAGTAGCATCGCATTTAACATGATACGGTATCTACCTACTATATGTTACTCTAACCCTCTTTATATATATATATTTAATTCTTTGCCACATCAGCATACTTGCTATTTCCGAGTGCATGACATCGTCGGCCACTATGGCTAGCATTATATAGTGGGAAGTATCATATTATATATATATATATATATATAGTGTCATGCATATGATACTAGTGTATGATACTACGTTCGTAACTTCATAGTGCATATATAGTATCATAGAGTAGTGCTAGCTCCCTCTGTAAACTAATATAAGAGTGTTTAGATTACTAAATAGTGACCTAAACGCTCTTATATTAGTTTACGGATGGAGTATATATCATAGATGACTGTATTTATGAATTGAGCCCTATAAGGCTGGTTGTAATGGGGAGTATTATATATATACCAGTAGTATCATGCATGCATATATATGATAGTGTAGCTAGGATACTACTTCCGTAAATGCATAGTATCATAAGCTAACATCTTAGGTTGCCTTATGAATTGTCATGCATCACACAAACTAGTAGTACAACATTTATTATGACACGGTATCATGATATGATACCACATCCTCTCTTGTGTGCCACATCATCCAGAAAGTCTAGTTGGCATGCATGATACCGCTTATGATAATACCGTTACAACCAGCCTAAACCGAAAAGGAGGGAGTATGAGACTAGCCACAATGGAGAGTAGTACACTAGTAACATACACATATCCCTAGACTATATATGTTACTACCTTCATAGTGGGTAGTAACATAAGTGTAGTGTCATGCAAAGCTTCATTTCTTAGGTTACAGACTCATATTGCATTGGGACATGTGATGCTATAGTAACTAGCTAAGTTACTGAAACTATCTCTCTCCTTATTAACTTATTGCCACATAAGCAAGTTTGCTAAGTTGGAGTCGGTGTTACTGCTAAAGTTACTCCCACTATGGCTAGTCTGATACTAGCTAGTCCTCTATGATATACTAGCTACCTCACTAAGAGCATGCATGGTTAATAATACAGCCAAGGGTCGACTATAAGAAGTTGCCATGTCATATACAGCCAACCTCTTAGCAGGCATGTACAATAATAAGTTTTATATACGTACTAGTTTATAAATAGTTGGCCCACCTTACATCCTCACAAAGTGTCTTGGGTCTCCTGTTTGCAGCTGGCTCTACTAACCAAGAGCCCGCTTCTCTTCTCTTTCCTCCAACTAATAAGCACATACATAGTATTCCATTCCTTATAGCCAGACTACCCATAGTGGGAGTAACATACGTAGTAACATCACACATATCTAGATAAAATAGATGATGTGGCAAGCAACTACCTATGTTACTCCCACTATGGGTATAGTCTTACTATAGTATGAGACTACCCACAATGGGAGTAACATAGGTAGTAACATCAAACATATCTAGATATATTAAGTAGATGATGTGGCAAGCAATAAGTGAAGAAAGAGAGGAAAGTAGTAACATAGCTGGTTACTAGTAGTATGAGTAACATCACATGTACATATCAAGGCAAGATGTGTCTATAGCCTAATAAATGAAGTGTTGCATGTTACTATATATATATATATATATATATATATATATATATATGTGTGTGTGTGTGTGTGTGTGTGTGTGTGTGTGTGTGTGTGTGTGTGTTACTCCCCACTATAGAGGTAGTAACATAGACTAGTAACACATGGGCATGTTACTAGTCTATGTTACTACCCATTGTGGCTAGTCTGAGTAACATCACACAGCTCAAGGCAAGATGAGTCTATAGCCTAATAAATGAAGTGTTGCATGTTACTACACATATGTTACTCCCAATTATAGAGGTAGCAACATAGACTAGTAACATTTTATGTTACTACCCATTGTCGCTAGTCTTATGTCACTCTATTGTGTACTTACTTGCTCTAATGTATAGTATCATAGAGTAGCTAGTATCATATGTAGTACTTTATTTATATTGTCATGCATGGCACATAGTAGCATAACATTTATTATGATACAGTTTCATGATGTGATACTTAACCCTTTCTTTCTTCATTTAATTAATTCTATGACGACTCATCAAAATTGCCTAGTTGGCATGCATGATACTAGCTATGATACCCCCTTACTATCAGCCTAGCAATGGTGTACAGATCATTTGTGCATCGCTTTGTGAGTTTTCATCTGTTTGTTCGAGAAGCGGGGAGAAGTTTCAAACATTTCGGCCGCGAGGTGCGGCCAGTGACGTAGCCTAGTTGGTATTTTAATTACAGAAAATTCAAACGAAGTTCGAACATCATCAAAATCGATGTGTGCATGTGGCGTGCTCTCACGACCCCATGGAAAAAAATTGGTAAAGTTTGGCACAAGTTTTGATGACCGCTCCTCCCAAACCAGAGCATCTCACATGAAGGGTCATGGTTTTCCAAAAGGAGATGTGTCAATTCAAACTCATGTGGTCGGTGACTTCATCGTTTGGCCTCATAAAAATTTCCACGGTACGCAATCACCATTATACCACGGGTTTGATTTTCTGGCGCATTTCATGTATCGTTATCTATATTTAAGACATTTTTTGAGATTAACGTGCATTTTGTCCATAGAAATAAAATTACAACCGGAAATGCATGTGCTATCGAAAGGGATGAGGATCGCCGTTCGATCTGGGAGGATCCAACAGTGTAGACGTACGATCCATGGGGTTTGGGTTCTGGCCAATCAGAAAGCACGACTCAGATCGTGGGCGGGGTGGCGGGGTTTGGTCAACACATGACTTTGATCAACGAACCGTGTGCTATTCGCAAACCAGATTGCATATTTTTGTTCACACATACTATAGTGAGATCGATTGAGTGTGCTACCTCTATGATATAATAATAATAATAATAATAATAATAATAATAATAATAATAATAAATACTTCATATTCATTGCCTGAGCTGACAGCATATCAAGGTCAACATATTAACGGTTCTTACATCAACATAAAACTGAGCATAACTCACAAATTCAGTACACGCGACAATTCTAAATTGAACGAATTAAGTTGCAGGGTAGGCATAAAGACTAGTCTTACGGCTTAATTCCCATGTACATGGGGGAACTGGGATCATTAAGTTGACCCTGAATGAACTTGGGGTTTTTGATGATTTTACGCTTCTCTGTTGCACTGGTGCATGATCCCTTGGCTGACAATTCATCAAATTCATCGTACTCGTCCTGATTGGAAACATCGTCGACACCTAGTACCCTTCTCTTCCCATGCATCGCTAAATGGCTGTTCTTATGCAAGGGTGTGATAGCCTGACTTATTAGGGATGATAGACTACTCATATCAATAAGGAATTCCTTCTTTTCCGGGAGCCCATTAGGACAGAACTCCAAAGTTAAGTGTGCTCGGCTTGGAGTAGTTTCAGGATTGGTGACCGACCGGGAAGTTGCTCCCGGGTGCGCACTTTTTGAGGACAAAGTGCACAAAAAAGACTAGTATTGATCTGTGGGGCCAGTCTAGATCCCGCCAGGAGTAACGACCACCGGCGGGTGTGTCTGGGGCGTTATAAGTTGGTATCAGAGGTAACCCTCGCAGGTACACGGATGTTTGCGGATAGGCGCGCGGTCATGTTGTGCATGACGTTTGTGACCCGTTGTGGAACACAACATGGCACATGTGCCGGACTAGAAGTACAGACGTATGTGCCAAGAGGGAACGTTCCTGTGGACCGACGAGGACGTCAGTTCCCCTGAGTGGGGGTGTATGTGATAGCCTGGCTTATTAGGGATGATAAACTACTCATATTAATAAGGAATTCCTTCTTTTCTGGGAGCCCATTCGGACAGAACTCCAAAGTTAAGTGTGCTCGGCTTGGAGTAGTTTCAGGATGGGTGACAGACCAGGAAGTTGCTCCTAGGTGCGCATGAGTGAGGAAAAAGTGCGCAGAAAAGACTAGTATTGATCTGTGGGGCGAGTCTAGATCCCGCCAGGAGTAACGACCACTGGCGGGTGTGTCCGGGGCGTTATTAAGGGCTCTTCCACAAAGAAAATCTGGGTAGAATCGCTGGTAAGAATGAATGGGTCTGTGTGATATGCCATCGTTGTCCTATTAACACAGGTCTTCCTGTACTCATCAATCCTTACCTGACCAAGAGGGATCCATGCACACCTGAATAATGCCACCTTAACTTTCACATAGTCAAGCTCCCAAATCTCTTTGATGGTTCCATAGTATACCCTTTTATCAGCTTCATTTACAGTCATGCATTCTATTCGAACAGAGCTGTTCTGATACGATGTCTTCTTATCACGTTCCTTAGTGTAGAATGTGTATCCATTGATGTCATATGCTTGGTATGTCAACACCGTAGGTGATGGCTTTTGTGCCAACCACGTAGCAATGTCACAGATGGATCCTTGTGCCAAACGATTCTTCAGCCATTCGGCATGCTTCTTAGTATGCTCCTTCATCTCCACTTTTGATGAAGGCACCATTGGTAAGAAGCTTTGGCGTATCTCCGCCAAGTGTTCTTCGGCATAAGCGATGAGAACTGGGCTGTTAAGCACTACCGTCAAATGGGCTTTCTCTGCCAATTCTCTGGGTGCAGCCATTTGCATGCCAGCAAGGACCAGCTTGCCTTTTATCCTTCCCTCGTGGCGAGAGAGGGGCAAACCTATAGGTTTGTTTCATGTATTCGGTGCAAAACTCAACCACCTCCTCCGCAGTATAACCTTGTAGGATGCTTGCCTCTGGATGGTTTCAGTTCCGACAAAAGCGCTTCAGTATTCCCATGAACTGCTCGAAGGGATACATGCTGCGAAGAAACACAGGACCATAATACTTTATCTCGTTGACAAGGTGCACCGTGAGATGGACCATGACATCAAAGAATGACGGTGGGAAAAACATCTGTAGGTTGGACAATATTCTTGCAATATCATCTTGCATATTATCCAACTCTTCGGGATCTACAACTTTCTGCCATAGTTTGTTGAAGAAATCATAGAGGTCAATGAGTGTGTTTCTTATATCTTTGTCCATTAGATTCCTGATGGCAACCGGGAGGATTTGTGTCAACATTACGTGGCAAGCATGTGAGTTCATGTGTCCCAACTTCATTTTACCTGAGCTCACATCCACGAGACTTCTGATGTTTGCGTAGTAGGAAGAGGGTGTCTTAACTGACAACAAATAGGCGAAGAACTGTGTTTCTTCTTTCGTACTAAAATTGTAACTCTGGCGAGCTTTGATGAATTTGTCATCATCTTCTGCTTCACGCTTGCATTGTGATTGATCAGCAAGCATATGGAGCCGTGAACCGTCACCATCCTTTCTTTTACCTTTAATCTTGAGCAGAGTACCAAGGATGCTTTCACATACGTTCTTCTCTACGTGCATGACATCAATGCAGTGACGTACACGTAGAATCTCCCAGTAAGGTAGTTTCTAGAACACCGATTTCTTCTTAAATAGTTGATCCTTGGGTGTTAGTTTCACCGTCAAAGGGTGGTTCTTGCCAAGCACAACATTAATTTTTTAGCCATGTTGTGGACCACCTCCCCGTCATAGGGTCTTGGGGCCACACCTGCCTCTGCCATACCATCAAATTCAGCTTTCATCTTTCAGTATGGGTGATTCATCCGCAAGAACCTACGATGACGCAAATAGACTGTTTTGCGCGAGTTGGGAAGTCTTCTGCTAGCTGTCCTATCCATGCATGTGATACACCCTACATCTCCCTTTGTTTTCTGCCCCGATGTGTTGCCTAATGCCGGCATATCTTGAATGGTGTGCACCAGCATCGCATGTAGATCGAAAATCTCCTTTTTGTAAGCATCATAACATTTTACAGCAGGCGCATCTATCCACACTGTCAGCAGTTCTTCTACTAGTAGCTGAAAGTAAATGTCGAGGTCATTTCCAGGTTGCTTCGGGCCTTGGATAATCATTGACATCACAATGTATTTTTTCTTCATACACAACCAAGGAGCTAGGTTATATATGCACAGAAGCACCGGCCATGTGCGGTGATTGCTGCTCATATCGCCAAAAGGATTTATCCCGTTAGTACACTCCCTGCGACTTATACTTCAAACTTGTTGTCAATTAATTCCCACTGAGCCCCATCTTTCGGGTGCCTCATAAACCTATCCGCAATTCGCTCATCATGGTGCCACCACAACCTCTTTGCCTCTCTAGGGTTTTCAAACAAACGCCTCAACCTTGGAATTAAAGGCAAGTACCAAACAACCTTGAACGGGATTCCTGTCTTGATCTCGTCATCCAATTTGTACTTGTCCTTTGCTCTCCTGAGCTTGTATCGTGCATGCTTGCATGTGGTACATGCACGAAAATCTTTGTACTCACCACCGTACAATATACAATCATTCACACAAGCATGTATCTTCTGTACTTCAAGTTCCAATGGGCAAACAATTTTCTTCGCTTCATTCATGCTTTTGGGGGGCACATTATCTTTCGGAAGAATATCTTTGAAAATACCTAAGATCTCTGTGAAGCCCTTGTTTGATAGACCGTTTGCTGCTTTAAATCTGAGAAGCGCCAGGGTGTCACTCAACCTAGAATATTTCATTTTGCAACCTGGATACAATTCTTTCTTGGAGTCCACATCAATGGTTGGCAGATCCTTGTACCCAATCATATCCTTTTCCAGGCCCTCGAAATCTGTAATCATAGCAGCAAAATCTGGCATATCAAGATCTTCGTCATCTGCGAGGATGTCTTAGTTTTCCAGTGGGCGTTTCGGCTTTCCGATGTTCTATTGGTAGCTTGATGCCTCTGCCCCGATGTTAGATTCAACATCCATGTGACACTGATCGGGGTTTGGCATCTCGCTGCCCTGGGTATCTTCATCCATGACCTCCTCTTCACCGTGTCTGGTCCAACGTGTATATCCATCCATGAATCCCCTAGAGGCTAAGTGCATCTGGACATCTGCAACTTCATGTGACTCTGTATTGGCACAACCAGTACATGGACACATGATGTAATCTGCATCACCAATTCTCCTCTTTGTTCTTTCAGCCAAATTCATGAACTCTGTTAGGCCACTGATAAAATATGCGGTTTTCCGATTCTTCATCCATCGAGATCGTTCCATCTTCAGCAGACGAATGGTAATTAAAAACAAAACAACAACATTAATACACAGATTAACTGCCGCCCAGAGATGCGTGCATAAATCACAAGGTTTTATTTTAATAATTACTGAGGGCGCTCCATGCTGTTATCCAGACGTGCAATGACAAAAATTAATGGCCAGTCAATTTACACGCAGAGTACTACTACAACACTGCACTTAGGAATTGAATACCTTAATTAAGCCACTCACGAAAAGAATACCTTAATTAATTAGCTGCGCGGTGACCTCCACCCAGCAAACAGACAAGCGCGATGCGGCGGCACATCGAGACAGCAGGGTCGAGGAGCAAAGCTTAGTGCGGCTGCCGCCTGAAGTTCGACCTCCAGTATTCCGCCATCGACCGCGATGAATGTGCTCGAATCACGCCGCCGCCGACCTCGATGGTTGATCTCCTCCTATCTCCCGTCGCAGACCAAGAATTGACCTCCTATGACGCCGCCACCGCCCACCGACCGAGGATTGACCTCTTCTCCGGTAGCCGCTACCTAGGCCGCCGTTGCCATCTCTATATGCAGAGCAGCAGTTTTTTTACGGATATTCGCTGAGTGGCTGTTTACACGGCATCTCACCGTAACTCAATTATATGGACTGGGTAGTACATCACATACGGTTATGTAACGGCAGCCGTGTCTAACCTACGTTGTCTTCTCACACGGTTTGGTGCGGAAATCGTGTGTGACGTTGTAATACCCAACACAAACGACATGTACAAACAGTGTGCCGTATACAACATATATATAGTTCCATTAGTAGTTCCCGGACGTTAGCTTATCTCCACAGTTTCCCAATTAGCCCCAAATCCCTACATAACCTCCAAATTCCCTCGCGTGGCACTGACATTAGGGGAATGTGGACGAGTGGTGCTGATAGTTTCGGTGCGGCTGCTCCTACTCGTAATACCGCCGAGCACTTGCCTAAGGTCATCAGAAGGCATGTGTACTACGGATCCGAATCGTCCTGTCAGGTTCCAATCTATCCCGATCTATTTTAGCATGTCCAAAGTATATATCCTTGCTAAATTCGTCCTGAATGACCCCCCAGGAAAGCGATCTGCCACCGGATCCGGAGCTTGACCCCAGACTCCCGCAACACGAGTTCGACTCCGAGTTTTGCGCCACCAAGAAATACCAAAAGCTGAGTTGTGTGCACGGGCACACTCCCGCTCGACATGTATGCACGGAGGGATTCGACATTGGCAGGCGGTTTCTCAGTTGCCCCTTAGAGGTTAGTGCTAATTAAGTTCATCATTTTACTTCAGTTAATGCCACCGCTCATCCAGAATACTATTTAACATTGGCAGGGATACGAGGCTTGTGCCTTTGTTAACTGGCTGGATGAAGAATGGCATGGCAGGGCTCGGAGTGTTATCACCAAGCTCGCAGAAGATAACGTAAAGCTGAAGAAGAAACTGGCTGATCTGGAATGTACAATCAGTACGATGAAGCAAGAAAGAATCAATCACAGGCAACAGATGAAAGCAAGAGACAAGAAGGAACTAGCATGTGTAGTTGTGGTTATCGCATGAGCCATGTTCTATGCGCTGTTTGCAATGATGATTAGGGGTTTTGTTTGACAGTATTGCTAAAGCACATCTAGATGTGCTCTAAGTAATGCACATTTAGGTCCTATGCCATTGATGTTACATGAAGATTTGTGCAGATAATTTTCTTTGACTTTTTTCTTTTCCTTTCTAGTTTGATTATTACTGGCTTTATCAATAAGAAGAGCTCAATGTATTGCTTGCCAACTGTCCTACTCCGTTCGTACCGGTACCGGTGCATAATCCCAAAACTTGTTCCTTGTTTTTGTCCTGAAAAAGGAAACCATCCAAATAGCCAATAGGAGTCATGCGCAACCCCGGGAATTTGGAGCGACTGGGTACCAATAATTGTGGTTGATTATATCAGCGGTTAGATAATACGTCAATCCCGCTTCAATTGGCAGTTCCTCTTCTCTGCATACCCTGCTTAAGTGTCCACCATCTTCATCGTCCCCGGCAGGCCGCGCTATACACCGGCACACACTCTTCAGCCATGTCGAGCGATAGCGAGGACGACAGTTTGGCCAGCAGTCTGGCGCCCGATGATAGGTCCACATCGGAATCATCCTGCTCGTCTTCCATGAGTCCAGCGTCGAGCCCAGACCTCGATTATATCCGGTTCATGGAAGGGACTCCGCCTTCGGAGTCATAAGACGACAACCATACAAACAAGGAGCCGTCGAATGATGAAGAAGAGGACGACAATGATGAGGAGGAGGAATGGTCGAACGAGGAGGAGGAGGACGACGGCAACAATGACGATGACGACGGCGGCGGCGATGAAAAGCCAACAGTCAGTGGCAAGAAGCGTCCTCACCAAGACGGTGTCGCGGGGCCATCCAACAAGAACAACAATAAGAAGAAGGACTAAATTAAGCAGACTGTATATATCTCTGTTTATCCTGTCAATCTCATCGCAGACGGTTAGTAATATGTATTCGACACAGATCTTCTACATTATCGCCAACAGGTTGGTTTGTTGAACTGTGTGCCCTGACGAGCACACAATTCACAAAAAAATACCGTATGGGCTGTCTATAATGGTCACACACAATTCTGATTACCGACCTATTTGCCGGGTATCACACACATCTTGTTACGCGGAATCGTTTGTGTTCACCTCACTCATCGCAAACGGTTCATCGGAGTGAACTGTATGCCGTATATCGCACACACCTTGACCTGGCTGCCCGTTTCTGTTGTTCTGTCTCATCGGAAATAGTTCGTACAGATCAACCATATGCCCCTCATCGCACACGCAACTATAATCTGAATCGTGTTTGATGTATCATTCATCGCAAACATTTTGCATCATTTCTGACGGTTTTCATACAACATCGTTTGCGATTATTGCATCGCACATAGTTTCTCGAAGGGTCTCTGATCGTAGTGTTGCGTTAGCAGCTGATACGTCTCCAACGTATCTATAATTTTTGATTGTTCCATGCTATTATATTATCTGTTTGTATGTTTATGGGCTTTATTATACACTTTTATATTACTTTTGGGACTAACCTATTAACCTGAGGCCCACCCCAAATTGTTGTTTTCTTGCCTATTTCAGTTTTCGAAGAAAAGGAATATCAAACGGAGTCCAAACAGAATGAAACCTTCAGGAGAGTTATGTTTGGAACGGAAGCAATCCAGGAGACTTTGAGTAGACGTCAGGGAAACTTCAAGGTGGCCACGAGGCAGGGAGGCGCGCCTGCCCCCTGGGTGTGCCCCCCACCCTCATGGGCCCCTCGTGGCTCCCCTGACCGACTTCTTTCACCTATATATGTCCATATACCCTAAAAACATCGAGGAATAGAATAGATCGGGAGTTCCGCCGCCAGAAGCCTCCGTAGCCACCGAAAACAAATCTAGACCCGTTCCGGCACCCTGCTGGAGGGGGGAATCACTCTCTGGTGGCCATCTTCATCATCCCGGCACTCTCCATGATGAGGAGGGAGTATTTCACCCTCGGGGATGAGGGTATGTACCAGTAGCTATGTGTTCGATCTCTCTCTCTCTCGTGTTCTTGAGGTGGTACGATCTTGATGTATCGCGAGCTTTGCTATTATAGTTGGATCTTATGATGTTTCTCCCCCTCTACTCTCTTGTAATGGATTGATTTTTCCCTTTGAAGTTATCTTATCGGATTGAGTCTTTAAGGATTTGAGAACACTTGATGTATGTATTGCATGTGCTTATCTGTGGTGACAATGGGATATCACATGATCCACTTAATGTATGTTTTGGTGATCAACTTGCGAGTTCCGTGACCTCGTGAACTTATGCATAGGGGTTGGCACATGTTTTCGTCTTAACTCTCTGGTAGAAACTTTGGGGCACTCTTTGAAGTTCTTTGTGTTGGTTGAATAGATGAATCTGAGATTGTGTGATGCATATCGTATAATCATACCCACGGGTACTTGAGGTGACATTGGAGTATCTAAGTGACATTAGGGTTTTGGTTGATTTGTGTCTTAAGGTTTTATTATATTAGGAACTCTATGATAGATTAAACGGGAAGAATAGCTTCATGCTATTTTACTACGGACTCTTGAATAGATCGATTAGAAATGATAACTTTGAGGTGGTTTCGTACCCTACCATAATCTCTTCGTTTGTTCTCCGCTGTTAGTGACTTTGGAGTGACTCTTTGTTGCATGTTGAGGGAGAGTTATATGATCCAATTATGTTATTATTGTTGAGGGAACTTGCACTAGTGAAAGTATGAACCCTAGGCCTTGTTTCAACGCATTGCAATACCGTTTACGCTCACTTTTACCATTTGCTACCTTGCTGTTTTTATATGTTCAGATTACAAAAACCATTATGTACTATCCATATTGCACTTGTATCACCATCTCTTCGCCGAACTAGTTCACCTATATAATTTACCATTGTATTGGGTGTGTTGGGGACACAAGAGACTCTTTGTTATTTGGTTGCAGGGTTGCTTGAGAGAGACCATCTTCATCCTATGCCTCCCACGGATTGATAAACCTTAGGTCATCCTCTTGAGGGAAATTTGCTACTGTCCTACAAACCTCTGCACTTGGAGGCCCAACAACGTCTACAAGAAGAAGGTTGTGTAGTAGACATCAGCAACATCCTAAAATAGGGTACGTATCCAACGTATCTATATTTTTTGATTGTTCCATGTTGTTATATTATCAATCTTGGATGTTTTATAATCATTTTATAGTCATTTTATATCTTTTTTGGTACTAACCTATTGACATAGTGCCAAGTGCCAGTTGTTGTTTTTCCATGTTTTTTACATCGCAAAAAATCAATAGCAAACGGAGTCCAAATGCTAATTTTTATGGGCCAGAAGGAACACAACGGGCCCTGGCTGCGCCTGGGGGGTGCCCCAAGGGGAGAACAACCCACCAGGGCGCGCCCCGGCGGGTTGTGCCCACCTTGGGTGCCCCCGGACCACCTCTTTGCTCTATAAATACTCCAATATTCCCAAAACCCTAGAGGAGTCGAGGAAATATTGATCCAGCCGCCGTATAGTCCAGAACCACTAGATCCAATCTAGACACAATCTCAGATGGGGTTCACGACCTCCATTGGTGCCTCTCCGATGATGCATGAGCAGTTCTTTGTAGACCTTCGGGTCCGTAGTTAGTAGCTAGATGGCTTCCTCTCTCTCTCTCTCTTGATTCTCAATACAATGGTCTCTTGGAGATCCATATGATGTAAGTCTTTTGCGGTGTGTTTGTTGGGATCGATGAACTTTGACTTTATGATCATATCTATCTCTTTTTATGTCCATTAAAGTATTCGAGTTTCTTTGATCTATTTTATGCATGATTGCTTATAGCCTCATATTTCTTCTTTGATATTTGGGTTTTGTTTGTCCAACTTGTTCTATTTATCTTGCAATAGGAAGAGGTGCTTTGTAGTGGGTTCGATCTTACAGTGCTTGATCCCAGTGACAGAAGGGGAACCGACACGTATGTATCGTTGCTACCAAGGATAAAACGATGGGGTCTATCTCTACATAGATAGATCTTGTCTACATCATGTCATCGTTCTTATTACATTACCCCGTTCCTCCATGAACTTAATACACTAGATGCATGCTGGATAGCGGTCGATGTGTGGAGTAATAGTAGTAGATGTGGGCAGGAGTCGATGTACTAATCTTGGACGTGATGCCTATGTAATGATCATTGCCTGGATATCGTCATGAGTATTTGAAGTTCTATCAATTGCCCAACAGTAATTTGTTCACCCACAGTTTGCTATTTTTCTCGAGAGAAGCCACTAGTGAAACCTACGACCCCTGGGTCTCTTTCTCATATTATTTACCTTTGCGATATGCTTTTATTTGCTTTTATTTCCAGATCTATTAATCCAAAAACCCAAAAATACTTTGCTGCACTTTATTTTATTTGTGATCTATTTATTCATCTATTACAACTTTCTCCCATCACGCACAAATTTCTGGCACCGTTACTCGAAAGGGATTGACAACCCCTTTAACACATCGGGTTGCCAGGATTTGTTATCTGTGTTAAGGAACTGTTTACGTTGTGTTTCTTGGTTGTCCTACTGGTACGATAACCTTGGTTTCACATCCGAGGGAAATACCTATCGCCGATGTGTGTTGTATCATCCCTTCCTCTTTCGGGAAATACCGACGTAGCTTCAAGCGACATCACCCCGCGCCACGAACATACTTCGCCACCGTGTTCCCCAGGGCCTTAGCTTTTTCTATCCTCATGAGATGCCCTCGAGTAAGCTCGTGACCTACGCACCCTCTTAGAGTCCACGCCCTCCAGGTACTGCGACGCGGTGCACTAAGCCACGACTAGACCATACCTAAGGGATCACGCAAGGAAGAAGAAGACGCCCGACCAATTTTTCTAACAATTTTGCAGCTTCAAGACGTCTCCTGATGCCAATGGCTCTTGAGCCGCCTGCAAGGGGGCCTCACCAGATAACGAAGTGTGTGCTCTCGGGAGGAGGGAAACTACCGCGAGCACATCAAGCTAAGTTATCCTACCATACCTATTTGGAACATGAGAACAACAACATAACGTCAGAACGATAAACATAGCGTAGTAACATAGATACCATGGTTCATTACACGCCCCAACAGGGCCTCTACCTTTTTTCAATGTAGGAGAAAGGAAAGGTTAAACAAAAGCGCCCCGCACGACCGCAGTGGCTCACGAGGCCTGGCTCCGAGGGACTCTTGGGCTCAGCCCGAGCTTTCTTCCCGCTTCACCGGAGCGTGGCGACCCGCCACCGTCCTTGAAGCGAGCCGGGTGACATGGCGGCTGGTCATATCCATTGCTGCTGGTGCTCTCGCTGGAGGAGGAGCTGCCACAGCTGGGCGAGCCGCGGCCCTCCCCAAGGGCAAGCTCACCCTCAGCATCGTCACGGTCGTCGTCAAGGCCAAGCTCATCGTCGCCACCGCTGTCTTCGGGGCAACACCCAGCGCGACGACCATCTTCCCCAAACACCCTGATGTAGAGGGTCGCGATGTCGTCGTACTTGAAGTGGAGGCTGCACCTCCCGCTCAGGTCGCACGCGCAGGGGTGAACGTCTGCCAGCTGCGGGTCAGGGCCAAGCTGCCCACAACGGAGATCTCGACCGCAGCCCATGAGGCCTTAATGCAGCAACCATAGGCCTGCAGCCAGAGGCTGTCAAGACCCATGGTCGGCAGCTCACCGGCGAAGAAGCGCGGAAGCTGAAGCCAAGTGCCGGCTGGCCTCTCCGACCACACGACGAACTCAGGGAGCACGTCGGCCAAGTGGAAGCGCGGCCGGGGAGGTCGAGCGACCTTGGCACGCCTCATCTCCTCGCAAGGGTTGCCTCGCCCCCGGCGGCACCCACCACGAGAAGAAGCGCCACCACAGCCGGCAAAGGCGCCCCGCGTCCTCGGGGAGCCACCGCAGGGGTAGCGGCATGCTTGCGCAGGTGGCCTTGCCCTCTCTTGGGAGGTGGCGAGTCAGGTCCCTCCTTGGGGGCCTTCCCCTTCTCAGCAGCGGTGAACTTCCTCGTCGGCGCCATGGGAGCTACCGCAAGATGGAGAGACAAGGAAAAAGAAGAAGCGGACTATGAGAAGATAGAGATGAGCAAAGGGGGCTCCACCCCTTCCCTCATTTATAGCCGGAAGGAGGCCAACCGCCGGCGTCCATGATCACACGTAATGATGGGTTTTCTCTGGATGCAGCAGAGTCTCGTCAAGTCGAACGGTTGTCCAGGCAATGTGGGTAAGCAGAGGCGCCCACGTCCCATTAATCGCCACACGCCGACCGAGGCCACAAGCAGTTGGGGACCACGGCGCTCCACCCTTGCCTTTTGGCTTCGCCTCGAAGCCGAGTTCGAGCGCGCCTTGGGCCCCGGGGCTACTGTCGGCGTCCTGGGAACGGGGGTATCCAGGCTTTCCTGCCTCCGACCCATGACATGGATTCATCAATATCCTGGTATGACCCAGCTTCAGTAACAACAACTCAAGACCCTCGCGAGGCGGATGACACCAAGACCTCCCTCGGGGGCGGCCTCACTAGGCTAGCTCCCAAGGAGCGGAGATATCAAGGCAAGGTGCACCTCACGAGGTTCACATGACGTGAGCCATGACGACCAAGGCCAGGCGGGCGCCAGCGGACGCAATGTACCAGTTTCCCCTTTGGTGGCAAGGAGGCAAGCGCAGGCGCGGAGCCTGAGGAACCAAACAAAGGTTTCCATATCGGTGCAACAAGACCAAGACAGCCAGGATGGTAGGACGGAGGTCATCGCGTAGCCCACCATAGCGTCACCACCAGAGCCTTTTGTAGGCGAAGAGGATAACTTGTACTAGTTGTCCCCCTTCAAATTTGGCCGTTGTGGGATCCCTTCCCGCCTTACATTTGGGAAGAGGACCAAGGCCACTATAAATAGGACTTAGCCACCACCATAGAGGGGGAGAAATTCAGATCATCCTCTCACCCAATAGATCATCGAGCTCAAGAACACCTCACCTCCTGAGGCTGTTCCACCACTGTACTAGTTCATCCTCAGCCCCTCGAGGCAATCCACCACGAAGCTGGAGTAGGGTATTACACCACAAGGTGGCCCGAACCAGGATAACTGATGTGTCTCTTGTCCCTTGGGTTCGTCGAGCTAGGCCGTGGAATCATTGAGTTGGCAGACTGGGAGGGGAGAGTTCTTTGCACGCACCCCAGTGTTCGAACCTCTTAAGGGTCCGCGGAACCCCGAATCTGACATTTGGCGTGCCAGGTAGGGGTGCGTCGAAGCTCCGCCTCCCCATCCTCTCTGTCTCTCCGTCCGCTTCATCTCTTCGTTCGACTCTCATGGCAGGCGCCGCCCCTCTGGCTGGATCCCGTCCTGCATCTCCAGGCGCGCGGCGCCAGGCTTGGAGATGCGGGCGACCCTAAAAGGGCCCTCCCACATGGGCGAGAGCTTATGCAGCCCTTTCCTAGAGAGCACCTGCCATAGAATGAGATCACCCACCTCGAGCGTCCCGGAGCGGACGTTGCAGTAGTGGTACCTTGCCGCCTAGAGCGAGGCTTGGCGGTGGCGTTCCTCCCCCAGCTTGAGATCCATCCCCCGCGTGGCGTTCTGGCATGCCTCGTCAAACACCGAGACCCGCGTGGAGTGATGCTTGACCTCGTGTGGGAGAACCGCTTCAGCTCCGTACACGAGGAAGAACAAGGTCTCGCCCGTCGGCTTGGTGGCGGTGGTGCGGATGGACCACATCACGGACTGGAGCTCATCGAGCCAGCCTCTACCATAGACCTCGAGCTTATTTTTAAGTTTCTTGTCTTGAGGCCTCTCAGGACCTCCGCATTGGCGCGCTCAGCTTGGCTGTTGCTCCTGGGGTGTGCTAGTGAGGCGTAGCATATCTGCATTGCAAGGTTAGCACAATATGTTTTGAAGAGATTGCTAGTGAACTGCGAGCCATTGTCGGTGATGATATGGTTAGGGACCCCGAAGCGGCGCACGAGGCCCTTGATGAACTTGACTGCCGAGCCAGCCGGGATGGTGCTGACGGCTTCCACCTGCTCCCACTTGGTGAACTTGTCGATGGCGACGTATAGCGTTAGCCCCCGAGCGCTCGTGGGAACGGACCCAAGATGTCCAGTCCCCAGACCACAAACGACCATGAGAGCGGAATGGTCTGGCACTACAAGAAATATGTCAACTTGTGAACTTGACTATTGGTCACTGAATGGTCGTTATTTTCCATTTGTGACCTTTTTGTGACCAAAAACAGATGGTCAAAAGCTGACGGTTGTAAATTGAAATTAACGACCTTCTCTATGGGAAGGTCGTAGACGTTTACGACCAAAATATGCCTACTATTTTGTTTTGGTCACTAGCAGCTTCCCCAGGCCACGTAGGCATCCGACGTGGCAATCTGATGTGGCACAAGAATCAGCCCGGTCCAATTCAGTGTTTATATGGGCCGAGCCCATTAATTCAGCCCATTTATATTTTTTCCTGTGAATTTTTTGTCAGCTTCATGGACCAAGCCCAACATTGCAGCCTTTTTATTTTTGGCCCATGGCCTTTTTGTCTCAACAGTTTCATTTTTTCTTTTTTTTGTCAAGGTCACATTCTTCATTTTCCAATTTAACGTAAATAAATACACAATATTTAAATTGGCACACAGAAAACACACAAAATACTTCAAATATTACCAGCCATATATGTTGGAGCCAGGCCCACTAGTGAGACAAGCCCCACATTTCATAATCTCATACATACTACTAAAAAAATCATAATCTCATATATTGGTCCCACACATCAGATTTTCAACATCGCTCAAATTATTTTGGTAAGTGGATCCCACTAATCAGGTTTCCATTTGATAAATTTTTAAATCACTATTTCAAACAAAACAAACGTAATTGATCAAATAAAACTAAATCTGTTACAATGTCACAATCTCTACATCCTATTACAGTTAAACAGAACAAACAAATCTCTGGCATCACAGCTTCGCACTTGGCTTCATGGCTTTGCACTTCAAATTTGTCCTGGCACTCCTATAAAAGAGTGAACACAAAGACTTCCAACATTAGTGTACTGCTACTGGTTAGAACCAAACAAATGCAATGGCAACAGTAATATAAGCAGGAAAGTACTAGAACAAAGGCTCTACAAGTATACTTCTGCTTTCTTCACTTGCAGGTTGGAGCTCTTGTTTGTAGAGGCTGAACAAAGGCATCTAACAATAAACAAAAGGAGTTAGAAATAGAATAAAAACAAACATACAAAGCATCTAGGGACCGAATCATGAAGCATATGTACATGTAATAGTAATAACCACAAGGACCACACAACACAAGAGACAAGAAATCACCGTTTTAGCATGATACCAACACGGACAGAATGGTTCTAGATGTTGAACGCAAAAAATGATTCAATCTAAGATGGTTCATTGAGCATGCACAAATGACTTAAGATACCAGGACATGTTCTACACTAATTTTACACAAATCATTATCAATCACAACAGACTCAAAACAAAATACCATAGCTTCTGTATCACATAGGCAATAATACTCCCTTGATCCCAAAATAAGCATCTCAAAACCAAGTAACAGAAAAAATGGGATAGACCAAAGACTTATCTAACTGGAGAAGATCTCGTTGTCGCGGTTGTAGCACAGTGACCTCATGACTAAGAATGTGTTACCATGGCCAGGGTTGATATGCTCCAGCGAGGTAAGCATCATGGCTTCATCAGGTCTGCAAGAACAACCAATCAAAATTTGGATCAACAAGCATGGAGTGTTATCTATGTTGGAGCATTAAACTGGCAATGAACAGTTCCACTTCTAAATTGAACCATCATGTTCAACCAACGACAAATGTATGGAACATCACAATGTATAATTACCAATATAAACAAGCCATATAAAAATGCCAAGTTACAGAAACTGCATCACAAATATGATTTGCCATACACCAACAACAGTATTACAAAGGTGTTCGAGTGTAACATGTGAACATACATATTCTACAAAACTAGTCAAGTTGAGGGAACCACAACTAGTAGATATGACAATAACAGTAATACCAATTGTAGTAGTAAGTATACAGTTCTCTAAAATGAGTAGGTAACAAAGCCTCAAAGTATGCAGTGGGCAAACTGGCAATCTATTAGTCTAGTATTTGACATACATGTCACAACAACTACATTATGCAAACAATAAAGTACCAATTAGGAGTGCTGATACAGGAGCCAGAAGACAAATTTGCAAGTGGGATTTAGTAGCTGAAGCTTAGCAGTCAACCACTTAGTCCACTAACTAAACTAAGGACCAATTCAATCAGCAACACATATATAGCTGCCAAACCATTTACTAAACAGCAGCTACACTTGAATCATAGCATGTCTAGCAAGGAAACAAAACATGGGACAAATATTGATAGCAACAAAACATGTCCAGGAAGGCCGTCCAACGGTTCTAGCCACATCCTAATAAATATGCAGCATTCTAATACTAATTTTGTCATTGTGCTGCGAACTCAAGATACCTAACAGAAACTTGGAAGAAATAGAGCATCAGTAACTTGGAAGAAAAAAAGGCTTATTGTGTGGGAGAGACCTTGTGCCAGATTGATGTCCTCCTCGTCCATGGAGGGACGGTTCCTGTTGCGTCCAAACCAAAGAAAAAATGGTTGATTAAAAACACAAGAGAAGCCATCAACCTTCCTTGCCTTGCCCTTGCAGTTCATCTTGCAAAGCTGGAGAGGGGATGATAAGCCTGTTTTTTAGAAGAACACAAGCTTCTTCAAAACAAGTTACAAGCAGAGTTCATAGAATACGGAATGGGTGCACAACTGTACAATGGTTGCCCTATCAAAGAACAGGCCAACTAAAATAACAACTGGACACTGGGCAAAACCTACTATTAGCATTAGCATATGCCCTGAACTCGTGCATATGCTTTACTACCATATACATTTCAGTTTGAACATGACTTCGAACCAAACAGCTAGCATTTGGTAGACACTTGAAACACAAGCTATAATCTGAAGCATTGGAAGAGCTCAGCAAGTTGACTGCACCTTAGGCTAAGTTACAATTTTCAGAAATGGGTCATACAAGTTAGATGTATCAGAATAGAGGTATTGAGCAAGAACAATGAATATAGTTGTCAGTTGTTCAGCAAGTTGAGTGCACCCAAGGTTAAGTTAAAAATTTCACCAAACATCTAGCTTACTGGAGCAGTTTTTATAGCTCACTCCTAGAATCTTACTCAAGTATGTATGCAACCTTTTAAACATAATGCAGCAGTAATAGCTTAATTGACATGCAGAAAATTATCAAATTGAACTGCCAACTTTGTTAGCAGAATTTAACAGGTTTAGCAAGAGGGCCCAAGTCACGGCTATTGGTGGCCCTGCTGACTCCGGCGAGCCATCTCTCTCCACTGCGTCGGAGGAGCAACCGGGCATCTCTCCTCACGTTGGAGGAGCCAACGCCAGGCACTGAGGTGACCACGCCGGAGAAGAGAAGATGTCACTGATGGGAGCACCGACCGACTGCTAGTCGCGAGAACGGCGAGGGAAGAGAGGCCGTGTCCACCAGATCGAGGTCGTGGGCACGATGGCGAATCCGCTGCGGCCGCCTCGCCTGCTTGAGCTTGACAGAGCCCTAGAAGACGGCGACGCTGATGGCAGAGACCATGGCCACCTGCAACGTGAATCAGACGCCATTCAGTCAGATCTGATCTATGAGGCCGTGGACGAATCATGAATCGGAGGAGAGGGGTGCGTGGGTCGCTTACGAGGGCGAGGGTGCTCTTGCCGGAGTAGGGTCACGGGGGCGAACGACATGGCTGTGACGGCGGCTGGATCCGGACGATGATGGTTCCGTGCTGCGACGACGGAGTCGAGGACCTGCGACCGACAAGGACTTCTCTTATGTCTGTGCCAGCCAGTCGAGGTGGAGCAGAGAGCCCCGCAGGCGAGGGAGGCGGAGGAGCATCGAAGGACGACCTCGGGCTTCTCTTCTGTCGTGCGCGGGCGTAGAGTGGCGGCGATGTGAGAGCCCCGCGGGCCCGAGGTTGTTTGAGGACGAGGGAGACGAAGGGAGAGTGAGGGCGGCGGCGGAGGTGGGCGACGGCGGAGGTGGCTGGAGAGGTGGGTGGAGGGGTGGGTGGCGGCGACGAGAGAATGAAAGAAAGAAAGGAGGCGGGGGGTGGATGGAAAATGGGGGAGAACAGAGCTAGGGTTTTGTCTCATGTGGGATTGGTGGGGGAGGCGAGGGGTGAGGGCTGCCGTTGGATCCGGGAGGATTCAACGGTGTTTCGTGCATGATCCGCGTGACTAGTCCACGAACCAATCAGAACGCAATACAACATTATGACCAACTAAATTGGTCATGACAGATATAAAAATAAGATGTTAAAATCATGTAAACTATTTTATGATCACAGAAATTCAAAAAAAATAAAAAACCTTCTCATTGTGTCACCAATTGTGAAATAGCTTTAAGAAAAATAACAAACGTGGAATGGCAAACAATGTTGCCTAAGGAAATTTTCATTTTATTTGCACAGAAAATTCGTTTTCCATTTTTCGAGTGCCTGAAATGAGTTTATTTTGTGAAGGACCTACAATATATTTATTGCAAAATTGGACCAAATCAATTTTCTAAAATACTAGGCCATATTTAATGCACAATTGACCAAATGGTTGGGTTTCAAAAGTTTTTATCCACCTCTCGTGAGAAAGACAAATTTTTGCTGATTCAGTTGGAAGCGGGTCAAATTTGATCTGTGGCTGCCTCATAGTTTGCACTTTTTCCAAAAATCATTTTTAGGTACATCAGTATCTATTTAATCAGAGAAATATCAAAAGTTTTCCAAGATTCAACCACTAGCTAGGAACTGTCAAGCCCGCCGTTGTGACCGCATTTTGAAACGGGCATAAAAAATTCAAAAAAATCAAAAAATTGGAAAACCTTCGCATTGTGTCATTATATGTGACCAAGTTTCCAGGAAAAATAATAAACTTGAAATACGGAAATTATTTTTAAAAAGTGTTCTCAGAAATGAGCTGTCATGCCTGAAGATTCATGGCTTTCAAGCCAAATGATCAATCTTGTGGCCACATTCATGGCATAGTTTGTTCAAATGATCTCATATTGTGCACAAGGGTGCATCTTGGAATGGCAAACAATGTTGCCTAAGGAAGTTTTCATTTTCTGTTCACGGAAAAATCATTTTCCATTTTCTGAGTGCCCCAAATGAGGTTTTTTGTGAAGGACCTACCAAATAATTCTTGCAAAATTGGACCAAATCAATTTTCTAAAATACTAGTCCATATTTAATGCACAATTGACCAAATGATTGGGTTTCAAAAGTTTTTATCCACCTCTCGTGAAAAAGACAAATTTCCGCCGAGTAAGTTGGAAGCAGGTCAAATTTGAACTGTGGCGGCCTCATAGTTTGCTCTTTATTTTTTCCAAAAATCATTTTTTGGTACATAAGTATCTATTTAATCAGAGAAACATCAAAAGTTTTCCAAGATTCAACCACTAGCTAGGAACGGTCAAGCCCGCCATTTTGACCGCATTTTGAAACGGGCATAAAAAATTCAAAAAAAATCAAAATATTGGAAAACCTTCACACTGTGTCATTATATGTGACCAAGTTTCTAGGAAAAATAATGAACTTGCAATACAGAAATTATTTTTAGTAAGTGTTCTCAGAAATGAGCTATCATGCGTGAAGATTTATGGCTTTCAAGCCAAATGATCAATCTTATGGCCAGATTCATGGCATAGTTTGTTCAAATGATCTCATATTGTGCACAAGGGTGCATCTTGGAATGGCAAACAATGTTGCCTAAGGAAGTTTTCATTTTCTGTGCACGGAAAAATCATTTTCCATTTTCTGAGTGCCCCAAATGAGGTTTTTTGTGAAGGACCTACCAAATAATTCTTGCAAAATTGGACCAAATCATTTTTATAAAATACTAGGCCATATTTAATGCACAATTGACCAAATGGTTGGGTGTAAAAAGTTTTGATCCACCTCTGGTGAAAAAGACAAATTCCCGCCGATTCAGTTGGAAGCATGTCAAATTTGAACTGTGGCGGCCTCATAGTTTGCTCTTTATTTTTTCCAAAAATCATTTTTAGGTACATAAGTATCTATTTAATCAGAGAAACATCAAAAGTTTTCCAAGATTCAACCACTAGCTAGGAACGATCAAGCCCGCCATTTGACCGCATTGAAACGGGCATAAAAAATTCAAAAAAATAAAAATGTTGGAAAACCTTCGCATTGTGTCATTATATGTGACCAAGTTTCCAGGAAAAATAATAAACTTGTAATACGGAAATTATTTAAAAAAGTGTTCTAAAAAATGAGCTATCATGCGTGAAGATTCATGGCTTTCAAGCCAAATGATCAATCTTATGGCCACATTCATGGCATAGTTTGCTCAAATGATCTCATATTGTGCACAAGGGTGCAACTTGGAATGGCAAACAATGTTGCCTAAGGAAGTTTTCATTTTCTATGCACGGAAAATTCATTTTCCATTTTCCGAGTACCCCAAATGAGGTTTTTTTGTGTAGGACCGACCAAATAATTCTTGCAAAATTGGACCAAATCAATTTTCTAAAATACTAGGCCATATTTAATGCACAATTGTCCAAATGATTGGGTTTCAAAATTTTTTATGCACCTCTCGTGAAAAAGACAAATTTCCGCCGAGTAAGTTGGAAGCATGTCAAATTTGAACTGTGGCGGCCTCATAGTTTGCTCTTTATTTTTTCCAAAAATCATTTTTAGGTACATAAGTATCTATTTAATCAGAGAAACATCAAAAGTTTTCCAAGATTCAACCACTAGGTAGGAACGGGCATAAAAAATTCAAAAAAAATCAAAAAATTGGAAAACCTTCGCATTGTGTCATTATATCTGACCAAGTTTCCAGGAAAAATAATAAACTTGTAATACGAAAATTATTTTAAAAAAGTGTTCTAAAATGAGCTATCATGCGTGAAGATTCATGGCTTTCAAGCCAAATGATCAATCTTATGGCCACGTTCATGGCATAGTTTGTTCAAATGATCTCATATTGTGCACAAGGGTGCATCTTGGAATGGCAAACAATGTTGCCTAAGGAAGTTTTCATTTTCTGTGCACGGAAAATTCATTTTCCATTTTCCGAGTGCCTGAAATGAGTTTTTTTTAGAAGGACCTACCATATATTTGTTGCAAAATTGGACCAAATCAATTTTTAAAATACTAGGCCATATTTAATGCACAATTGACAAAATGGTTGGGTGTCAAAAGTTTTGATCCACCTCTGGTGAAAAAGGCAAATTCCCGCCGATTCAGCTGGAAGCGGGTCAAATTTGAACTGCAGCTGCCTGATAGTTTGCTATTTTTTTTTCCAAAAATCATTTCTAGTTACATAAGTACCTATTTAGTCATAAATACATGGTTTGGTGGCGATACATCGAGGTTTGGACGGTGGTCGAGGGCCCCAACTCTAGAGCGCGTAAACTCGCATCCGCGCCGTGTGGTCACTGCGTGACTGTGGTGTTGCCATGTGTTCTAGGCGGCCTAGGTATGTCTAGTGGGTTGGGCACTCCCCAGGTAGGTGCTAGGAAGAAAACCACAACATAATATTCTCACGGGGAGACCGATCGATGCTCAAACATGAATAAGCAGTCAAGTGTTTGATTAGCGGTACGGGAAATGCACATGGCTAATGGGTGTGAGTTTTGGCTGAGGATGATCAGTTACTAAGGAGACAGTCTTCACAAATTTTCAGCTCAAAAGGAGGATCCTAGGTGGTACTTGCTTTGTAAAGTACCACACTGGACATAAATATGAATGTTGAAGCCAGGCTCAAAATAATGAATGGATTGAGCTGGCATTTGGTGGAGGATGGTTATTTGGGTAGAGCAAAGCACTATAGAAAATGGATACCATCTGGAGATGCCAAAGTGGTACTTCCTTCACAAAGTGTTTTTCTGAACAGAATAGGAAAAAGAATATTTTGAATTATTTTTGAACTACGCAAGGAAGGTTATTTTTACATATTTGACGAATATATGACCCAAAGAATTTATGAGATTTTTTGGGGAATTTTGGGAATGACAGAAATATAGGTTGCTTCACAACCTAGGGCAAAAACTGCCACATGGACATGACACACAGGCAAAACTGATGAGGTGGCGCCTCGTCATAGCAACCCACCACAATTTACAAGGTTATGACCATCTATATTGGTCATGATCAGCTAGAAATAAGGCAGTGGACCAGTGCTATCTGCTTTATGACCATTTCGTGTAAGGAAATTACGACCTTTCTGACCAAAATGGTCGTTATAGTTTAGGGTTTGGAGCCCCCCGAACAGCTTTTGACCAATTGGTCTAAAATGGTCATAGATCTATGACCAATTCTTCTAGGGACACCGACAGAAGGTCACTAGTTGACATATTTCATGTAGTGTGGAGGCCTTGAGCGGGCTGCTGGATTTGCTTGGCGTGGAACTAGCACGCTTCACATGATTTCACTAGCTCGGTTGCGTCGTTGTGTGCTGTCGGCCAGTAGAATCCGTTCTGGAACGCCTTGGCCACGAGGGTGCGTGATGATGAGTGATGCCCGCAGTCCCCGTTGTGTATGTCGGCTAACAGCTCGCACCCGTATTCCCTGGAGATGGATCGCAAGGAAACATCGTTTGGTCATTTTCCGTAGAGTTCATCGTTCTGAATGCAGTAGGCTATGGCCTCTCGATCCATGCGCTCCGTGTCTTCCTCCTTCTCTGACAGGGCTCCCTACAGGAGGCATGCCTTGAATTCTTTGGTCCAGCACGCCTCCTGAGGCTCGAGCGCAAGGAGCAGGACTGCTCCTGAGGTCAGGCCGCAGGCAGGGGCTCCCGAGGTTGGTGCTGGGGGGAGCTCCTCCTAAGGCAGTGTTGGCTCCACAGTTGGAGGGACTGCCGAAGGCTTGAAGTGCCACTCCTCGAAGATGCCAGGCTCCTGGGGCTGGAGCTTGGATACTCTCTTGGCGATATCGTCGGCTTCCTTGTTCATGTCGCGAGGCATGTGCCGCAGCTCCAGGCCCAAGAATTGCTTCTCAATTTTGCGTACCTCCGCCAGGTACGCCTCCATGTTTTCGTCCTTCGGCTCGTATACCTTGTTGGAGAAGTTGACGAGGAGCTGGGAGGCGCCCTTGATGGTAAGGCGCTTTACTCCCAAGGTTGTCGCAGCCTTGAGACCGGCGATCAGGCCTTCATATTCCATGATGTTGTTGGAGATCTTTTCGCCGTGTTGGAAGCAGAGCTGCACGGCATAGTAGAACTTGCCCTGAGTGGGCGAAATTAGCATGGCTCCCGCCCCCGCACCCTGTCATACGAAGGCACCGTCAAAGTACATGACCTAGCCATCTGGTGCCTCGCTCCCCGGTGAGAGGGATCGGTCTGCACCCGCTTCTGACCCCAGGGCGTCGGTCCATTCCGCCATGAAGTCGGCGAGTGCAGCGCCCTTGATGACCCTGGTGGTGCTAAATTCCAGCTGAAATACCTACAATTCGATGTTCCATTCAGCGGTCCTACTTGCAGCATTGGGGCTCCGGAGCACCCTCTCTAGTGGGTAAGCCGGAACGACCTTGATGGGGTGGCCTTGGAATTAGCGGCGCAGCTTGCGCGAGGCGACGAGAAGTGCGAGCAAGAGCTTCTGCAGCATGGGGTAGCGTGCCCGCGCGTCCCACAGTACCGTGTTGACGAAGTACACTGGGTGCTCGGCGTGGGCGGAAGTTTTGATGGAGTCCGGAACCTCATGAGGCTGGGGGACCTCGGGAACTTGGCCGCCTATTGGGGCAACTGCGGCATCGTGAGTGTCGTCTTGTGGAACCTGGTCATCCGTTGGTGCCGTCGAGGCTTCAGGGGCGCCGTCTTGGGGCTGCATCGTCTCGACCGAGCGCACGGTGTCGTGTGGCAGGCCCTTGGCCTGGCGCCCCTCCCGGACGGCCACTAGGGGCTCGAGAGGACGCGGGGCCACCATCACTGGTGGGCTGGTGAGCTATATTTTGAGGTCTTGGAATGCTGCGTCAGCCTCTAGAGTCCACTCGAACGGTCCCTTCTTCTTCATCATCTTGAAGAATGGGAGAGCGCACTCCCCCAGCTTGGAAATGAGGCGCCCTAGCGAGGTAACACGGCCCGCTAGCTTCTGCATTTCCTTAAGACTCGGTGGTGGACTCATCCTTTCTATTTCCTTGACTTTCTCCGAGTTTGCCTCGATTCCCCTTTGTGACACTAGAAAACCCAACAGCTTGCGGGAGGGGACGCCAGACACACATTTCTCTGGGTTGAGCCACAGGTCCACCTTGCGCAGGCTGGCGAATGTCTCTTCCAGATCCTCGATCAGGGTCCTTGCCTCCCGAGACTTCACCACTATGTCGTCGACGTAGGCCTCAGCGTTCCTCCTGAGTTGTTGGCCCAGAGCCATGTGCATCAGCCGTTGGAAGGTTGCTCTGGCGTTATGCAGCCCAAAGGGCATGCAGGTGTAGCATACACCCCGCATGGATTCAGGAAGGCCATCTTCTCGACATCTTGTACTACCATCTTGATTTGGTGATTCCCTAAGAATGCGTCCAAGAAGCACATCAGGTCGCAGTCGGCGGTGGAGTCGAGGATCTGGTCAATGCGCGGTAGCGCAAAGGGGTCTTGAGGGCATGCCTAGTTGAAGTTGGTGAAATCGACGCACATGTGCTCCTTCCCTCCTTTCTGGGGGACGATGACAGGGTTTGCCAACCATTCTGGGTACCGCACCTCCCGAATGACACCAGCTCTTGCAGCTTGCGAGTTTCTTGGGCGATGAACGACTGCTTGTCTGTGGACTGCCGCTGCACCCTCTGCTTCATTGGGCGTACATTGGGGCACACATTCAGGTGATGCTCGATCACCCCCCTTGGGACTCCGTCCAGGTCCTTGGGCGCCCATGAGAACACCTCATTGTTCGCGCGCAAGAAACTGATCAGTGCCATTTCTTGGTCTAGGGTGAGGTTGGCACCTATGGTGAAGGTGGCTCCCGATGCCCCATCTTTGTCAACCGGCACCTGCTTCGTCTTGGCCCAGTCTTGAGAGAACAATTGCTTCTCTATTGCTGACGCGGCTCCCAACGCCCCCGGGGCTCCTTCCTCTCTGGCCACGCGACAGCCACAGCCCTGAAGGCGAGCTTGAGAGCCGCAGATGCCTCCTTGGTGTCCCCGGCCACAGTGAGGACGCCGTTGTTTCCTAGCATCTTCATGAGGTTGTAGGTAGGGTGAGTTTCCGCCATGAACTTGGCCAAGGCCGGGGACCCGAGGATGGCGTTGTACGGAAGGCTGATGCGGGCGATGTCGAAGTTGATGGGCTCGCTGCGGTAGTTGTCATGGGTGCCTAAGGTGACGGGAAGACGGATCTGCCCTAGGGGGCTGGTGGAGCCGTTGATGACCCCAGAGAACGGCTTGGTGGGGCGGAGCCGGCCAGGTGACATGGGAAGCAAGCCGAAAGCTTCCACGGAGAGCACATTGAGCCCAGCCACGCTGTCGATCAGGGTCTTGGTTACCGTTACGTTGCAGATGGTGGCGGTGCAGAGCATTGGAAGCGTGCCTGCGCCCATGGTGGTCGCAGGATGGTCCCTTGAGTTGAAGGTGAGGTCGGCCTTGGGTGCCGCCCATCCCGGAGGAGCTCCCTGCTGCACGCACGCGGTGCCCACTTGGTGAAAGAATTGCTTGACATGGCGGTCCGAGGGCGGCGCCTGCGAACCACCCAGGAGTGCTGTGATGGCATGAGGCGCCGGTGCCACAAAGTGCGCGATGAGGACGCCGCGCAAATCTTCCCAGGAGGCAACCTTTGATCCTGGCAGGTTGAGAAGCGAGGCACGCGGCACGCCCGCGAGGGCCATGGAAGCTAGTTTGCCATGACCTTGTTGTCACCGCCTGCCGCCCAGACGGCCTCCTCATACGCTTGGAGGAATCCTTTCAGGTCCGCCGCACCGTCGTATTGGGGTGGTAGGTCCGGCCTAAACTTGGGTGGCCACTTCACTCGTCGTAGAGCAGGGGTGAAGGCCCGGAGGCCCTCGGCGCCTCCGTGTGCGCCGGTCGATCCAGCCGGAGGGGCGGCGCCCGCTATGGGAGCCGAACAAAGAGATGAAGTGGATGGAGAGGCGGAGTTTCGACGCACACCTACCTGGCGCGCCAAATGTCGGATTCGGGGTTCCGCAGACCCTTGAGAGGTTCGAGCACTAGGGTGCGTGTGAAGAACTCGTCCGCACCAATCTGCCTGCTCAACGATTCCTAGGCTTAGCTCGACGAACCCAAGGGACAAGAGACATAGCAGTTTATCCTGGTTCGTGCCACCGTGCGGTGTAATACCCTACTCCAGCTTTGTGGTGGATTGCCTCGAGGGGCTGAGGATGAACTAGTATAGTGGTAGAATAGCCTCAGGAGGTGAGGTGTTCTTTTGCTCGATGAGCTAGTGGGTGAGAGGATGATCTGAATGACCCCCCCCCCTCTATGGTGGTTGCTAAGTCCTATTTATAGTGTCCTTGGTCCTCTTCCCAAATATAAGACAGGAACGGATCCCACAACGGCCAAATTTGAAGGGGGACAACTAGTACAAGTTATCCTGACAAAAGTAGTCTTCGCCTGCGGAAGCCTCTGGTGGTGACGCCGTGGTGGGCTCCACGATGACCTCCGTCCTGCCATCCTGTCGGTCTTGGTCTTGTTGCACCAATATGGAAACCTTTGCTTGATTCCTCGGGACTCCACGGCTGCGCTTGCCTCCTTGGCACCAAAGAGGAAACTGGTACACTGCGCCCGTTGGCGCCCTCCTGGCCTTGGTCATCATGCCTCATGTCGAGTGAGCCTCGCGAGGTGCACCTTGCATCGATATCTTTGCTCCTCGGGAGCCAGTCTGGTGAGGCCACCCCCAGGGAGGTCGTGGTGTCGTCCACCTCACGAGGCTTGGCCCCTTGCGAGGGTCTTGGTTCGTTGCTGTTGAAGCTGGCCCGTACCAGGCCGTTGAAGGAGACATGCCGTGGGCCGCAGGCAGGCAAGTCTGGGTACCCCCATTCCCAGGACGCCGACACCCCCGATCACACACGCATGGAAAAAAGAGCTCGCGTGCAGTCGGGTGAGCTATCACAGACAATTATACATGCCCAATCATTTCCGTTTGTAAGTACATCCCACATAGTCAATCCAAGCCATATGTTTCCGTTCGTACGTACATCCCACATAGTTAATCCAAGGAATACATTTATGTTCGTATGTACATCCCACATGGTGAATCCCAGAAAAATGTTTCTATTCTCACATACATCTCACACAATTTTACCCATCAAATCGTCTGTGATAGCGTTGCCATTGCAGACCATATTAACAATTTTATCGTTTGCGTTGTTGAATGCATCACACACGGTGTCTAGAAGAAACTGTGTGGCATAGGCTGTCCATCACACACAATTTTTATGTGGAAAATGTTTGCACAAGGTGGCCTAACGCAAACAGTTTTCCAGATGAAGTTGTGTGTGATTGTTCATTGATCAATGACATTTACTTCCTCAAAACTGTGTGGGTTGTCCGAGGTCATCACTCACAACTGTTGGCAATAGAAAAACCAATAAGCAGGCTAATTGGCTCAATATTCTTAATCCATTTATTAATCAAATTGACATTTCATATTAAGCCCACAATATATTTCATGCATATTACGGAACCAGGATTTCGTAATTGAAATACATCAGAGTACAACATCATATAGCTTCAGCACTTAGTTACACCATATATGCATATAGCTAGCTACCCCATTACACAACTGCACCAGCACCAAGTTTCACATGCAACATCTATACCTTTGGATGTTAGAATCATAGATGGTAGATAGACAGATCAATCTCTTCTAGAAAATTGCTGAGGTGGAAGGCGAATATTGAGCCTTCAATGATGTTGAAGGTCCTTGCAACTTTAGGCCAGTGCCTGTGGATGATTGACTATCCATCCTTCGTCCTCTTGAGGAAGACTTCAATATTGTACCATGGGTGTTGTATGAATACCTTCCTCGCCTCCTAACAATACATGTGGTTTGAGAGGTAATCATTAGTGAATTGCTTAGGAAAGGCCTAAAAGCAAAGATATGCATAACTATCTTCTCTAAATTTGGAAATGGTGCAAAGGAATAAAAAGACAAGGTATAAGAGTTAATACCATCATGTAGTTCACTCATGTCTTCTTCATTGTGCAGACAAAGATCTTGTTGTTTTCCGTCGCTAGTTTCTTTATCCTAAAATATCTTTCCGAGTTTCTTGACTTGACTTATATTCATGGACAACTCATTTCCCCATATGCAAAATGGTTTGAACAGTGGGTCAAAACCTCTGACAGCAGGACCTACATGTGAAAGACTAAATTGTTAAAAAACCTAAATATTAGAATGGTTCCTGTAGTTGCACAATAATGTGCTATTAGACAAAGGACCATGCATATGCAAACCTTGATTGTAAACGTCAATGCTTACCATTGTTTCCCTTCAACACATATAAGGTAGTTATTGATCAGTTTAAATGAGCGTTGGCATACTATCAGTAAAATACGTTGATGAAAAAAGTAAACACATTAGCAGATTAATTCGAGCCGCGTGGAAAAGTCATTTATCCAAACCAAATATGACAATTACTAGGAAATATAGCAATTGTATATGTTTCTCATGTATTTAGTACAACCAAATTCGATTTATTCCTCACATGCATGACAATACAAATTGTACCCACAAGAATTGAACATCGCATTGCAGATTAAACCAAACAGTTAAGTAAACACCACAACAAATGAACCAAACATTAACTGAGCACCACATTGCATAATATATAACATACTAGAAGATCATATAGTTAACCAAACCAAGCATGCTTAACAACTTGGAAATATAGTAATTGTATTTGTTTCCCATGTATTTTGTACAACCAAATTCAATTTATTTCTCACATGGAAGACAATACAAAATTGCAGCCACAACAATTGAACATCGCAGTGCAGAGTTGAACCAAACAGTTAACTAAACACCACAAAAAATGAACCAAATATTAACTGATCACCACACTGCACAATATATAACATACTAGAAGATCAGATAGTTAACCAGATCAAGCATGCTTAACAACTTGGAAATATAGCAATTGTATTTGTTTCACATGTATTTTGTACAACCAAATTCGAGTTATTTCTCACATGCAAGACAATATAAAATTGAACCCACAAGAGTTGAACATCATATTGCAGAACTGAACCAAATAGTTAACTGAACACAACAACAAATTAAACAAACAGTTAATAAGTGAGCACCACGTTGCATGACATGTAGAACATATATACTAGAGGATCAGATTCCATGGTTATAGTACATAGGACAATTCATTAGAATTTTTTAAGGAAAGTCAGGAGCAACATATGCAACAGGTAAACCAAACATGCTTAACTGGCATAGCTAGCTAGTTGAACATTGGTACATATAGTAAGATAATAAGACAATCTACTCCTCATCGTTGGAGATATCGATGGCGATTGTCTCCTTGAACTTAGAAGAGGGTGAGGCCTCCATGTTGTGGGTTCCCTCCTTATAGCGGTGAGTTGTGATGTCTGCTAGAACTACGTCGGTATTTCCCCAAAGAGGAAGGGATGATGCAGCACAGCGACGGTAGGTTTTTCCCTCAGTGAAGAGACCAAGGTTATCGAACCAGTAAGAGAACCAAGCAAAACTATGTAAACAACACGTGCACACAAATAACAAATACTCGCAATCCGACGTGTTAAAGGGGTTGTCAATCCCTTTCGGGTAACAGCGCCAAAAATTGGCAAACGGACGTGATAAAAATATAGTATATAGGATAAATAGATCTCGGATAAAATAAATTTCAGCAAGGTATTTTTGTATTTTTGGTTTAATAGATCTGAAAATAAAAGCAAAGGAAAATAGATCTTAAAGGCAAATATATTAAAGAAGAGACCCGGGAGCCATAGTTTTCACTAGTGCCTTCTCTCGAGAAAAATAGCAAATGGTGGGTAAACGAATTACTATTGTGCAATCGATAGAACTTCAAATAATCATGATGATATCCAGGCAATGATCATTATATAGGCATCACGTCCAAGATTAGTAGACCGACTCCTGCCTGTATCTACTACTATTACTCCACACATCGACCGCTATCCAACGTGCATCTAGTGTATTAAGTTCATGGAGAAACAGAGTAATGCAATAAGAACGATGTCGGCGGAAACACTATTATCAATCTCATATTCATCATGGGGTTTAAATAAATTTTCAATGTCATAAGAAGAATCACCCCAATCATGATCATTGCAACAAGTAGAGGACATAGCAAAACTAGCATCCCCAAGCTTAGGGTTTGTCATATTATTAGCACAATTTACATAAATAGAAGCTATAATGAAATCATTGCAATCATGCTTTTTATTCAAAGATCTATCATGAATTGCTTCATAAAGTAATTCATCACACTTTTCAGATTCACGAATTTTAAGAAAAACCTCATAAAGATAATCTAGTGCACAAAACTCACTAGCAATTGGTTCATCATAATTGGATCTCTTAAAAAAATTAGCAAGCAGATGAGGATATGTGATGGGTACTTGGTATGTTGACTTTTGCGTAGACCTCCCCGGTAACGGCGCCAGAAATGGCTCGTTGTCGGGAGTCCAAATCTTGACTCGACCTTGCGTAAGCCTCCCCCGCAACGGCACCCGAAATCCTTCTTGCTACCTCTTGAGCACTTGCTTTGGTTTTCCCTTGAAGAGGAAAGGGTGGTGCAACAAAGTAGCGTAAGTATTTCCCTCAGTTTTTGAGAACCAAGGTATCAATCCAGTAGGAGGCTACGCGTGAGTCCCTCGCACCTACACAACTCAAATAAATCCTCGCAACCAATGTGATAAGGGGTTGTCAATCCCTACACGGTCACTTACGAGAGTGAAATCTGATAGATATGATAAGACAATATTTTTGGTATTTTTATGATAAAGATGCAAAGTAAAATAGAAGCAATGAAAATAACTAAGTGTTGGAAGATTTAATATGATGAAGATAGACCTGGGGGCCATAGGTTTCACTAGTGGCTTCTCTCAAGAGCATAGGTATTTTACCGTGGGTGAACAAATTACTGTCGACCAATTGATAGAATTGAGCATAGTTATGAGAATATCTAGGTATGATCATGTATATAGGCATCACGTCCGTGACAAGTAGACCGACTCCTGCCTGCATCTACTACTATTACTCCACACATCGACCGCTATCCATCATGCATCTAGAGTATTAAGTTCATAAGAGCGGAGTAACGCTTTAAGCAAGATGACATGATGTGGAGGGATAAACTCATGCAATATGATATAAACCCCATCTTTTTATCCTTGGTGGCAACAATACAATACGTGTTGTTTTCCCTACTGTCACTGGGATCGAGCACCACAAGATTGAACCCAAAGCTAAGCACTTCTCCCATTGCAAGAAAGACCAATCTAGTACGCCAAACCAAACTGAAAATTTGAAGAGACTTGCAAAGATAACTGATACGTCTCCAATGTATCTATAATTTTTGATAGTTCCATGCTATTATATTATCTGTTTTGGCTGTTAATGGGCTTTATTTTACACTTTTATATTATTTTTGGGACTAACTTATTAACCGGAGGCCCGACCCAAACTGTTGTTTTTTTGCCTATTTCAGTGTTTCGTAGAAAAGGAATATCAAACGGAGTACAAAAGGAATGAAACCTTCGGGAACGTGATTTTTGGAACAAACGTGATCCAAAGGACTTGGAGTGGACGTCAAGCAATCAACGAGGCGTCCATGAGGCAGGGGGTGCGCCCTCCCCCTTGTGGGCCCCTCGTAGCTCCACCGACCTACTTCTTCCTCCTATATATGTTCACATACCCCACAAACATCCAGGAGCACCACGAAACCCTATTTCCACTGCCGCAACCTTCTGTACCCAAGAGATCCCATTTTGGGGCCTTTTCCGGAGCTCCGCCTTAGGGGCATTGATCACGGAGGGCCTCTACATCAACTCCATGGCCCCTGCGATGATGTGTGAGTAGTTTATCTCAGACCTACGGGTCCATAGCTAGTAGCTAGATGGTTTCTTCTCTCTCTTTGGATCTCAATACAAAGTTCTCCTCGATTCTCTTGGATATCTATTCGATGTAACTCTTATTTTTGCGGTGTGTTTGTCAAGATCCGATGAATTGTGGGTTTTTGATCCAGATTATCTATGAACAATATATGAATCTTCTCTGAATTCTTTTATGTATGATTGGTTTATCTTTGCAAGTCTCTTCGAATTATCAGTTTGGTTTGGCCTACTAGATTGATCTTTCTTGCAATGGGAGAAGTGCTTAGCTTTGGGTTCAATCTTGCAGTGCTCGATCCCAGTGACAGAAAGGAACCGACACGTATTGTATTGTTTCCATCGAGGATAAAAAGATGGGGTTTACATCATATTGCATGAGTTTATCCCTCTACATCATGTCATCTTGCTTAAGGCGTTACTCTATTCTTATGAACTTAATACTCTAGATGCATTGCTGATAGCGGTCGATGTGTGGAGTAATAGTAGTAGATGCAGGCAGGAGTCGGTCTACTTGTCACGGACATGATGCCTATATACATGATCATGCCTAGATATTCTCATAATTATTTGCTTTTCTATCAATTGCTCGACAGTAATTTGTTCACCCACCATAATACTTATGCTATCTTGAGAGAGGCCACTAGTGAAACCTATGCCCCCCGGGTCTATTTTCGATCATACAAGTTTCCAATCTATTTTTTTGCAATCTTTACTTTCAATCTATATCATAAAAATACCAAAAATATTTATCTTATTATTATCATCTCTATCAGATCTCACTCTTGCAAGTGGCCATGAAGGGATTGACAACCCCTTTATCGCGTTGTTGCGAGGTTCTTATTTGTTTGTGTAGGTACGACGTGACTCGTGCGTGGTCTCCTACTAGATTGATACCTCGGTTCTCAAAAACCGAGGGAAATACTTACGCTGCTTTACTGCACCACCCTTTCCTCTTCAAGGGAAAACCAACGCAGTGCTCAAGAGCTAGCAAGAAGGATTTCTGGCGCCGTTGCCGGGGAGATCTACGCCAAGTCAAGACATACCAAGTACCCATCACAACTCATATCCTTCGCATTACATTATTGGCCATTTGCCTCGCGTTTTCCTCTCTCCCACTTCACCCTTGCCGTTTTATTCGCCCTCTCTTTTCTGTTCGCCTCTTTTTCGCTTGCCTCGTCGTTATGGCTAGTCCTTTATCTAGTCCCTTGTCTCCCGAGAATGAAGTTCTTAATTTTAAACAAAGGGAGGGAGAAAATCTAAAAGATGCTTGGTACAGAATTTGCAATGCGTAAAATAGATCTACTAGGAAGCAATCTACTTCCGTTCTTCTTCACAATTTTTATGTAGGCATCACGCCTTGGAATAGATATATTCCTGATACCATTACCGGAGGAAATTTCTTGGGTAGCCATACTTTTGATTCTTATAATGCTATGATAGATTTGTTTGGCCCACCACCTTTTTGGTTAATGGAACTACTTTAACTTAACATGAGATGCAAAGGCTTGAAATTATTGAAAATAAAGTTGCTACCATAGAGTTGATTGAAAATTTGTATAGAAAGATCCACAACCAAGTTACCCAATACGAATCTAAGGTAGGAGTGGCTCTTAAATTTTTTAAAGGAAAGGAACCTATGGTTAATGAAAAGATAGATCAAGATTCCACTAGAATTGATAAAATTGAGGATATTATTACCAACCTAGGATCTACCTTTCCTTCCATGAAAAACACTCCTTCTAATGCTAATATTGCCAAATTGATGTATGTTCCTAAAATTAAGGGTGAAACTTCTAGTAAGGGAAATGCGGACTTCAAATCCATAAGTGTTCACCCCAACTTTCTTGCTATCCTTAAGGAACCTTTTGCTACAAATTATTTTCTTGATTTTGTGTCTAGGAGTTTGATAATTAATAAAAATAAAGAGACTCCTAGGGGTAATAGGTGTCTTATTGAATAATTGCATACCAAAGATGACGATACCTAGATCTATCCTTGCTTTTATGCCTAGCTAAGGGCGTTAAACGATAGCGCCTGTTGAGAGGCAACCCAATTTTATTTTTATTATTTGCTTTTTGCTCCTGTTTAGTAATAAATAATTTATCTATCCTCTGTTTGGATTGTGATTTTTGTGTTTAATTAGTGTTTGTGCCAAGTAGAACTGTTGGGAAGACTTGGGGAAAGTCTTTTTGATCCTGCTGTAAAAAACAGAAAATTTAGCGCTCGCAAGAATTGCTGCCATTTTTTATTGGAGTCTAATATTTAGTTAATTCTTTTTAAATATGATTAATAGATAAATTACTCACGTCAAGCAATTTATTTTTGAATTTTTGGGGTTCCAGAAGTGGTCGAAACCTACAGATTACTACAGACTGTTCTGTTTTTGACAGATTCTGTTTTTTGTGTGTTGTTTGCTTATTTTGATGAATCTATGGCTAGTAATAGAGTTTATGAACCATAGAAAATTTGGAATACGGTAGGTTTAACACCAATATAAATCAAGAATGAGTTCATTACAGTAACTTGAAGTGGTGGTTTGTTTTCTTTTACTAACGGAGCTCACGAAGATTTTCTTTGAAGTTTTGTGTTGTGAAGTCTTCAAGTTTTGGGTAAGGATTTGATGGATTATGGAACAAGGAGCGGCAAGAGCCTAAGCTTGGGGATGCCCAAGGCACCCCAAGGTAAAATCGAAGGACACCAAAAAGCCTAAGCTTGGGGATGCCCCGGAAGGCATCCCCTCTTTCGTTTTCGTCTATCGGTAACTTTACTTGGAGCTATATTTTTATTCGCCACATGATATGTGTTTTGCTTGGAGCGTCTTGTATGATTTGAGTCTTTTCTTTCTAGTTTACCACAATCATCCTTGCTGTACACACCTTTTGGGAGAGACACACATGAATTGTAATTTATTAGAATACTCTATGTGCCTCACTTATATCTTTTGAGCTATAAAGTTTTTGCTCTAGTGCTTCGCTTATATCTTTTAGAGCACGGCGGTGGTTTTATTTTATAGAAATAATTGATCTCTCATGATTCACTTATATCATTTTGAGAGTCCTTTAGAACAGCATGGTAATTCACTTTGGTTATAAATTTTAAATGCTAAGAGAAGTTGGATGCTTGATAGATGGTTTTGAGATATAAAGGTGGTAATATTAGAAGTGTGCTAGTTGAGTAAAGGTGAAATTGATGAATACTTGTGTTGAAGTTGGCAAGTCCCGTAGCATGCACATATGGTGAACGTTATGTGACAAATTGGAAGCATGGGGTGTTCTTTGATTGCTTTCCTTATGGGTGGCGGTCGGGGACGAGCGATGGTCTTTTCCTACCAATCTATCCCCCTAGGAGCATGCGCGTAGTGCTTGGTTTTGATGACTTGTAGATTTGTGCAATAAGTATGTAAGTTCTTTATGACTAATGTTGAGTCCATGGATTATACGCACTCTCACCCTTCCACCATTGCTAGCCTCTTTGGTACCATGCATTGCCCTTTCTCACCTTGAGAGTTGATGCAAACTTTGCCGGTGCATCCAAACCCCATGATATGATACGCTCTATCACACATAAGCCTCCTTATATCATTCTCAAAATAGCCACCATACCTACCTATTATGGCATTTCCATAGCCATTCCAAGATATATTGCCATGCAACTTTCCACCGTTCCATTTATTATGACACGCATCATCATTGTCATATTGTTTTGCATGATTATGTAGTTGACATCGTATTTGTGGCAAAGCCACCGTTCATAATTTTTTTCATACATGTCTGATGCGGAGCATCCCACATTCATCCCCATGTACACTCCGACTACTCTCCAAGACCCAAGAGAACATAAGACGAGACCTCAACTAGGCACCATTGGACACAAGGTGAACTCGCTCCTCTTTGAACCATCACTTTCCATACGTGAGCAATGGCTACTACCTCAAACATGTGTGCTATGCATGACCAGGAACCAAGAGGAAGCCCATGGACAAGAAGGCGAGGACACCAAGCGCGAGGAACAAGAAGAAGGGCCAAAGAAAAAGGGCCAGCCACCGGACGACCGGTCGAGACCGGACATCCGACGCCTGAAGACCCACCGGACGACCGGCGATCCCGCACCTGAGCCAAACTGAGCGGACGTCCGACAAGTCCCGGACATCCCACACACTCCAGCGTCCGAACGTCCGACCGCCCCCGGAAATCCAGCGCCACCTCATCCGAGCCGAAACGCCGGATGTCCGACAAGTACTGGACGACTGGACCCTCGCGAGCCACCGGACGTCCGGTACCTATCGGACGACCGGCCCCTGGTTGTGTCCAGTGTTGCGGGCCGAAGCCCATGTACCCCTCACTTACCCCTTCATGTCCCTAGACTATATATACTCCTCCACCACCTCCTAGTTAGGGTTAGCATTGGTATAGCTCATGTTTAGAGATAGAGCATTGTTCATCCACATCAGATCAACTCCACGAGAGAGACCGTGGCCCCTCCACGGAGAAGATCCACGTTGGATTCAAGACCTCCTCGCGGACAAGAACATCAAGACCTCCTCACGGAGAAGACCAGTTACCTCTTGTATCGTCCATTGTTGACTTTGGATCTTGTATCTTCCTTTGTGTTCATGGATCTAGCGCATGTGTGATCATACTTGTTGGTTTGAGTGTTCTCTTGTGTTTTCCTTGTGTTTTTCCCCTCGTTTCCCTCTTCGTGTTCTTCGTGTTCATCGCGGGATCCGCTCCTTTCGTGAAAGATCGGCCTATAGGGTTTCCACCCTACATCATATTGGTATCTAGAGCCACGTTGATCACGATTTCGGAGCCTCCCCGTTGTGTTTTCTAGCCTGATTTTGTTGTGTTCTTCCCCAATTTCGAAAATCCCCACCAAAAATAGCCCCAAATTTTTTTGTGATTTGTTGGTTTGACGAAATTTTGTTGGATTTGATCCATAGATTTGCTTGGTTTCAACTGGATCTAGCATCTCCCCAAGTTTCCCCATCTTTCATCCACGAAATCTCATCAATTTTGACCCCAAAATCTCCATTTTCTTCCCAAAATCGCGCCCCGGATCTAAAATTTCGCATTGACCCCGACCCCCCGGACGACCGACACTTTACGGACGTACGGAGCCCCTGGAACGACCGGATGTCCGACCTTTTCCAGACGACCGAAACCCCTAACCCGAGCCGAATTCACGGATTTCCGAGTCCGCCCGGACGCCCGGCCCCCGAACATCCGACCTTGTCCGGACGTCCGTAACCTGTAGATATCACCTTCGGCTGATTTTTGTTTTGGCCATAACTATTTCATTCGGAGTCCGATTTTCGCGTTCTTTAGCTCGTTTTGAAGCTCTTGACATCCCCCTTCCCAAAAAAATACCACCAAAATCTTTTGACACCATCAAATTTTTAAAACTTTGGCATCTTTGCCTAGGGCTTCCACCACATCATCCGCTACACCACCACCGACTTCCGCAACCTAACCAATTTTGTTCCCCATCGCATTAGTGTTTGCTTGAGGAGTGATTTGAGGCTCCTAAGGTGCCTAGGCTACTTAGGGACAGTTGCTTCTTCATCAACCACCACCACCATAACTTCCGCATAGTTTTGCCCACTATACATTTCCACCACCTCCACTTAACCCAATTTTGTTTGTGTTGTGAGTTGTGTCTCCTAAGGTGTTTCGGCTACTTAGGGACCGCGCTTCCAACTCCGACACCGTGTATAGTCCACCACCTTACCCTCCATTTCCGCATTACGTACTCCACAACCCATCATTGCCTTTCCGCAATTCCATTGAGCTTCCACAAAACCACCACCGCATCCTGCTACCACCATTTTGACATTTGACGTTTGAGATTTCGAGTTCGCGGTTTTTCCATTTCCCAAGGTGATTCAGCTACTTAGGGACGAGTCTCCATCATCTTGGTATCTCCATCAAGATCACCGCCACGGATGGTAACCTCCATATCATCTTGGTATCATGGTATCCCTCCATTGTATATTCCCTTGCCATTGCTTTGATATCCCCTAGCCCATTTTGCGTCACTTGCCTATCGAGACTAGCCTTTGAGTATTGCCGGCAACGTTACTTGTGCACATTAGTGATCATCGAGCTACACCTCCCATTGCATACATACCATATCATATTGGTATCATATCACCCCCTTGTGCCACAAGTTTGTTCGCGTATATACCCAATTGCTATCTTGGTTTGTGCATTTCGCAAGTGGCCATACAAAAAAAGAGAATAAGCTTTTAAGCAAAAAGAAAAAGAGTGAACAAAGATCTTGTAAGCAAGTGCCATAGCATCATACCACATTGCATAAGATTGTCATATCCGATCATCTTGGATCATACCACCGGAACATCATATACATAGCATACTTGGGATAGAATTCATTGCATTTTGCCTCTTATAGATTGTGCACAAGTGTCGTATCCGCCTATTGATCAATCGTGCTAGCGTCTCTCTAGAGTTGTGCAACAAGAGTATTTTCCGTGGATTCCACATTTTGAGCTCATTCCTTGGTTGCACGACCCCATTTATCTATCTGTGTGTGTGTGTTTCCGTGTGCCACATATAGCTATTGGTCTACTTGTTTCACTTGCAAATTTGTGAATCTCTTTCAACACTATTCACTCTTGCTAACATTTCGCATCAAATTTTTGTGCCACTATCCTCACCGAGCTCCACCATAAGCCTTATTTGTGTAGGTGTGAGAAACTAACAAGAATTGGTACAAATTGTGCTATTTCCTTGTCCACATTGGAGTGATCATTGATCCACTTTCAACTTCGGTCAAGGTACACTTGGTATTCATTCTTCTCTTTCTACCACTCACATTTTTCTCTTGGAGTGATGGATAGGCAAGGCATTTCATCTCCGGTCTTCCACAACAACGACGGCATGAACAACTACATCACCAAAGCGTCAATCTTCGATCTACAACGACAAATTAAAGGCGCATAATCAAGATTGCGAGAGCGCATCGAGAACCTCTCCATTGACATTCGCCACTCCGAAGCGAGGAAAAGGGACTACATCGACAACAAGCTTTCCACACAAAAGGAGGAGCAAGACGCAAGGATGGAGTAGATTCGGGCCTTGATCAAGTCTACTTCCCCTTCATCATCCTCAAGGCGGCGACGAGCAACTCAATCATCTTCGGAGCGCCCAAGCGATGCAAGCGCACGTCGTCCACGTCCACATCTCCATGGAGACCAACATCATGTTCGTGATCCACATCGTCATGAAGGTCAAGTCACCTCCAAGCAACATGTGCATGACGACGACGAACGACATCTACTACAAGCTCAAGCACGACAAAGACACCAACATCATGATGATGCTCCACAAGAGCCTACCTACAAGTCCCAACAAGCCCTACTTCACGCCAAGTGCAAACATCATGAGCACAAGAGAAGACCGTGAGACAAGCACCGCCAAGACGGAGCTACAGCTACACCAACCACTTTGGCATCTTCGCCAAGTGCTATCAAGGCATCTTCGCCTTTGGACGTATGTCATCTTTTCCTAATTCCCGTGAGTTCGCCTACATCAACATCTTCACCTACAAGGAGACCACCTACGAGCGAGGGCGACAATTCCATCTTCGGAAGCCCCTCAAGGAAGATGGCCAAGCACGGGAAATTCCCTTCGGTCATGGAGACGAGCTACGAGGTGCCACATCATATGGGCCTCCAACAACAAGACGGTGACAAGAAGGTCGAGCAAGGGCCATCCCCTTCGACCACGGCGACGAGCATGAACCTCTTCCACAACATGAAGACGACACCCATATTGGACTCATACTCCGAGTCAAGCTACAAGACCGCACATGAGACCTTATCTTCGGTCTTAGAGGAGAGTGATGATGTGCCATCTTCAGCCTTCATCCACGGCTATGACCATGACATGATCGAGCATGGAGACATTTGCACCTACATCTCTCCGACCACCATATATGACATTGAGTGCATTTCCTATGAGAGGATGAGTGTGACCACCACTGGCCCCACACATGAGAGCATACCACACATCCTATGTGAGGTTGAGAGCCATTTGTGTGACTCCACCAACCATATGAGTGAGAGCATCATACTGGGAGTGAGTGAGCCACAACACTTAGTGAGTGAGGTAGTTGACACGGCATGTGAGGCCACTATGATTTCTAACAACCTAACCTCTACTCCGAGTGTGTTTTCTTCATTGGTGCTAGGTCTCTTACATGATGACATCCCTATCCTCAACGAGTCCATACCTCCAATGGAGACAACGATGGCCATGGTGGAAGAAGATGCACCCCCCACATTGGTTCCATCAAGATGAAGATGACCACGACTCGGTCTTCGACACCTCACCTACAACACATGAGCGATGCTCCAAAGGTAACATAGGTGATGGTGCTTCTCTTGTCCCACTAGTGGACTATCTCACCAATGATTGCTTGCATGATGTTGATCCACCTATTCCCATGCTTCATGCTAGTGAGAATTCTTCATGTGATGACTTACCAATCTATGATGAATATGATGATGAGCATGTTGATTTGCCTAGTTGTGATGCTATGCTCCATAGGATATCATATATCATGTTTGATAATCCTTTGAACTTTTCATATGCTATGAGTGAGATATCCCATATTGCATCATTTCAATATCAACATAGTAGCTATGCATGCCTCATTAAAATAAATCCCATTTGCACTTATGGCATAGATGACAAGATGATGGTCATTGGCTTTTGTTTTTCATGTGATGATATTGCCATGCTTCCTTTACATGATTTGCACAATTCATCTACTATGCCATGCCATGATCACATTGTTCCAAATATGCATTTGTTTTGGATGTTGTCAATATTCTCCATGTGATGTTTCCACTAATGATCATGAGGAGACCCCCATAGTTTCCTCATAGATATTAGGAGATTTTGATGCATTGCATACATTGCATGATTCTCATAATTGCTTGCACCTTATGCATTACATGAATAACAATGCTTTACATATTTCTTGTGATGCATTACACAATTTGAGTCTCCATTATGCTATACATAACAACAAACCTATCATGATGGATGACATGTTTCTATATCACGCATCTCATTTATTTGAGCATTGGCTATTTTGTGCTAACCAACACTTGCATGTGCGCATCATGATGGATGATGTGTACATCTACCACGCACACACAATTTTCCCTTTGTCTTTGTTTTTTGTAGGTACTCACGTATACTCGTCAACCTCTCAATCCCAAGAGTTGACGAAACGAGCTCTTGAGAGCAAAGATGACTTTGGATCCCGTGAACTATCCTTCCCACCGCTCTCTTCGCGCAACGACTACGTGCACCTCTCTCACTTGGCTCTCACACGGCTATGGGATATATACCACTTATTGCTTCATGCTCATTTTACCGTGTTCACTTTGCATTCTATGCTTGCTTCTATGCCTTTGCCATGCAATTGTGACCCTTGCTTGCATCTACCCATCATTCACCATTATGCTACTCCTATTTGTAGTTGCATGCTTGGTGGACATCCTTGTTGCCATTGCCATGTTTATCATGTGCCTCATGCTATTGATGCTATTTTGCTCATATCCCCCTTTCATGCTTGTGCTATGTCATGTGAATTATTCATGCACACTATTTGCACCCATGACATGCTTGTTATGATTCCCTCTAGTATGTTGCATCTACGCACTACTAGCTCACACCACTTGATTGCTATGATTGCTTGCTTTGTCGCATCACCCATGTTCCATTATTACTTGTTTTCTTGGGTTGATGACGTATATGTTCATGCCTCTCACATGATATATTTTGTTCATTGTCGCTTGCCTCCAATTGTTGCATTTATGCTTATTGATCGTGGAGACTTGGACACGTTACTTGTGATGCATGCTTGCTTGATTGAGCCTATTGTATTTGGTTGTTCTCGCATCATATGCCTCCATACTATGAAATGCTCCCTTGTCCTTTCTTATGATGAGCATGATGCATCCACTTGTTGGGTATTTTACCACACAAATGATAGGTTTTGCATCTCCACTAACCTCATTTGTTTTTTCGAGTGTTTGTCATGTTCTTTCATTTTGAAGGATTCACAAGGCGATACCGTCATGAGAAAATTTGGTCATGTGAAGGCATACACGATGTGCAACACCAACATTTGCGAGAATCTCCTAAAGGTGAACTCCTTCCCTTTGAGCCATCCCCAAATATGCATATTGGATGGGTCACTCTTTCATTGTTGTTTCCTTCTTGTTGTCTACATGATACATCTCACGAACGGAGGAGCGACATTGAATATTGGCTCTATGGACCTTCACATTGAGGAGCGCTCGGACTTATTGGAAGCACCTTTGAACCTCCACTCATGCCCCGGCATTGAGCATTGGTACACCAACACCTACATATTTGTTGATTGTGCTCACACATGTCATGCTCATTGGACATATCATACACATGACAAATTTGCATTTTATGCATGGATTGACTCACATTATGATTGCCTTGTTGCATCTTGTATTCCAATGCCATCCATGATATATGAGCTTGTGCATTTTCTTAGCAAATTTATTGTGATCTACCTTGATGGCATATTCATACATCATGATCTTATTGCCTACCATCAATTGCATGATCACATCACACTGAGCATCCATTACCATCTTCACGCTATTGATAAACCGTCTCATTATGACATCATTTTGCAACGTGGTTGCATTGATCATACTCTTGCTTTTGCTCCCATGAATGGTGTGCATACATTTCCATATCTTTTCGATAAGCTTCATGCAACTTGTCATGATCACTATTGTCGCACAGACACATGTTTAGTTGATGGGAACTTTGTGTGCGCTAACCATTGTATTTCCGAGTGTAGCTTGTGTTTGCTCTTTTTGCATGTCTATCACGCCGGAGACACCTTGGAGTACTTGGATTGCGCAATGCTTTCAACTCCGTCCAACTACAAGTCCGTCCACGACATCCGTTTCCATGGTGATGAGGATCACGATCCGAGGTCAGATCTTTCCCAAGGGGGGGGGGGAGATTATGCGGAGCATCCCACGTTCATCCCCATGTACACACCGACTACTCTCCAAGACCCAAGAGAACATAAGACGAGACCTCAACTAGGCACCATTGGACACAAGGTGAACTCGCTCCTCTTTGAACCATCACTTTCCATACGTGAGACATGGCTACTACCTCAAACATGTGTGCTATGCATGACCAGGAACCAAGAGGAAGCCCATGGACAAGAAGGAGAGGACACCAAGAGCGAGGAACAAGAAGAAGGGCCACAGAAGAAGCTCTAGCCACCGGACGACCGGTCGGGACCGGACATCCGACGCCTGAAGACCCACCGGACGACCGGCCTGGACCGGACCACCAGCGATCCCGCACCCGAGCCAAAATGAGCGGACGTCTGACAAGTCCCGGACATCCGACACACTCCATCGTCCGGACGTCCGATCGCCCCCAGAAATCCGGCGCCACCTCATCCGAGCCGAAACGCCAGACGTCCGACAAGTACTGGACGACTGGACCCTCGCGAGCCACCGGACGTCCGGTACCTGTCGGATGACCGACCCCTGGCTGTGTCTAGTGTTGCGGGCTGAAGCCCATGTACCCCTCACTTACCCCTTCGTGTCCCTAGACTATATATACTCCTCCACCACCTCCTAGTTAGGGTTAGCATTGGTTTAGCTCATGTTTAGAGATAGAGCAATTCTCATCCACATCGGATCTACTCCACGAGAGAGATCGCGGCCCCTCTACGGATAAGATCCACGTTGGATCCAAGACCTCCTCACGGAGAAGAACATCAAGACCTCCTCACGGAGAAGACAAGTTACCTCTTGTATCGTCCGTTGTTGACTTTGGATCTTGTATCTTCCTTTGTGTTCATGGATCTAGCGCATGTGTGATCATACTTGTTGGCTTGAGTGTTCTCTTATGTTCCCCTTGTGTTTTCCCCTCGTTTCCCTCCTCCTATTCTTTGTGTTCATCGCGGGATCCACTCCTTTCGTGAAAGATCAGCCTATAGGGTTTCCACCCTACATCAATGTCACTCTTGATTCATCGCAATCCCGGTACATCGTCGGAGGCATTCACATAGTCATATTTTGTTCTAAGTATCGAGTTGTAACTCTTTAGTTGTAAGAAAATCAAAGTGTGATGATCATCATTAGAGCATCGTCCCATGTGGGGAAAGGATGATGGAGACTATGATTCCCCCACAAGTCGGGATGAGACTCTGGACAAAAAAAAAAGAAGAAAAGAGGCCAAAAAGGCCTAAATAAAAAAAGAAGAAAAATAATAATAACTAAATGAGAGAAAAAGGGAGAAGGCACAATGTTACTATCCTTTTTCCACACTTGTGCTTCAAAGTAGCACCATGATCTTCATGATAGAGAGTCTCTTATTTTGTCACTTTCATATGCTAGTGGGAATTTTTCATTATAGAACTTGGCTTGTATATTCCAATGATGGGCTTCCTCAAATGCCCTAGGTCTTCATGAGCAAGCAAGTTGGATGCACACCCACTTAGTTTCTTTGATGAGCTTTCATATATTTATAGCTCTAGTGCATCCGTTGCATGGCAATCCCTACTCCTTGCATTGGCATCAATCGGTGGGCATCTCCATAGCCCATTGATTATCCGCGTCAATGTGAGACTTTCTCCCTTTTTGTCTTCTCACACAACCTCAATCATCATATTCTATTCCACCCATAGTGCTATGTCCATGGCTCACGCTCATATATTGCATAAAAGATGAAAGAGTTTGAAAAAGCTAAGTATGAAACAATTGCTTGGCTTGTCATCGGGGTTGTGCATGATGAGGGCATTTTGTGTGGCGAAAATGAAGCATGGCCAAACTATATGAATTTGTAGGGATAAGTTTTCTTTGGATATGGTATTTGGATAAGACATAATTTCTTGATTAGCATACTTGGAGTATTACTATTTTTATGTCAACAATAAACTTTTATCTTAAATCATTCGGATCTGAACATTCATGCCACAATAGAGAAAAATACATTGAAGAATATTCTAGAAAGCATTCCACATCAAAAATTCTGTTTTTATCATTTACCTACTCGAGGACGAGCAGGAATTAAGCTTGCGGATGTTGATATGTCTCCAACGTATCTATAATTTTTTATTGTTCCATGCTATTATATTATCTGTTTTGGATGTTAATGGGATTTATTTTACACTTTTATATTATTTTTGGGACTAACCTATTAACCGGAGGCCCAGCCTGCTGTTTTTTTTGCCTATTTCAGTGTTTCATAGAAAAGGAATATCAAACGGAGTCCAAACAGAATGAAATATTCGAGAATGTGATTTTTGGAACAAACGTGATCCAGAGGACTTGGAGTGGACGTCAAGCAATCAACGAGGCGGCCACGAGGCAGCGGGGCGCGCCTACCCCCCTGGGCACGCCCTCCCCCTCGTGGACCCCTCGCAGCTCCACCGACCTACTTCTTCCTCCTATATATGTTCACATACCCCGCAAACATCTAGGAGCACCATGAAACCCTATTTCCACCGCCGCAACCTTCTGTACCCAAGAGATCCCATCTTGGGGCCTTTTCCAGAGCTCCGCCGGAGGGGACATTGATCACGGAGGGCCTCTACATCAACTCCATGGCCCCTCCGATGATGTGTGGGTAGTTTACCTCAGACCTGCGGGTCCATAGCTAGTAGCTAGATGGCTTCTTCTCTCTCTTTGGATCTCAATACAAAGTTCTCCTTGATTCTCTTGGAGATCTATTCGATGTAACTCTTATTTTTGCGGTGTGTTTGTCAAGATCCGATGAATTGTGGGTTTATGATCTAGATTATCTATGAACAATATTTGAATCTTCTATGAATTCTTTTATGTATGATTGGTTTATCTTTGCAAGTCTCTTCGAATTATCAGTTTGGTTTTGCCTACTAGATTGATTTTTCTTGCAATGAGAGAAGTGCTTAGCTTTGGGTTCAATCCTGCGGTGTTCGATCCCAGTGACAAAAAGGGAACTGACACGTATTGTATTGTTGCCATCAAGGATAAAAATATGGGGTTTACATCATATTGCATGAGTTTATCCCTCTACATCATGTCATCTTGCTTAAGGCGTTACTCTGTTCTTATGAACTTAATACTCTAGATGCATGCTAGATAGCGGTCGATGTGTGGAGTAATAGTAGTAGATGCAGGCAGAAGTCGGTCTACTTGTCACGGGCGTGATGCCTATATACATGATCATGCCTAGATATTCTCATAATTATTCGCTTTTCTACCAATTACTCGATAGTAATTTGCTCACCCACCGTAATACTTATGCTATCTTGAGAGAAGCCAGTTGAGGGAGTCCTGGATTAGGAGGCTCCAGACAGCCGGACTATATCCTTTGGCCGGACTATTGGACTATGAAGATACAAGATTGAAGATTTCATCCCGTGTCCGGATGGGACTCTCCTTGGCGTGGAAGGCAAGCTAGGCAATACGGATATGTAGATCTCCTCCCTTGTAATCGACCTTGTGTAACCCTAGCCCTCTCCGGTGTCTATATAAACCAGAGGGTTTTAGTCCGTAGGGCAACATTCAATCATACCATAGGCTAGCTTCTAGGGTTAGCCTCTATGATCTCATGGTAGATCAACTCTTGTAATACTCATATCATCAAGAACAATCAAGCAGGAAGTAGGGTATTACCTCCATCAAGAGGGCCCGAACCTGGGTAAACATCTTGTCCCCCGCCTCCTGTTACCATCCGCCTTAGACGCACAGTTCGGGACCCCCTACCCGAGACCCGCTAGTTTTGACACCGACATTGGAGCTTTCATTGAGAGTTCCACTGTGTCGTCACCATAAGGCTTGATGGCTCCTTCGATCATCGGTAGTGATGCAGTTCAGGGTGAGGTTTTCCTCCCTGGACAGATCTTTGTATTTGACGGCTTTGCACCGTAGGCAAACTCACTTGGCCATCTGGAGCAGATCGAGAGCTATGCCCCTAGCCATCAGGTCAAATTCGGAAACTTGAACTACACGACCGATATTTGCGGTGACTTGATCTTCGATAGATTCGAGCCCATGTCAGGTGTGCCGCATAGTCACGACGAGCATGACATAACTCTGTCATCGGGCAGTATTCGGGAGATCGCATCTGCAACTACTTCGGCCGTCAATCCAGAGCAAATCGCGCCATCTGAGAGCGGAGGGATAGACCCCGCCACGGAGGCCGCGCTCTCAACAGCGATAGAGCCAGACGCTGACTTCACCCCTTACGAGAGCCGTGTTGCCGAACCACTGGATTCACCCCCGGCCACGGACTCCGAGCCGCTTATATCTGTGCCCGTCGAACCCGACTGGGCGCCGAGCATGCAGTTCACCTCCGCGGATATCTTTCAGCACTCGCCTTTCAGCGATGTGCTAAATTCATTAAGGTCTCTCTCCCTGTCAGGAGAACCTTGGCCAAACTATGTTCGGCTAGAATGGGATGCGGACGACGAAGAAATTCGCTGCCCACCCATCACCCACTTGGTAGCCACTGTGGACGACTTAACCGACATGCTTAACTTCGACTCCGAAGACATCGAGGGCATGAACGAAGATGCAGGAGACGAACAGGAACCAGCGCCCACAGGGCGCCGGACAACCACTTCATCACATGACATATACATGGTGGATACACCCAAAGAGGGAAATGGCGAAGAGATAGCGGAGGATGCCCCATCCAAGCAACCCAAGTGCTGACGTCAGCGGCGCCGTTCTAAGTCCCGCCATAGCAAAACAGCGATAACAGCGCAAGAGGAAATAATAGTCCAGTTGACTCTAGAAGAAACGACGACTGCACCGCCCCGGTGGCAGAGCACGACGAAGATGCAAACGGCGAACATAGTGCGGATCCGGCATCCAAACACGGTGACGCCAAGGATAAACCTCATCAAACCCCGTCTCGGGAGGAAAATAGTCCGGACGAAGAGGCACATATCATCCCGGAAATGCATTTGGAGCAAGAGAACCTCTGCAGAAGGCTTATTGCCACAGCAAGGAGCCTAAAGAAGCAGAAGGAAAGGCTTAAGGCCGCACAAGATACGCTCAATAGCAGGTGGAACAAAGTGCTCGACAATGAAACAAAGTATGGTGGAAGTTACCACACAAATAGCTATCCAAAGCGCAAGCTATTACCTGAATTCGACGATGAGGCCTTAGAGCCCACGCAACCGGAAAATGACACGCCCAACCGGCCGGATCCACCACCTTGTGACCGCGATAGAGTGGCCAACAAAGTCGCACATAAGTCAACACACGATCTTTGTGAGAACTTGCGCCAAAAATCCAGTGCGACCAGATCCATCTACGGATCTAGGAAGCGCGCTCTGGCACAAAATCAAAACCGAATACTACAATCGTCCGAACATCATGGCATGTCCCAAAACAGGGGCGCCGCACACCCCCTATGTTTCACGGATGAGGTGCTGGATCACGAATTCCCAGAAGGATTCAAGCCAGTGAATATAGAGGTGTACGATGGGACCACAGACCCTGGAGTCTGGATCGAGGACTTTATCCTCCATATTCATATGGCTCGCGGAGATGATCTCCATGCCATTAAATACTTAGCCCTAAAGCTCAAAGGACCAGCTCGGCACTGGCTGAAAAGCCTCCCTGAAAACTCAATTGGAAGTTGGGAGGAGCTCGAGGACGCTTTTCAGGCTAATTTCCAAGGGACTTACGTCCGACCTCCGGATGCAGACGATTTAAGTCATATAATCCAACAGTCCGGAGAGTCCGCCCGAAAGCTTTGGAATAGGTTCCTCACCAAGAAGAACCAAATCGTCGACTGTCCGGACGCCGAAGCCTTAGCAGCTTTTAAACACAGCGTCCGAGACGAATGGCTCGCCAGACACCTCGGCCAAGAAAAACCGAGAACAATAGCAGCCCTAACAAGCCTCATGACCCGCTTTTGCGCGGGCGAAGACAGCTGGTTAGCCCGTAGCAGCACCAGTGACCCAAACACATCCGAAGTCAGGGATGGCAATGGAAAACCATGACGCAACAAAAACAAGCGTCGAAATAAAGAAGGTAGCCCAGATAATACGGCGGTAAACTCCGGATTCAGGGGCTCTCGACCATGTCAGCGGAAAAAGCCTTTTAAAGGCAGCATAGAAGGACCATCTGACCTAAACAAGATTCTTGACCAGCTCTGTCAGATTCACGGCACGCCCGACAAACCTGCAAATCACACCCACAGAGAATGTTGGGTCTTCAAGCAGGACAGTAAGCTAAACGGTGAACACAAAGGGGAAGAGACACCAAGCAAGATGAGGACGAACCTCGCCAGCAAAGAACCAGAGGTTAAAACGCTAAATGTGATCCATGTGAAGAAGAAGAGAAGCAAACACGCACTCCGAGACACACGCGCCATAGAGCCCGTCACCCATAGGATCAACCCCTGGTTGGTCTGCCCGATCACTTTTGATCGCAGGGATCACGTGTCAAGCATCCGGCACGAAGGATTGGCGGCCTTGGTGTTAGACCCAATAATAAACGGGTACCATCTCACACGATTCCTCATGGACGGCGGCAATGATCTCAATCTGATATATCAGGACACAGTCCGCAAAATGGGGATAGACCCGACACAAATAAGCCATAGTAATACTACCTTCAAGGGAGTAATACCAGGCCAAGAGGCCCGCTGTATGGGCTCTCTACTGCTAGAGGTTGTATTCAGTTCTCCCAATAATTTTTGAAGCGAAAGGTTAACTTTCCACGTCGCTCCATTCCGAAGTGACTATCAAGCACTACTCGGAAGAACGGCTTTTGCTCGTTTTAATGCAATACCGCATTATGCTTTTCTCAATCTTAAGATGCTCGGTCCACGTGGCATCATCACAATTAGCGGAAATATTGAACGTTTTTCACGTACGGAAGAGGATGCGGAGGCTTTAACAGCCTTGAACTAGACGGCCTCACCAACAAGAAAAAATGACAGGTCGTCAAGACCACGGACACAGTTAGACGAGTCCAGCGCTCCACTACATATACATGAGATTGGTTTGATGATCAAACCCTCATAGACGATACCAGGGGCTTCCCGCGTGTAATCATGGCCAGCCTGGCTCAACTTGACTTCTCTTGAATTTTGATAGTTCATTGATAATAACCAATTCCTTTTTTTTGGCACGGCAACTTTCACCTAAGTTCTTCTTTTTACACATGACAATCATGCCACACCCGTCCAGGACACGGCACAACGGAGACACAGGCACAGACGTGCAGCAGGGACCCACCCAAAGGTTTCTTTTTAGATTAAGACCCCGCGTAAACCTTTTTTACTGTCTCTTGTTGCTCACATCCTCCGGATACGCTACACAACCGAGAAGGATGCTGACGTTATTGGCATGTGGCCACGTCAGGATATTGCACGTACCTGGACACACGGGGTTTATTATTAAGGGCATTGTTCAGCCTGGTGTATGTTATAAAGAACGAACACCTTAGGGAGTGTTCGGCGTCGCGAGTTTGGCCCTATATGCATCGGCTCTGAATCATGTATTTGGTCAAATGTTGGGTTTGCCCGGCTCCCACGTTTTGGTACCTTACGTTCCGCCATATCGGCTAAGGTAGCACTAGGAGAACTACTGCGACTGTGCCCTGGTTCATCCGGATGAGCACCTCAGTAGAGAAAGCCGAAAACTGACTGTCGTGATATAGCGAGAGACTGGTCAACCACTTGATGACTCAGCGGAATCTTCGGGATTCCTCCGTGTTAACGAAGGGCCGTTTCCCGGCCATGTACGTACGCGCCCCGTATTCAGACGAGCGCGGAAGTACCAGGGGCTATATAGTAGCCCCACCATCAAACTCCTATGGCTAAGTGAAAGTGTTAAAGCAATATAGTCTGATTGCCTCGTTCGCTGCGCTACCACCTCCTTAATGGACCAAGACGTTGGATCAAGTGCGGATACGCGTTTTCGGAGAACACCCCCGCATTATATGCGTGGGGGTGGAAGCCGGCGACTGCAAACTTTCAGGTTATATACATATATACATAAACGGCCGCACAGGAGGCATCATAATACTTTCAGGCAAAAGTATAAACACAGCCTTGATAACTCAATAAAACTTTGTTTTTACAATGGGAGTACATGTCACTAGAACATAATATTCTTTGAGCACTGAGCCTCTATCAAACGAGCACCTTCAAGAACTTCTTCAAAGTAGTGCTCGGCAGCCACTTGGCTACGGCCAAACCCTGTGTGGCAATAGTGGTGGCCTCCATCTCTGCCCAGTATGTCTTGACATGGGCAAAGGCCATCTGCGCACCCTCTATGCACGCTGATCTCTTTATAGCATCGATGCGCGGCACAGCACCAAGGAATTGTTGCACTAAACTAAAGTAGCTATTCGGCCTTGCCCTCCCGGCCACAGATGATCCACAACGGACCCCATGGCAAGTCCGGACGACCTATGGAGCTCGGCCCACTCGGCCATTCGCTCATTCAACAACAGCGAATGGCCTGGAGCTTGAAACTGTGACCAGAACAACTGTTCCACTTCGTGATCTTTCCGATCCTTGAAGTACTCGGCCGCATCAGCAGCACTTGCAGCCAAATCCACATAGGCGTCCGCAGAACTCCATAGTCGGTCAAGAGGAGCATACTTCGGATCTCCTAACTTTGTCCGCAACAAGAAGAGCTTCCCAGACACGATATCTGTAGCCTGATGTAGGTCCTCCTTCGTCGCTCTAATTTCGGAGCAGGCTTCCTTGGCAGCTACCAGGGCCTTCTCCAGGTCCGTCGCCTTCACTCGTCTTTCTTCTTCAAGAAGCTGGTAGCAGTCAGCGGCATCTTTCAACTCTATAGCCATTTTGACTATTCTTTCCTTGCTCTCTCAATGTGCGGCCCGTTCGGCCCTCAACTCTTCGGCCGCCTTTAGAGCGGCCGCATTGCTACTCCTTGCTTGTTCCTTGGCTCGGGCAAGCTACGCCCAAAGGGTCTCCACGGTAGCAGCTCCATCTGCAGTCACAACATATTAAAGATACTGGCATCATGCTCCTCTTATTATGTGACGGTCACCAGAGAAATCACTTACCCTGTGCCTCGTCAAGCCGCTAGTTGACAAGCACGATATCGGCATCGCCGCATCAAGTTGTCGCTTTAGCTCGGTAAACTCATCAGTTCGGCTAGCCACCGGAGCCTCAGCCACCTGCACATAAAGGCCGTCGGGTTATTACCTGGGAATATGATCCTCGATTTGCCGCCATTCTCGACGACAACCAGAGTCTCAGGGGCTACTATCTGCATAGGGCACACCTAACGTGTGTGGTACTATCAAAAACATACACTGTTTCACGTACCTCAAAGCCTTTCAGCCGACTCATAAAGGCTTCATGCAATCCGCTTTCAGCGGATGAAATCCTTTCAATTACCGTACCCATCAGCGTATGATGCGCTTCTGAGATGGTCGCTTTCCCCAGAAGATCCCTCAGTGTGTTCGACTGCACTCTGTGCGGTTCCGGACTCTTGCCACCGCTCTCCTTAGGAGCCGGATACTGAGGATTCCGGGTAGCCAAAGGGTTATCCTTTGGCCTGGGCGGATCAACAGATACCCTCTGCGACGACACTTCAGGGTCGCCCGCCCACGGAGGCGGGGTGTCAGGAGGAGGCGTTTCGCTCTCCATCATCTCCGGAAGAAGATCCCCCGAAGACGAACTCTGTCGAGAAGGGCTGCGATCCGTACTACAATTTATAAGCATTGGTTATTGTCTTCAGAAGTAAGGTAGGATATTTTCATTATGAAGTACTTTTTGATTACTTACAGCTCAGTAGAGGGCTGATCCCCGCGCGGACATTGTGCGGTAAGAATACCCTTCGAGGCAGGACCCTCTGGCGAAGATTTCTTCTCCCGTTTGGAAACCTTAGTTTTCGGATCTTCAAAGGTAGTCCTCGTCCTTCCCCGGGGAGAGGGAATGTCAGATTCTTTCCCCTGCTTATCCTCCCTTGCGGAGGCGCTCATCCCCTCGGTTGGGACCAGTAGCGAGTGAGGCCCGCTGTCAGCCTCTTTATTCCCCCCTTCATCTTCCCTTTGAGGGCACTTGATAAGACGTCGGCTCCAGCATTTTGTCCAGTACTGGATTGTCCAAGCCTTCAGGAAGGGGGGCCGGACACCTGATCATCTTTGCCTTTGTTATCCAGTCCTGGTCAAAGAGCGACTTTTTAGAATGATGACATGATAAATAAAAGGACAGTATGTTCGGCCATGGGATTACTTACTTGGGTATCAGGGCGGTTGCAGCTCAAACCCACATCCTCAGTGGTGTCCCGACACTCTATTTGGGGTCTGAAGAATGATTTGAACATCTCTTCGAGCGTCATGCCGAAGAAGTGCTGAATAGCTCGCGGTCCTTCCGGGTTGAATTCCCACATGCGGAGGGGCCGACGTTTGCAAGGTTGGACTCGACGAACTAGCATAACTCGCGTTACCATAACCAGGCTGAAATCTCTCTCAAAGAGTTCTCGGATACGGCTCTTCAATATTGGCACATCCTTTGCTGGACCCCAGCTCAGCCCCCTTCAGATGCATGACGTCAGCTGTGATGGGGGGCCCGAGCGGAAGGTAGGGGCTGCTACCCACTTGCACTTCGGGGAGCTGTGATGTAAAACCACTCCCGCTGCCACAAACTGGACACCTCTAAGAAGGAACCCTCTGGCCATGGAGCATCAGCGATTTTGCTTATTAAGGCACCTCCGTAGTCTACTTGCCGCCCCTCGATCATCTTCGGCGTCACATCGAAGGTCTTGAGCCACAGGCCGAAGTGAGGGGTAATGCGAAGGAAGGCCTCACATATGACAATAAATGACGTGATGTGAAGAAGGGAATCCGGGGCCAGATCATGGAAATCCAGCCCATAATAAAACATAAGCCCCCTAACAAAGGGATCTAGAGCTAGGCCTAGTCCTTGGAGGAAGTGAGAGATGAACACGACACTCTCTTTGGGTTCGGGAGTAGGGATGACCTGCCCTCGGGTGGGCAGCCTATGCGAAATTTCGGCGGTCAAATATCGGGCCTCTCTCAGCTTTTTGATGTCCTCTTCTGTGACAGAGCAAGGCATCCACCGACCTTGAAGGTTGAATCTGGACATGGTTGAAGGTCCGAAGCGCCTGGCCTGAGCCTTGGGTGTTGGAACTCGAGGCGGGGGAAGGATTTGATTGAGCACAAGGGGGAAAAAAGCACAGGCCTCGCCCTCTTTATAAAGGAGGTGAATATCAAGCATCCTCCTTGTAACGCCCTCGATGCGGCTATATCTCCTACGTGTCGAAGCATGACTTAGAGGCATAACTGCATTGAAAGCAATGTCGTAAGTAAGGTAATCTTCACGACAACACATGTAAATAGATAAAAGGGGAAAGGATACATAGTTGGCTTACACTTGCCATGTCACACAAATACATGAATAACATTACAATCATCCAATACACTCATGGTCCGACTACGGAACCAAAATAAAGATCAACCCCCACATGTGACACAGTCCCCGATCGCCCCAACTGGGCACCACTACTGATCATCTGGGAAAGACACATAGTAACGACGAGAGTCTTCATCGAACTCCCACTTGAGCTCAAGCGCATCGTCTGGAACGGTATCATCGGTCCCTGCATCTGGTTTTGGAAGTAAACTATGAATCATGGGGACTCAGCAATCTCGCACCCTCGCGATCAAGACTATTTAAGCTTTTAGGTAAGGCAAGATATGATGTGGAGCTGCAGCAAGCGACTAGCATATTTGATGGCTAACATACGCAAATGAGAGCGAGAAGAGAAGGCAAATGCACGGTCGAACAACTATGATCAAGAAGTGATCCTAGAACAACCTACGTCAAGCATTACTCCAACACCGTGTTCACTTCCCGGACTCCGCCGAGAAGAGACCATCATAGTTACACACACAGTTGATTCATTTTAATAAAGTTAAGTTTCATGTTATCTACAACCGGACATTAACAAATTCCCATATGCCCATAACCGCGGGCACGGCTTTTGAAAGTTCAAATCCCTGCAGGGGAGTCCCAACTTAGCCCATCACAAGCTCTCACGGTCAATGAAGGATATTCCTTCTCCCAAGACATTCCGATCAGACTCGGCATCCCGGTTACAAGACATCCTCGACAATGGTAAAACAAGTCCAGCAACACCGCCCGAATGTGCCGACAAATCCCGATAGGAGCTGCACATATCTCGTTCTCAGGGCACACTTAGATAGGTCAAGCTATGAGTAAAACCAACCCTCGAGTTTCCCCGAGGTGGCCCCGCAGGCTGCCCAGTTCGGACCAACACTCAGAGGAGCACTGGCCCAGGGGGGTTTAAATAAGATGACCCTTGGGCTCCGGAAACCCAAGGGAAAAAGAGGCTAGGTGGCAAATGGTAAAACCAAGGTTGGGCATTGCTGGAGGAGTTTTATTCAAGGCGAACTATCAAGGGGTTCCCATTATAACCCAACCGCGTAAGGAACGCAAAATCCGGGAATATAACACCGATATGACGGAAACTAGGGCGGCAAGAGTGGAACAAAACACTAGGCAAAAGGCCGAGCCTTCCACCCTTTACCAAGTATATAGGTGCATTAAGATAACAAGATAATATGGTGATATCCCAACAATAAACAAAGTTCCAACAAGGAACGATCTCCAATCTTCACATGCAACTAGCAACGCTATAAGAGGGGCTGAGCAAAGCGGTAACATAGCCAATCAACGGTTCGCTAGGACAAGGTGGATTAGAGGTTTTACATGGCAATATGGGAAGCATGATAAGCAAGTGGTAGGTATCGTAGCATAGGCATAGCAAAAGAGCGAGCATCTAGCAAGCAAAGATAGAAGTGATTTCGAGGGTATGGTCATCTTGCGTGCAAAGTTCTCAGAGTTGACTTGATCCTCGTAAGCGAACTCAACGGGCTCCTCGTTCACGAACTCATCTCCCGGCTCTACCAAAACAATACAAACAAGTAAAAGGAACATAATCAACCACGTGCAATGCTCAAACAACATGATGCAAACATGGTATGCTATGCGGGATGCGATATGTGATGCATATGCAAGATTTGACAAGGAATGATTGAACCTGGCCCCAACTTGGAAATCCAAGAGTGCCACTGGAAAGGTGAGGTGATTTCGGTTGAAATCGATGTAAAGATCACCGGAATCGGATGCACGGTTTGGAAATGGCAAGCAAAACAAATATGGCACTAGTCTGCGATAATCAGCAAGTGACCCACTAAATGCATCAAGATGATTATGCTACAGCACTCAAGCATGACAACAAAATACATGGCAGGGATCCACTCATGATGCTTGACAAAATATGAACACTGAGCTAATTCATCCATTAACAAGTTCAAACAAGCATGGCAAAAGTGCAAATGATAACAGGTTTCAGACTTAGTGAAATTAACACAAGTCTGGAATTTATCATCAGAAAGCACACTTTAGAGCATGAAAAATACATGCTACAGGAACTTAACATGGCAAAGAAAGGCATGGAATCAAGCTACTCAAAGCACTTAATAAAAGTCCCTTAGTGACCTTGAGCCAAAAGGGATCCGAAAATACAATTGCAAGCATGTGAACATGGCAAAAACATAAACATATTTCAGACTTGGTGAAAAACTGGAGCATGCAAAACAGTTAACGAGTAGGCATGTTTACGAGCTCGATGCACTCACTACATAGCATGGCATGACAAACTAAGAATACACCCATCAAGAATACATAGCATAGAAGCTAGACATGGCAAGAACAACAACATATCATGCACGGATCAATAGCAACATCCTCGTCAAAATCGCTAAACATGTCAACAATCTGCCAGGATTCACTTTATAGCAAAAGTAGAGCTCGATTGACTCAAGCTAGGGTGCTCCATAAATGCAAACGAAGACATGGATGGATAGAGCACCACAATGTTAACAAAACACCCTTACTTATCATCCTCAAAAGAGGCACGGATCACTAGGAAACAACATGAACATATGGCATAACGACAAAATCAGGATAAGTCCCTGAAATCAACATTACCGATTACGCTACTTTGCAAGCTTGTGCTAGTCATCACAAATATCACAAAAATACATGGCAAGCACCTCTGTAAAGAAGACATGACATATAACAAAACACATGTAGAGCTCAGGATCATAGCATGCACACATTAATCATGGCAAAAATGACAAAAAGCTATTTGATGAAACAGATCTGACAAATTCACCACATAGCCCTCTTCCAACAGCATTTCGGGTATCAAGATGAGCTCAACTGAAAACGATGATATGAGATGAACTAATACACTCGTCGAGACGAACAATTTGATATGCTACATGCGCAAATCGGAGCTACGGATGTAGAGGTATGGCATGCCAAAGTTTGCAAACAAATTAGGATTCAGGAATGAAAAAGTCAACCGAGAGTTTTCTCAGATCCAGATCCAGCGCGCGGTTCGAGGCACGCCGGAGCACTGTAGCGGTAGTTCACCGGAGTTGTCGATGGGGCTCGCTGGACTGGATGAGGAGGAGGAAGGAGAGGCCGCCCTGGCGACGGAGGTCGCCGGAGACGGCACGGCGGTGCGACGGCGAGGGCGGCGAGGTGGCAGCAAACTGGGGTGGCGGGCGCCGGCATTGAGGCGGCACGGTGGCTCGCCGGCGTCGAGGCGGAGGCGGCCGGCGACTGGGCGCCGTGGAGGAGGAGGAAGGCGGCGGATCGGGCGCGGAGGCGCGGCCCGGTGGCGCGGCGAGGAGGGCCGCGGATGGGCCTGCGGGCCCGCGGCGGCGGGAGGCGGCTGGAGGCCATGTGGCAGTGTGCCACTGGTCGTGAGCACATCAAGCTAAGTTATCCTACCATACCTATTTGGAACATGAGAACCACAACATAACGTCAAAACGATAAACATAGCGTAGTAACATAGATATCATGGTTCATTACACGCCCTAGCAGGGCCCTCTACCTTTTTCGAATGCAGGAGAAAGGAAAGGTTAAACAAAAGCACCCCGCACGACCGCAGTGGCTCACGAGGCCTGGCTCCGAGGGACTTCTGGGCTCGGCCCGAGCTTTCCTCCCGCTTCACCGGAGCATGGCGACTCGCCACCATCCTTGAAGTGAGCCGGGTGGCATGGAGTCTGGTCGTATCCACTGCTGCTGGTGCTCTCGCTGGAGGAGGACCTGCCACAGTTGGGCGAGTCGCAGCCCTCTCCAAGGGCAAGCTCACCCTCAGCGTCGTCACGGTCGTCGTCAAGGCCAAGCTCATCGTCACCACCGCTGTCTTTGGGGCAGCACCCAGCGCGACGACCATCTTCCCCAAACACCCTCACGTAGAGGGTCGCGATGCCGTCATACTAGAAGTGGAGGGTGCACCTCCCGCTCAGGTCGCGCGCGGGGGGGCGAACGTCTGCCAGCCGCGGGTCAGGGCCAAGCTGCCCACGGCGGAGATCTCGACCGCAGCCCACGGGCCTTAATGCAGCAACCATATGCCTGTAGCCAGAGGCTATCAAGACCCATGGTCGGCAGCTCACCAGCGAAGAAGCGCGGAAGCTAAAACCAGGTGCCGGCTGGCCTCTCCGACCACACGACGAACTCAAGGAGCACGTCGGCCAAGTGGAAGCGTGGCCGAGGAGGTCGCGCGACCATGGCACGCCTCATCTCCTGGCAAGGGTTGCCTCGCCCCCGGCGGATCCCACCACAAGAAGAAGCGCCACCACGGCCGGCCAAGGCGCCCCCGCGTCCTCGGGGAGCCACCGCAGGGGTCGCGGCATGCTTGCACAGGTGGCCTTGCCCTCTCTTGGGAGGTGGCGAGTCAGGTCCCTCCTTGTGGTCCTTCCCCTTCTCGGCAGTGGAGAACTTCCTCGTCGGCGCCATGGGAGCTACCGCAAGATGGAGAGACAAGGAAAAAGAAGAAGCGGACTATGAGAAGACAGAGATGTGCAAAGGGGGCTCCGCCCCTTCCCTCATTTATAGCCGGAAGGAGGCCAACCGCCGGCCTCCATGATCGCACGTAATGATGGGTTTTCTCTGCATGCAGCAGAGTCTCGTCAAGTCGAACGGTTGTCCAGGCAACGTGGGTAAGCAGAGGCGCCCACGTCCCATTAATCGCCACACGTCGACCGAGGCCGCAGGCAGTTGGGGACCGCGGTGCTCCACCCTTGCCTTTTGGATTCGCCTCGAAGCCGAGTTCGAGCGCGCCTTGGGCCCCGGGGCTACGTCAGCATCCTGGGAACGGAGGTACCCAGGCTTTCCTGCCTCCGACCCATCACGTGGCTTCATCAACGGTCTGGTACGACCCAGCTTCAGCAACAACAACTCAAGACCCTCGCGAGGAGGATGACACCAAGACCTCCCTGGGGGCGGCCTCACTAGGCTGGCTCCCAAGGAGCGGAGATATCAAGGCAAGGTGCACCTCACGAGGTTCTCATGACCTGAGCCATGACGACCAAGGCCAGGCGGGCGCCAGCGGACGCAATGTACCAGTTTCCCCTTTGGTGCCAAGGAGGCAAGCGCAGGCGCGGAGCCTGAGGAACCAAACAAAGGTTTCCATATCGGTGCAACAAGACCAAGACAGCCAGGACGGCAGGATGGAGGTCATCGCGTAGCCCACCGTAGCGTCACCACCAGAGCCTTTTGTAGGCGAAGAGGATAACTTGTACTAGTTGTCCCCCTTCAAATTTGGCCGTTGTGGGATCCCTTCCCGCCTTACGTTTGGGAAGAGGACCAAGGCCACTATAAATAGGACTTAGCCACCACCATAGAGGGGGAGAGATTCAGATCATCCTCTCACCCAACAGATCATCTAGAACACCTCACCTCCTGAGGTTGTTCCACCACTGTACTAGTTCATCCTCAGCCCCTCAAGGCAAACCACCACAAAGCTGGAGTAGGGTATTACATGACAAGGTGGCCCTAACCAGGATAACTGATGTGTCTCTTGTCCCTTGGGTTCGTCGAGCTAGGCCATGGAATCATTGAGTTGGCAGACTGGGAGGGGAGAGTTCTTTGCATGCACCCCGGTGTTCGAACCTCTTAAGGGTCTGCGGAACCCCGAATCTGACATTTGGCGCGCCAAGTAGGGGTGCGTCGAAGCTCCGCCTCCCCATCCGCTCCGTCTCTCCGTCTGCTTCATCTCTTTGTTCGACTCTCATGGCAGGCGCCGCCCCTCTGGCTGGATCCTGTCCTGCATCTCCAGGCGCGCGGCGCCAGGCCTGGAGATGCGGGCGACCCTAAAAGGGCCCTCCCACATGGGCGGGAGCTTATGCAACCCTTTCCTGGAGAGCACCCACCATAGAACGAGATCACCCACCTCGAGCGTCCCGGAGCGGACGTTGCAGTAGTGGTACCATGCCGCCTGGAGCGAGGCTTGGCAGCGGCGTTCCTCCCCCAGCATGAGATCCATCCCCCGCGTGGCGTTCTGGCGTGCCTCGTCAAACGCCAAGACCCGCGTGGAGCGATGCTTGACCTCGTGTGGGAGAACCGCTTCAGCTCCGTAGACGAGGAAGAATGGGGTCTCACCCGTCGGCTTGGTGGCGGTGGTGCAGATGGCCCACATCACGGACTGGAGCTCATCGAGCCAGCCCCTACCATAGACCTCGAGATTTTTTTAAGTTTCTTGTCTTGAGGCCTCTCAGGACCTCCGCATTGGCGTGCTCAGCTTGGCCGTTGCTCCTGGGGTGTGCCAGTGAGGCGTAGCATATCTCCATTGCAAGGTTAGCATAATATCTTTTGAAGAGATTGCTAGTGAACTGCGAGCCATTGTCAGTGATGATACGGTTAGGGACCCCGAAGCGGCTCACGAGGCCCTTGATGAACTTGACTGCCGAGCCAGCCGGAATGGTGCTGACGGCTTCCACTTGCTCCCAGTTGGTGAACTTGTCGATGGTGACATATAGCGGTAGCCCTCCGGCGCTCGTGGGAACGGACCCAAGATGTCCAGTCCCCAGACCACAAACGACCATGAGAGCGGAATGGTCTGGCACTACAAGAACATGTCAACTTGTGACTTTGACTATTGGTCACTAAATGGTCATTATTTTCCATTTGTGACCTTTTTGTGACCAAAAACAGATGGTCAAAAGCTGGCGGTCGTAAATTGAAATTAACGACCTTCTCTATTGGAAGGTCGTAGACGTTTATGACCAAAATATGCCTACTGTTTTGTTTTGGTCACTAGCAGCTGCCCCAGGCCACATAGGCATCCGACGTGGAAATATGATGTGGCACAAGAATCAGCCCGGTCCAATTCGGTGTTTATATGGGCCGAGCCCATTAATTCAGCCCATTTATATTTTTTTCCTGTGAATTTTTTGTCAGCTTCATGGACCAAGCCCAACATTGCAGACTTTTTATTTTTGGCCCATGGCCTTTTTGTCTCAACAATTTCATTTTTTCTTTTTTTGTTGTCAGGGTCACATTCTTCATTTTCCAATTTAACGTAAATAAATACACAATATTTAAATTGGCACACAGAAAACACACAAAATACTTCAAATATTCCCAGCCATATATGTTGGAGCCGGGCCCACTAGTCAAAACAAGCCCCACATTTCATAATCTCATACATACTGCTCAAAAAAATCATAATCTCATATATTGGTCCCACACATCAGATTTTCAACATCGCTCAGATTATTTTGGTAAGTGGATCCCACTAATCAGGTTTCCATTTGATAAATTTTTAAATCACTATTTCAAACAAAACAAACGTAATTGATCAAATAAAACTAAATCTGTTACAATGTCACAATCTCTACATCCTATTACAGTCGAATAGAACAAACAAATCTCTGGCATCACAGCTTCGCACTTGACTTCATGGCTTTGCACTTCAAATTTGTCCTGGCGCTCCTATAAAAGAGTGAACACAAAGACTTCCAGCATTAGTGTACTGCTACTGGTCAGAACCAAACAAATGCAATGGCAACAGTAATATAAGTAGGAAAGTACTAGAACAAAAGCTCTACAAGTATACTTCTGATTTCTTCACTTTCAGGTTGGAGCTCTTGTTTGTAGAGGCTGAACAAAGGCATCTAACAATAAACAAAAGGAGTTAGAAATAGAATAAAAACAAACATACAAAGCATCTAGGGACCGACTCATGAAGCATATGTACATGTAACAGTAACAACCACAAGGACCACACAACACAAGAGACAAGAAAGCACAGTTTTAGCATGATACCAACACGGACAGAATGGTTCTAGATGTTGAACGCAAAAAATGATTCAATCTAAGATGGTTCATTGAGCATGCACAAATGACTTAAGATACCAGGACATGTTCTACACTAATTTTACACAAATCATTATCAATTACAATAGACTTAAAACAAAATACCATAGCTTCTGTATCACATAGGCAATAATACTCCCTTCGTCCCAAAATAAGCATCTCAAAACCAAGTAACAGAAAAAATGGGATAGACCGAAGACTTATCTAACTGGAGAAGATCTCGTTGTCGCAGTTGTAGCATAGTGACCTCATGACTAAGAATGTGTTACCATGGACAGGGTTGATACGCTCCAGCGAGGTAAGCATCATGGCTTCATTAGGTCTGCAAGAACAACCAATCAAAATTTGGATCAGCAAGCATGGAGTGTTATCAATGTTGGAGCATTAAACTGGCAATGAACAGTTCCACTTCTAAATTGAACCATCATGTTCAACCAACAACAAATGTATGGAACAGCACAATGTATAATTACCAATATAAACAAGCCATAAAAAAATGCCAAGTTACAGAAACTGCATCACAAATATGATTTGCCATACACCAACAACAGTATTACAATAACAGTAATACCAATTATAGTAGTAAGTATACAGTTCTCTAAAATGAGTAGGTAACAAAGCCTCAAAGTATGCAGTGGGCAAACTGGCAATCTATTAGTCCAGTATTTGACATACATGTCACAAAAACTACATTATGTAAACAATAAAGTACCAATTAGGAGTGCTGATACAGGAGCCAGAAGACAAATTTGCAAGTTGGTTTTAGTAGCTGAAGCTTAGAAGTCAACCACTTAGTCCACTAACTAAACTAAGGACCAATTCAATCAGCAAAACATATATAGCTGCCAAACCATTTACTAAACAGCAGCAACACTTGAATCATAGCATATCTAGCAAGGAAACAAAACATGGGACAAATATTGATAGCAACAAAACATGTCCAGGAAGGCCATCCAACGGTTCTAGCCACATCCTAATAAATATGCAGCATTCTAATACTAATTTTGTCATTGTGTTGCGAACTCAAGATACATAACAGAAACTTGGAAGAAACAGAGCATCAGTAACTTGGAAGAAAAAAAGGCTTATTGGGTGGGAGAGACCTTGTGCCAGATTGATGTCCTCCTCGTCCATGGAGGGACGGTACCTGTTGCGTCCAAACCGAAGAAAAAAACGGTTGATTAAAAACACAAGAGCAGCCATCAACCTTCCTTGCCTTGCCCTTGTAGTTCATCTTGCAAAGCTGGAGAGGGGATGATAAGCCTGTTTTTTTAGAAGAACACAAGCTGCTTAAAAACAAGTTACAAGCAGAGTTCATAGAATACGGAATGGGTGCACAACTGTACAATGGTTGCCCTATCAAAGAATAGGCCAACTAAAATAACAACTGGACACTGGGCAAAACCTACTATTAGCATTAGCATATGCCTTGAACTCGTGCATATGCTTTACTACCATATACATTTCGGTTTGAACATGACTTCGAACCAAACAACTAACATTTGGTAGACACTTGAAACACAAGCTATAATCTGAAGCATTGGAAGAGCTCAGCAAGTTGACTGCACCTTAGGGTAAGTTACAATTTTCAGAAATGGGTCATACAAGTCAGATGTATCAGAATAGAGGTATAGAGCAAGAACAGTGACTATAGTTCTCAGTTGTTCAGCAAGTTGAGTGCACCCTAGGTTAAGTTAAAAATTTCACCAAACATCTAGCTTACTGGAGCAGTTTTAATAGCTCACTGCTGGAATCTTACTCAAGTATGTATGCAACCTTTTAAACATGCAGAAAATTATCAAATTGAACTACCAACTTTGTTAGCAGAATTGAACAGGTTCAGCAACAGGGCCCAAGTCGCGGCTATTGGTGGCCCTGCTGACTCTGGCGAGCCATCTCTCTCCGTTGCATCAAAGGAGCAGCCGGGCATCTCTCCTCACGTTGGAGGAGAAAACGCCAGGCACTGAGGTGACCACCCCAGAGAAGAGAAGATGTCACCGACGGGAGCACCGACCGGCTGCTAGTCGCGGGAACGGCGAGGGGAGAGAGGCCGTGTCCACCAGATCGAGGTCGTGCGCACGGCTGCGAATCCACTGCGGCCGCCTCGCCTGCTTGAGCTTGACAGAGCCCTAGAGGACGGAGACGCCGATGGCAGAGACCATGGCCACCTGCAACGTGAATCGGAGGCCAGTCAGTCAGATCTGATCTGTGAGGCCGTGGATGAATCAGGAATCGGAGGAGAGGGGTGCGTGGGTTGCTTACGAGGGCGAGGGTGCTCTTGCCAGAGTAGGATCACTGGGGTGAACGGCATGGCTGCGACGGCGGCTAGATCCGGACGATGAGGGTTCTGTGCTGCGACAACGGAGTCAAGGACCTGTGACCGACAAGGACTTCGCTTATGTCTGCGTCGGCCAGTCGAGGTGGAGCAGAGAGCCCCACAGGCGAGGGAGGCGGAGGAGCATCAGATGACGACCTCGGGCTTCTCTTCTGTCATGCGCAGGTGTGGAGTGGCGGCGATGCGAGAGCCTCGCGTGCTGGTAGGTTGGTTGAGGACAAGGGAGACGAGGGGAGAGTGAGGGCGGCGGCGGAGGTGGGCGGCGGCGGAGGTGGCTGGAGAGGTGGGTGGAGGGGTGGGTGGCGGCGACGAGAGAAAGAAAGAAATAAAGGAGGCGGGGGTGGATGGAAAATGGGGAAGAACAGAGCTATGGTTTCGCCTCATGTGGGATTGGTGGGGGAGGCGAGGGGTGAGGGCTGTTGTTGGATCCGGGAGGATCCAACGGTGTTTTGTGCATGATCCGCGTGCCTAGTCCACGAACCAATCAGAATGCAATACAACATTATGACCAACTAAATTGGTCGTGACAGATTTAAAAATAAGATGTTAAAATCATGTAAACTATTTTATGATCACAGAAATTCAAAAAAATAAAAATCTTCTCATTGTGTCACCAATTGTGAACTAGCTTTAAGAAAAATAACAAACGTGGAATGGCAAACAATGTTGCCTAAGGAAATTTTCATTTTATTTGCACGGAAAATTCATTTTCCATTTTTCGAGTGCCTAAAATGAGTTTATTTTGTGAAGTACCTACAATATATTTATTGCAAAATTGGACCAAATCAATTTTCTAAAATACTAGGCCAGATTTAATGCACAATTGACCAAATGGTTGGGTTTCAAAAGTTTTTATCCACCTCTCGTGAGAAAGACAAATTTCCGCCGATTCAGTTGGAAGCGGGTCAAATTTGATCTGTGGCTGCCTCATAGTTTGCACTTTTTCCAAAAATAATTTCTAGGTACATCAGTATCTATTTAATCAGAGAAATATCAAAAGTTTTCCAAGATTCAACCACTAGCTAGGAACTGTCAAGTCCGCCGTTGTGACCGCATTTTGAAACGGGCACAAAAAATTCAAAAAAATCAAAAAATTGGAAAACCTTCACATTGTGTCATTATATGTGACCAAGTTTTCAGGGAAAATAATAAACTTGAAATACGGAAATTATTTTTAAAAAGTGTTCTCAGAAATGAGCTGTCATGCGTGAAGATTCATGGCTTTCAAGCCAAATGATCAATCTTGTGGCCACATCATGGCATAGTTTGTTCAAATGATCTCATATTGTGCACAAGGGTGCATCTTGGAATGGCAAACAATGTTGCCTAAGGAAGTTTTCATTTTCTGTGCACAGAAAAATCATTTTCCATTTTCGAGTGCCCCAAATGAGGTTTTTTTGTGAAGGGCCTACCAAATAATTCTTGCAAAATTGGACCAAATCAATTTTCTAAAATACTAGGCCATATTTAATGCACAATTGACAAAATGATAGGGTTTCAAAAGTTTTTATCCACCTCTCGTGAAAAAGACAAATTTCCGCCGAGTCAGTTGGAAGCGGGTCAAATTTGAACTATGGCGGCCTCATAGTTTGCTCTTTATTTTTTCCAAAAATCATTTTTAAGTACATAAGTATCTATTTAATCAGACAAACATCAAAAGTTTTCCAAGATTCAACCACTAGCTAAGAACAGTCAAGCCCGCCGTTTTGACCGCATTTTGAAACAGGCATAAAAAATTCAAAAAATTCAAAATATTGGAAAACCTTCGCACTGTGTCATTATATGTGACAAAGTTTCTAGGAAAAATAATGAACTTGTAATACAGAAATTATTTTTAAAAAGTGTTCTCAGAAATGAGCTATCATGCGTGAAGATTTATGGCTTTCAAGCCAAATGATCAATCTTATGGCCACATTCATGGCATAGTTTGTTCAAATGATCTCATATTGTGCACAAGGGTGCATCTTGGAATGGCAAACAATGTTGCGCAAGGAAATTTTCATTTTCTGTGCACGGAAAAATCATTTTCCATTTTCCGAGTGCCCCAAATGAGGTTTTTTTGTGAAGGACCTACCAAATAATTCTTGCAAAATTGGACCAAATCATTCTTATAAAATACTAGGCCATATTTAATGCACAATTGACCAAATGATTGGGTTTCAAAAGTTTTGATCCACCTCTGGTGAAAACGACAAATTCCCGCCGATTCAGCTGGAAGCGGGTCAAATTTGAACTGTAGCTGCCTCATAGTTTGCTATTTATTTTTTCCAAAAATCATTTCTAGGTACATAAGTATCTATTTAATCAGGGAAACATCAAATGTTTTCCAAGATTCAACCACTAGCTAGGAACGATCAAGCCCGCCGTTTTGACTGCATTTTGAAACGGGCATAAAAAATTCAAAAAAAATCAAAAAATTGGAAAACCTTCGCATTGTGTCATTATATGTGACCAAGTTTCTAGGAAAAAAAATAAACTTGTAATACGGAAATTATTTTTAAAAAGTGTTCTAAAAAATGAGCTATCATGCGTGAAGATTCATGGCTTTCAAGCCAAATGATCAATCTTATGGCCACATTCATGGCATAGTTTGTTCAAATGATCTCATATTGTGCACAAGGGTGCATCTTGGAATGGCAAACAATGTTGCCTAAGGAAGTTTTCATTTTCTGTGCACGGAAAATTCATTTTCCATTTTCCGAGTGCCTGAAATGAGTTTTTTTTGTGAAGGACCTACCATATATTTGTTGCAAAATTGGACCAAATCAATTTTTAAAATACTAGTCCATATTTAATGCAAAATTGACAAAATTGTTGGGTGTCAAAAGTTTTGATCCACCTCTGGTGAAAAACACAAATTCCCGCCGATTCAGCTGGAAGCGGGTCAAATTTGAACTGCAGCTGCCTCATAGTTTGCTATTTATTTTTTCCAAAAACCATTTCTAGTTACATAAATACCTATTTAATCATAAATACATATTTTGGTGGCGATACATCAAGGTTTGGACGGTGGCCGAGGGCCCCAACTCTAGAGCGTGTAAACTCGCATGCCCGCCGCGTGGTCACCGCGTGACTGTGGTGTTGCCATGTGTTCTGGGCGGCCTAGGCATGTCTAGTGGGTTGGGCACTCTCCAAGTAGGTGCTAGGAAGAAAATCACAACATAAGATTCTCACGAGGAGACCGATCGATGCTCAAACATGAATAAGCAGTCAAGTGTTTGATTAGCGGTACGGGAAATGCACATGGCTAATGGGTGTGAGTTTTGGCTGAGGATGATCAGTTACTAAGGAGACCGTCTTCACAAATTTTCAGCTCAAAAGGAGGATCCTAGGTGGTACTTTCTTTGTAAAGTACCACACTGGACATAAATACGAATGTTGATGCCGGGCTCAAAATAATGAATGGATTGAGCTGGCATTTGGTGGAGGATGGTTATTTGGGTAGAGGAAAGAACTGTAGAAAATGGATACCATTTGGACATGCCAAAGTGGTACTTCCTTCACAAAGTGTTTTTCTGAACAAAATAGGAAAAAGAATATTTTTGAATTATTTTTGAACTCTGCAAGGAAGGTTTTTTTACATATTTGACGAAGATATGACCCAAAGAATTTATGAGATTTTTTGGGGAATTTTGGGAATGACAAAAATATAGGTTGGTTCACAACCTAGGGCAAAAACTGCCACATGGACATGACACATAGGCAAAACTGATGAGGTGGCGCCTAGTCATAGCAACCCACCACAATTTACAAGGTTATGACTATCTATATTGGTCATGATCAGCTAGAAATAAGGCAGCGGACCAATGCTATCCGCTTTATGACCATTTCGTGTAAGGAAATTACGACCTTTCTGACCAAAATGGTCGTTATAGTTTAGGGTTTGGAGCCCCCTGAACAGCTTTTGACCAATTGGTCTGAAATGGTCATAGATCTATGACCAATTCTTCTAGGGACACTGACAGAAGGTCACTAGTTGACATATTTCTAGTAGTGTGGAGGCCTTGAGCAGGCTGCTGGATTTGCTTGGCGTGGAACTAGCACGCTTCACAGGATTTCACCAGCTCGGTTGCGTCGTTGTGTGCTGTGGGCCAGTAGAATCCGTTGTGGAACACCTTGGACACGAGGGTGCATGATGATGAGTGATGCCCGCAGTCCCCGTTGTGTATGTCGGCTAACAGCTCGCATCCGTATTCCCTGGAGATGCATCGCAAGGAAACATCGTTTGGTCATTTTTGGTAGAGTTCACCGTCCTAAATGCAGTAGGCTGTGACCTACCGAATGCAGTAGGCTGTGACCTGCCGAGCCATGCGCTCCGCATCTTCCTCCTTCTCTGGCAGGGCTCCCTACAGCAGGCATGCCTTGAATTCTTTGGTCCAGCACCCCTCCTGAGGCTCGAGCGCGAGGAGTAGGACTGCTCCTGAGGTCAGGCCGCAGGCGGGGGCTCCCGAGGTTGGTGCTGGGGGAGCTCCTCCTAAGGCAGTGTTGGCTCCACTGTCGGAGGGACTGTCGAAGGCTTGAAGAGCCACTCCTCGAAGACGTTGGGCTCCTAAGGCTGGCGCTTGGATACTCTCTTGGCGATATCGTCGGCTTCCTTGTTCGTGTCGTGAGGCATGTGCCGCAGCTCTAGGCCCAAGAATTGCTTCTCAATTTTGCGTACCTCCGCCAGGTATGCCTCCATGTTTTCGTTCTTCGGCTCGTATACCTTGTTGGAGAAGTTGACGAGGAGCTGGGAGTCGCCCTTGATGGTCAGGAGCTTTACTCCCAAGGTTGTCGCAGCCTTGAGACCGGCGACCAGGCCTTCATATTCCATGATGTTGTTGGAGACCTTTTCGCCGTGTTGGAAGCAGAGCTGCACGGCATAGTAGAACTTGTCCTGAGTGGGCGAAATGAGCATGGCTCCCGCCCCCGCACCCTGTCATACGAAGGCGCCATCGAAGTACATGACCTAGCCGTCTGGTGCCTCGCTCCCCGGTGAGAGGGATCAGTCTGCACCCGCTTCTAACCCCAGGGCATCGGTCCATTCCGCCACGAAGTCGGCGAGTGCAGCACCCTTGATGACCCTGGTGGTGCTGAATTCCAGCTGAAATACCTACAATTCAATGTTCCATTCGGCGACCCTACTTGCAGCATTGGGGCTTCGGAGCACCCTCTCTGGTGGGTAAGCCAGAACGACCTTGATGGGGTGGCCTTGGAATTAGCGGCGCAGCTTGCGCAAGGTGACGAGAAGTGCGAGCAAGAGCTTCTGCAGCATGGGGTAGCATGCCCGTGCGTCCCACAGTACCGTGTGGACGAAGTACACTGGGTGCCCGACGTGGGCGGAAGTTTTGATGGAGTCTGGAACCTCCTGAGGCTGGGGGACCTCGGGAACTTGGCTGCCTATTGGGGCAACTTCGGCATCGTGAGTGTCGTCTTGTGGAACCTGGTCATCCGTTGGTGCCGCCGAAGCTTCAGGGGCGCCGTGTTGGGGCTGCATCGTCTCGACCGAGCGCGCGGGGTTGTGAGGCAGGCCCTTGGCCTGGTGCCCCTCCCGGACGGGCACTAGGGGCTCGAGGGGACGCGGGGCCACCATCACTGGTGGGCTGGTGAGCTATATTTTGAGGTCTTGGAATGCTGCGTCAGCCTCTGGAGTCCACTCGAACGGTCCCTTCTTCTTCTTCATCTTGAAGAATGGGAGAGCGCGCTCCCCCAGCTTGGAAATGAAGCGCCCTAGCGAGGTCACACGGCCCGCCAGCTTCTGCATTTCCTTAAGACTCGGTGGCGGACTCATCCTTTCTATTGCCTTGACTTTCTCCGAGTTTGCCTCGATTCCCCTTTGTGACACTATAAAACCCAACAGCTTGCGGGAGGGGACGCCAGACACACATTTCTCCGGGTTGAGCCACAGGTCCACCTTGCGCAGGCTGGCGAATGTCTCTTCTAGGTCCTCGATGAGGGTCCTTGCCTCCCGAGACTTCACCACTATGTCGTCGACGTAGGCCTCAGTGTTCCTCCCGAGTTGTTGGCCCAGAGCCATGTGCATCAGCCGCTGGAAGGTTGCTCTGGTGTTATGCAGCCCAAAGGGCATGCAGGTGTAGCATACACCCTGCATGGAGTCAGGAAGGCCGTCTTCTCGACATCTTGTACTACCATCTTGATTTGGTGATTCCCTGAGGACGCGTCCAAGAAGCACAGCAGGTCGCACTCGGCGGTGGAGTCGAGGATCTGGTCAATCGCGGTAGCGCAAAGGGGTCTTGAGGGCATGCCTAGTTGAAGTTGGTGAAATCGACGCATTCTGGGTATCGCACCTTCCCTCCCTTCTTGGGGACGATGAAAGGGTTTGCCAACCATTCTGGGTATCGCACCTCCCGAATGACACCAGCTCTTGCAGCTTGCGAGTTTCTTGGGCGATGAACGGCTGCTTCTCTGTGGACTGCCACCGCGCCGTCTGCTTCATTGGGCGTACATTGGGGCACACATTCAGGTGATGCTCGATCACCCCCCTTGGGACTCCATCGAGGTCCTTGGGCGCCCATGAGAACACCTCCTTGTTCACGCGCAAGAAATCGATCAGTGCCATTTCTTGGTCTGGGGTGAGGTTGGCACCTATGGTGAAAGGTGGCTCCCGATGCCCCATCTTTGTCAACCGGCACCTGCTTCATCTCGGCCCAGTCTTGAGAGAACAATTGCTTCTCTATTGCTGACGCGGCCCCCGGCACCCCCGGGGCTCCTTCCTCCTTTGGCCGCGCGACAGCCGCAGCCCTGAAGGCGAGCTTGAGAGCCGCAGGCGCCTCCTTGGTGTCCCCGGCCACAGTGAGGACGCCGTTGTTTCCTAACATCTTCATGAGGTTGTAGGCAGGGTGAGTTGCCGCCATGAACTTGGCCAAGGCCGGGGACCCGAGGATGGCGTTGTACGGAAGGCTGATGCGGGCGATGTCGAAGTCAATGAGCTCGGTGCGGTAGTTGTCACGGGTGACGAAGGTGACGGGAAGGCGGATCTGCCCTAGGGGGCTGGTGGAGCCGTTGATGACCCCAGAGAACGGCTTGGTGGGGCAGAGCCGGCCAGGTGACATGTGAAGCAAGCCGAAAGCTTCCACGGAGAGCACATTGAGCCCGGCCCCGCTATCGATCAGGGTCTTGGTTACCGCTACGTTGCAGATGGTGGCGGTGTAGAGCATTGGAAGCGTGCCTCCGCCCATCCCGGAGGAGCTCCCTGCTGCACGCACGCGGCGCGTGAAAGAACTGCTTGACATGGCGGTCCGAGGGTGGCGCCTGCGAACCACCCAGGAGTGTTGCGACGGCATGAGGCGCCAGTGCCGCAAAGCGCACGATGAGGAGGCCGCGCAACTCTTCCCAGGAGGCCACCTTCGATCCTGGCAGGTTGAGAAGCCAGGCACGCGGTGCGCCCGCGACGGCCATGGAAGCTAGTTTGCCATGACCTTGTCGTCACCGCCTGCCGCCCAGACGGCCTCCTCATACGCTTGGAGGAATCCTTTCAGGTCCGCCGCACCGTCGTATTGGGGTGGTAGGTCCGGCCTGAACTTGGGTGGCCACTTCACTCGTCGTAGAGCAGGGGTGAAGGCCCGGAGGCCCTCGGCGCCTCCGTGTGCGCCGGTCGATCCAGCCGGAGGGGCGGCGCCCGCCATGGGAGCCGAACAAAGAGATGAAGTGGACGGAGAGGCGGAGTTTCGACGCACACCTACCTGGCGCGCCAAATGTCGGATTCGGGGTTCCGCAGACCCTTGAGAGGTTCGAGCACTAGGGTGCGTGTGAAGAACTCGTTCGCACCAATCTGCCTGCTCAACGATTCCTAGGCCTAGCTCGACGAACCCAAGGGACAAGAGACACAACAGTTTATCCTGGTTCGTGCCACCGTGCGGTGTAATACCCTACTCCAGCTTTGTGGTGGATTGCCTCGTGGGGCTGAGGATGAACTAGTATAGTGGTAGAATAGCCTCAGGAGGTGAGGTGTTCTTTTGCTCGATGAGCTAGTGGGTGAGAGGATGATCTGAATGACCCCCCCCCCCCTCTATGGTGGTGGCTAAGTCCTATTTATAGTGTCCTTGGTCCTCTTCCCAAATGAAAGGCGGGAACAGATCCCACAACGGCCAAATTTGAAGGGGGACAACTAGTACAAGTTATCTTGACAAAAGTAGTCTTCGCCTGCGGAAGCCTCTGGTGGTGATGCCGCGGTGGGCTCCACGATGACCTCCGTCCTGCCGTCCTGTCGGTCTTGGTCTTATTGCACCAATATGGAAACCTTTGCTTGATTCCTTGGGACTCCACGGCTGCGCTTGCCTGCTTGGCACCAAAGAGGAAACTGGTACACTGCGCCCGTTGGCGCCCTCCTGGCCTTGGTCATCATGGCTCATGTCGAGTGAGCCTCGTGAGGTGCACCTTGCATCGATATCCTCTCTCCTCGGGAGGCAGCCTGGTGAGGCCGCCCCCCAGGGAGGTCTTGGTGTCATCCACCTCACGAGGCTTGGCCCCTTGTGAGGGTCTTGGTTTGTTGCTGTTGAAGCTGGCCCGTACCAGGCCGTTGAAGGAGACATGCCGTGGGCCGCAGGCAGGCAAGTCTGGGTACGCCCATTCCCAGGACGCCGACACCCCCGATCACACACGCATGGCAAAAAGAGCTCATGTGCAGTCGGGTGAGCCATCACAGACAATTATACATGCCCAGTCATTTCCGTTCGTAAGTACATCCCACATAGTAAATCCAAGCCATATGTTTCCGTTCGTACGTACATCCCACATAGTCAATTCAAGGAATACATTTATGTTCGTATGTACATCCCAGGTAGTCAGTCTAAGAAAGATGTTTCCGTTCGTATGTACATCCCACATGGTGAATCCCAGAAAAATGTTTCTATTCTCACGTACATCTCACACAATTTTACCCATCAAATCGTCTGTGATAGCGTTGCCATTGCAGACAATATTAACAATTTTATCGTTTGCGTTGTTGAATGCATCACACACGGTGTCTAGAAGAAACTGTGTGGCATAGGCTGTCCATCACACACAATTTTTATGTGGAAAATGTTTGCACAAGGTGGCCTAACGCAAACAGTTTTCCAGATGAAGTTGTGTGTGATTGTTCATTGATCGAACACATTTACTTCCTCAAAACTATGTTGGTTGTCTGAGGTCATCGCTCACAACTATTGGCAATAGAAAAAACAATAAGCAGGCTAATTGGCTCATTATTCTTAATCCATTTATTAATCAAATTGACATTTCATATTAAGCCCACAATATATTTCTTGCATATTACGGAACCAGGATTTCATAATTGAAATACATCAGAGTACAACATCATATAGCTTCAGCACTTAGTTACACCATATATGCATATAGCTAGCTAGCTCATTACACAACTGCACCAGCACCAAGTTTCACATGCAACATCTATACCTTTGGATGTTAGACTCATAGATGGTAGATAGACAGATCAATCTCTTCTAGAAAACTGCTGAGGTGGAAGGCGAATATTGAGCCTTCAATGATGTTGAAGGTCCTTGCAACTTTAAGCCAGTGCCTGTGGATGATTGACTGTCCATCCTTTGTCCTCTAGAGAAAGACTTCAATATTGTACCATGGGTGTTGTATGAAGACCTTCCTCGCCTCCTAACAATACATGTGGTTTGAGAGGTAATCATTAGTGAATTGCTTAGGAAAGGCCTAAAAACAAAGATATGCATAACTATCTTCTCTAAATTTGGAAATGGTGCAAAGGAATAAAAAAAGACAAGGTATAAGAGTTAATACCATCCTGTAGTTCACTCATGTCTTCTTCATTGTGCAGACAAAGATCTTGTTGTTTTCCGTCGCTAGTTTCTTTATCCTAAAATATCTTCCTGAGTTTCTTGACTTGACTTATATTCATGGACAACTCATTTCCCCATATGCAAAATGGTTTGAACAGTGGGTCAAAACCTCTGACAGCAGGACCTACATGTGCAAGACTAAATTGTTAAAAAAACCTAAATATTAGAATGGTTCCTCTAGTTGCACAATAATGTGCTATTAGACAAAGGACCATGCATATGCAAACCTTGATTGTAAACGTCAATGCTTACCATTGTTTCCCTTCTACACATATAAGGTAGTTATTGATCAGTTTAAATGAGCGTTGGCATACTATCAGTAAAATACGTTAAGAAAAAAGTAAACACATTAGCAGATTAATTCGAGCCGCATGGAAAAGTCATTTATCCAAACCAAGTATGATAATTACTAGGAAATATAGCAATTGTATATGTTTCTCATGTATTTAGTACAACCAAATTTGATTTATTCCTCACATGCATGACAATACAAATTGTACCCACAACAATTGAACATCGCATTGCAGATTAAACCAAACAGTTAACTAAACACCATAACAAATGAACCAAACATTAACTGAGCACCACATTGCACAATATATAACATACTAGAAGATCATATAGTTAACCAAACCAAGCATGCTTAACAACTTGGAAATATAGTAATTGTATTTGTTTCTCATGTATTTTGTACAACCAAATTCAATTTATTTCTCACATGGAAGACAATACAAAATTGCAGCCACAACAATTGAACATCGCAGTGTAGAGTTGAACCAAACAGTTAACTAAACACCACAACAAATGAACCAAATATTAACTGATCACCACACTGCACAATATATAACATACTAGAAGATCAGATAGTTAACCAGATCAAGCATGCTTAACAACTTGGAAATATAGCAATTGTATTTGTTTCACATGTATTTTGTACAACCAAATTCGAGTTATTTCTCACATGCAAGACAATATAAAATTGAACCCACAAGAGTTGAACATCATATTGTAGAACAGAACCAAATAGTTAACTGAACACAACAACAAATTAACCAAACAGTTAATAAGTGAGCACCACATTGCACGACATGTAGAACATATATACTAGAGGATCAGATTCCATGGTTATAGTACATAGGACAATTCATTAGAATTTTTTAAGGAAAGGCAGGAGCAACATATGCAACAGGTAAACCAAACATGCTTAACCGGCATAGCTAGCTAGTTGAACATAGGTACATATAGTAAGATAATAAGACAAGCTACTCCTCATCGTTGGAGATATCGATGGCGATTGGCTCCTTGAACTTAGAAGAGGGCGAGGCCTCCACGTTGTGGGTTCCCTCCTTATAGCGGTGAGTTGTGATGTCTGCTAGAACTACATCGGTATTTCCCCAAAGAGGAAGGGATGATGCAGCACAGCGACGGTAGGTTTTTCACTCAGTGATGAGATCAAGGTTATCGAACCAGTAGGAGAACCAAGCAAAACTACGTAAACAACACGTGCACACAAATAACAAATACTCGCAATCCGACGTGTTAAAGGGGTTGTCAATCCCTTTCGGGTAACAGCGCCAAAAATTGGCAAACGGACGTGATAAAAATATAGTATATAGGATAAATAGATCTCGGATAAAATAAATTGCAGCAAGGTATTTTTGTATTTTTGGTTTAATAGATCTGAAAATAAAAGCAAAGGAAAATAGATCTTAAAGGAAAATATATTAAAGAAGAGACCCGGGGGCCGTAGTTTTCACTAGTGCCTTCTCTCGGAAAAAATAGCAAATGGTGGGTAAACGAATTACTATTGTGCAATTGATAGAGCTTAAAATAATCATGATGATATCCAGGCAATGATCATTATATAGGCATCACGTCCAAGATTAGTAGACCGACTCCTTCCTGCATCTACTACTATTACTCCACACATCGACCGCTATCCAACGTGCATCTAGTGTATTAAGTTCATGGAGAAACGGAGTAATGCAATAAGAACGATGTCGGCGGAAACACTATTATCAATCTCATATTCATAATGGGGTTTAAATAAATTTTCAATATCATAAGAAGAATCACCCCAATCATGATCATTGCAACAAGTAGAGGACATATCAAAACTAGCATCCCCAAGCTTAGGGTTTTGCATATTATTAGCACAATTTACATAAATAGAAGCTATAATAAAATCATTGCAATCATGCTTTTTATTCAAAGATCTATCGCTAATCGCTTCATAAAGTAATTCATCACACTTTTCATATTCATGAATTTCAAGCAAAACCTCATAAAGATAATCTAGTGCACAAAACTCACTAGCAATTGGTTCATCATAATTGGATCTCTTAAAAAATTAGCAAGCGGATGAGGATCCACAGATCTTAGGTTCTGTGTTTAGCAATAAATAAATAACTATTCCAACCAAACGAGCAAATGAGCCAAGTAAGACATTAAAGCAAACGGACAAAGGGCGAATGGAAAAGAGAGGGCGAATAAAATGGCAAGGGTGAAGTGGGGGAGAGGAAAACGAGAGGCAAATGGTAAATAATGTAATGCGGGAGAAAAGGGTATGTGATGGGTACTTGGTATGTTGACTTTTGCGTAGACCTCCCTGGCAACGGCGCCAGAAATGGCTCATTGTCGGGAGTCCAAATCTTGACTCGACCTTGCATAAGCCTCCCCGGCAATGGCGCCAGAAATCCTTCTTGCTACCTCTTGAGCACTTGCCTTGGTTTTTCCCTTGAAGAGGAAAGGGTGGTGCAGCAAAGTAGCGTAAGTATTTCCCTCAGTTTTTGAGAACCAAGGTATCAATCCAGTAGGAGGCTACGCGCGAGTCCCTCGCACCTACACAACTCAAATAAATCCTCGCAACCAATGCGATAAGGGGTTGTCAATCCCTACACGGTCACTTACGAGAGTGAGATTTGATAGATATGATAAGACAATATTTTTGGTATTTTTATGATAAAGATGCAAAGTAAAATAGAAGCAATGAAAATAGACCCGAGGGCCATAGGTTTAATATGACTAAGTGTTGGAAGATTTAATATGATGAAGATAGACCCGAGGGCCATAGGTTTCATTAGTGGCTTCTCTCAAGAGCATAGGTATTTTACCGTGGGTGAACAAATTACTGTCGAGCAATTGATAGAATTGAGCATAGTTATGAGAATATCTAGGTATGATCATGTATATAGGCATCACGTCCGTGACAAGTAGACTGACTCCTGCCTGCATCTACTACTATTACTCCACACATCGACCACTATCCAGCATGCATCTAGAGTATTAAGTTCATAAGAGCGGAGTAACGCTTTAAGCAAGATGACATGATGTAGAGGGATAAACTCATGCAATATGATATAAACCCCATCTATTTATCCTTGATGGCAACAATACAATACGTGTCGTTTTCCCTACTGTCACTGGGATCGAGCACCGCAAGATTGAACCCAAAGCTAAGCACTTCTCCCATTGCAAGAAAGATCAATCTAGTAGGCCAAACCAAACTGAAAATTCGAAGAGACTTGCAAAGATAACTGATACGTCTCCAACGTATCTATAATTTTTTATTGTTCCATGCTATTATATTATCTGCTTTGGATGTTAATGGGCTTTATTTTACCCTTTTATATTATTTTTGGGACTAACCTATTAACCGGAGGCCCGGCCCAAACTGTTGTTTTTTTTTGCCTATTTCAGTGTTTCGTAGAAAAGGAATAACAAATGGAGTACAAAAGGAATGAAACCTTCGAGAACGTGATTTTTGGAACAAACATGATCCAGAGGACTTGGAGTGGACGTCAAGCAATCAACGAGGCGTCCATGAGGCAGGGGGCGCGCCTACCCCCCTGGGCGCGCCCTCCCCCTTGTGGGCCCCTCGTAGCTCCACCGACCTACTTCTTCCTCCTATATATGTTCACATATCCCCTATTTCCACCGCTGCAACCTTCTGTACCCAAGAGATTCCATCTTGGGGCCTTTTCCGGAGCTCCGCCGAAGGGGGCATTGATCACGGAGGGCCTCTACATCAACTCCATGTCCCCTGCGATGATGTGTGAGTAGTTTATCTCAGACCTACGGGTACATAGCTAGTAGCTAGATGGCTTTTTCTCTCTCTTTGGATCTCAATACAAAGTTCTCCTCGATTCTCTTGGAGATCTATTCGATGTAACTCTTCTTTTGTGGTGTGTTTGTTGAGATCCAATGAATTGTGGGTTTATGATCTAGATTATCGATGAACAATATTTGAATCTTCTCTGAATTCTTTTATGTATGATTGGTTTACCTTTGCAAATCTCTTTGAACTATCAGTTTGGTTTGGCCTACTAGATTGATCTTTCTTGCAATGGGAGAAGTGCTTAGCTTTGGGTTCAATCTTGCAGTGCTCGATCCCAGTGACAGAAAGGGAATCGACACGTATTCTATTGTTCCCATCGAGGATAAAAAGATGGGGTTTACATCATATTGCATGAGTTTATCCCTCTACATCATGTCATCTTGCTTAAGGTGTTACTCTGTTCTTATGAACTTAATACTCTAGATGCATGATGGATAGCGGTGGATGTGTGGAGTAATAGTAGTAGATGCAGGCAGGAGTCGGTCTACTTGTCACGGACGTGATGCCTATATACATGATCATGCCCAGATATTCTCATAATTATTCGCTTTTCTATCAATTGCTCGACAGTAATTTGTTCACCCACCGTAATACTTATGCTATCTTGAGAGAGGCCACTAGTGAAACCTATGGTCCCCGGGTCTATTTTCCATCATACAAGTTTCCAATCTATTTTTTTGCAATCTTTACTTTCAATCTATATCATAAAAATACAAAAAATATTGATCTTATTATTATCATCTCTATCAAATCTCACTCTAGCAAGTGGCCGTGAAGGGATTGACAACCCATTTATCGCGTTGGTTGCAAGGTTCTTATTTGTTTGTGTAGGTACGAGGTGACTCGTGCGTGGTCTCCTACTGGATTGATACCTTGGTTCTCAAAAACTAAGGGAAATACTTACGTTGCTTTACTGCACCACCCTTTCCTCTTCGAGGGAAAACCAACGCAGTGCTCAAGAGCTAGCAAGAAGGATTTCTAGCGCCGTTGCCGGGGAGATCTACGCCAAGTAAAGACATACCAAGTACCCATCACAACTCATATCCTTCACATTACATCATTGGCCATTTGCCTCGCGTTTTCCTCTCTCCCACTTCACCCTTGCCGTTTTATTCGCCCTCTCTTTTCTGTTCGCCTCTTTTTCGCTTGCCTCGTCGTTATGGCTAGTCCTTTATCTACTCCCTTGTCTCCTGAGAATGAAGTTCTTAATTTTAAACAAAGGGAGGGAAAAAATCTAAAAGATGCTTGGTACAGAATTTGCAATGCGCAAAATAGATCTACTAGGAAGCAATCTACTTCCGTTCTTCTTCACAATTTTTATGTAGGCATCACGCCTTGGAATAGATATATTCTTGATACCATTACCGGAGGAAATTTCTTGGGTAGCCATACTTTTGATTCTTATAATGCTATGATAGATTTGTTTGGCCCACCACCTCTTTTGGTTAATGGAACTACTTTCACTTAACATGTGATGCAAAGGCTTGAAATTATTGAAAATAAAGTTGCTACCATAGAGTTGATTGAAAATTTGTATAGAAAGATCCACAACCAAGTTACCCAATACGGATCTAAGGTAGGAGTGGCTCTTAATTTTTTTAAAGAAAAGGAACATATGGTTAATGAAAAGATAGATCAAGATTCCACTAGAATTGATAAAATTGAGGATATTATTACCAAACTAGGATCTGCCTTTTCTTCCGTGAAAAACACTCCTTCTAATGCTAATATTGCCAAATTGATGTATGTTCCTAAAATTAAGGGTGAAACTTCTAGTAAGGGAAATGCGGACCTCAAATCCATAAGTGTTCACCCCAACTTTCTTGCTATCCTTAAGGAACCTTTTGCTACAAATGATTTTCTTGATTTTGTGTCTAGGAGTTTGATAATTAATAAAAATAAAGAGACTCCTAGGGGTAATAGGTGTCTTATTGAATAATTGCATACCAAAGATGACAATACCTAGATCTATCCTTGCTTTTATGCCTAGCTAAGGGCATTAAACGATAGCGCCTGTTGAGAGGCAACCCAATTTTATTTTTATTCTTTGCTTTTTGCTCCTATTTAGTAATAAATAATTTATCTATCCTCTGTTTTGGTTGTGGTTTTTGTGTTTAATTAGTGTTTGTGCCAAGTAGAACTGTTGGGAAGACTTGGGGAAAGTCTTTTTGATCCTGCTGTAAAAAACAGAAAATTTAGCGCTCGCGAGAATTGCTGCCATTTTTTATTGGAGTCTGATAGTTAGTTAATTCTTTTTGTAGATGATTAATAGATAAATTACTCATGTCAAGAAATTTATTTTAGAATTTTTGGGGTTCCAGAAGTGGTTGAAACCTACAGATTACTACAGACTGTTCTGTTTTTGACAGATTCTATTTTTCGTGTGTTGTTTGCTTATTTTGATGAATCTGTGGCTAGTAATAGAGTTTATGAACCATAGAAAAGTTGGAATATGGTAGGTTTAACACCAATATAAATCAAGAACGAGTTCATTACAGTAACTTGAAGTGGTGGTTTGTTTTCTTTTACTAACGGAGCTCACGAAGATTTTCTTTTAAGTTTTGTGTTGTGAAGTCTTCAAGTTTTGGGTAAGGATTTGATGGATTATGGAACAAGGAGTGGCAAGAGCCTAAGATTGGGGATGCCCAAGGCACCCCAAGGTAAAATAGAAGGACACCAAAAAGCCTAAGCTTGGGGATGCCCCGAAAGGCATCCCCTCTTTCGTCTTCGTCTATTGATAACTTTACTTGGAGCTATATTTTTATTCGCCACATGATATGCGTTTTGCTTGGAGCGTCTTGTATGATTTGAGTCTTTGCTTTCTAGTTTACCACAATCATCCTTGATGTACACACCTTTTGGAGAGACACACATGAATTGTAATTTATTAGAATACTCTATGTGCCTCACTTATATCTTTTGAGCTATAAAGTTTTTGCTCTAGTGCTTCGCTTATATCTTTTAGAGCACGGCGGTGGTTTTATTTTATAGAAATAATTGATCTCTCATGATTCACTTATATCATTTTGAGAGTCCTTTAGAACAGCATGGTAATTCACTTTGGTTATAAATTTTAAATGCTAAGAGAAGTTGGATGCTTGATAAATGGTTTTGAGATATAAAGGTGGTAATATTAGAAGTGTGCTAGTTGAGTAATTGTGAAATTGATGAATACTTGTGTTGAAGTTGGCAAGTCCCGTAGCATGCACATATGGTGAACGTTATGTGACAAATTTGAAGCATGGGGTGTTCCTTGATTGCTTTCCTTATGAGTGGCGGTCAGGGACGAGCGATGGTCTTTTCCTACCAATCTATCCCCCTAGGAGCATGCGCGTAGTGCTTGGTTTTGATGACTTGTAGATTTTCGCAATAAGTATGTAAGTTCTTTATGACTAATGTTGAGTCCATGGATTATACGCACTCTCACCCTTCCACCATTGCTAGCCTCTTTGGTACCGTGCATTGCCCTTTCTCACCTTGAGAGTTGGTGCAAACTTTGCCGGTGCATCCAAACCCCGTGATATGATACGCTCTATCACACATAAGCCTCCTTATATCTTCCTCAATATAGCCACCATACCTACCTATTATGGCACTTCCATAGCCATTCTGAGATATATTGCCATGCAACTTTCCACAGTTCCATTTATTATGACACGCATCATCATTGTCATATTGTTTTGCATGATCATGTAGTTGACATCGTATTTGTGGCAAAGCCACCGTTCATAATTTTTTTCATACATGTCTGATGCGGAGCATCCCACGTTCATCCCCATGTACACTCCGACTACTCTCCAAGACCCAAGAGAACATAAGATGAGACCTCAACTAGGCACCATTGGACACAAGGTGAACTCACTCCTCTTCGAACCATCACTTTCCATACGTGAGCAATGGCTACTGCCTCAAACATGTGTGCTATGCATGACCAGGAACCAAGAGGAAGCCCATGGACAAGAAGGTGAGGACACCAAGCGCGAGGAACAAGAAGAAGGGGCAAAGAAGAAGGGCCAGCCACCGGACGACCGGTCAAGACCGGACGCCCGACGCCTGAAGACCCACCGGACGACCAGCGATCCCGCACCCGAGCCAAAATGAGCGGACGTCCGTCAAGTCTCGGATATCCCACACACTCCAGCGTCTTTATGTCCGACCACCCCCGGAAATCCGGTGCCACCTCATCCGAGCCAAAATGCCGGATGTCCGACAAGTACTGGACGACCGGACCCTCTCGAGCCACCGGACGTCTGGTACCTATCGGACGACCGGCCCCTGGTTGTGTCCAGTGTTGCGGGCCGAAGCCCATGTACCCCTCACTTACCCCTTCGTGTCCCTATATATAATCCTCCACCACCCCCTAGTTCGGGTTAGCATTGGTTTAGCTCATGTTTAGAGATAGAGCATTGTTCATCCACATCGGATCTACTCCACGAGAGAGACCGCGGCCCCTCTACGGAGAAGATCCACGTTGGATTCAAGACCTCCTCATGGAGAAGAAAATCAAGACCTCCTCACGGAGAAGACCGGTTACCTCTTGTATCGTCTATTGTTGACTTTGGATCTTGTATCTTCCTTTGTGTTCATGGATCTAGCGCATGTGTGATCATACTTGTTGGTTTGAGTGTTCTCTTGTGTTTCCCTTGTGTTTTTCCCTCGTTTCCCTCCTCGTGTTCTTCGTGTTCATCGTGGGATCCGCTCCTTTCGTGAAAGATCGGCCTGTAGGGCTTCCACACTACATCATATTGGTATCTAGAGCCACGTTGATCACGATTTCGGAGCCTCCCCGTTGTGTTTTCTAGCCTAATTTTGTTGTGTTCTTCCCCAATTTTGAAAATCCCCACCAAAAATAGCCCCAATTTTTTTTGTGATTTGTTGGTTTGACGAAATTTTGTTGGATTTGATCCATAGATTTGCTTGGTTTCAACTGGATCTAGCATCTCCCCAAGTTTCCCCATCTTTCATCCACGAAATCTCATCAATTTTGACCCCAAAATCTCCATTTTCTTCCCAAAATCACGCCCGGGATCTAAAATTTCGCGTTGACCCCGACCCCCCGGACGACCGACACTTTACGGACGTACGGAGCCCCTGGAACAACCGGACGTCCGACCTTTTCCGGACGACCAGAACCCCTAACCCGAGCCGAATTCACGGATTTCCGAGCCCGCCCGGACGTCCGGCCCCCGGACATCCGACCTTGTCCGTACGTCCGTAACCTGTAGATATCACCTTCGGCTGATATTTGTTTTGGCCATAACTAATCATCCGGAGTCTGATTTTCGCGTTCTTTAGCTTGTTTTGAAGCTCTTGACATCCCCCTTCCCACAAAAATACCACCAAAATCTTTTGACACCATCAAATTTTTGAAACTTTGGCATCTTTGCCTAGGGCTTCCACCACATCATCCGCTACACCACCACAGACTTTAGCAACCTAACCAATTTTGTTCCCCATCGCATTAGTGGTTTCTTGAGGAGTGATTTGAGTCTCCTAAGGTGCCTAGGCTACTTAGGGACGATTGCTTCTTCATCAACCACCACCACCATAACTTCCGCATAGTTTTGCCCACCATACATTTCCACCACCTCCACTTAACCCAATTTTGTTTGTGTTGTGAGTTGTGTCTCCTAAGGTGTTTTGGCTACTTAGGGACCGCGCTTCCAACTCCGACACCGTGTATAGTCCACCACCTTACCCTCCATTTCCGCATTACGTACTCCACAACCCATCATTGCCTTTCCGCAATTCCATTGAGCTTCCACAAAACCACCACCGCATCCTTCTACCACCATTTTGACATTCGACGTTTGAGATTTCGAGTTCATGGTTTTTCCGTTTCCCAAGGTGATTCGGCTACTTAGGGACGAGTCTCCATCATCTTGGTATCTCCATCAAGATCACCGCCACGGACGGTAACCTCCATATCATCTTGGTATCGTGGTATCCCTCCATTGTATATTCCCTTGCCATTGCATTGATAACCCCTAGCCCATTTTGCGTCACTTGCCTATCGAGACTAGCCTTTGAGTGTTGCCGGCAACTTTACTTGTGCACATTAGTGATCATCGAGCTACACCTCCCATTGCATACATACCATATCATATTGGTATCATATCACCCCTTGTGCCACAAGTATGTTCGCGTATATACCCAATTGCTATCTTGGTTTGTGCATTTCACAAGTGGCCATACAAAAAAAAGAGAATAAGCTTTTAAGCAAAAAGAAAAAGAGTGAACAAAGATCTTCTAAGCAAGTGCCATAGCATCATACCACATTGCATAAGATTGTCATATCTGATCATCTTGGATCATACCACCGGAACATCATATACATAGCATACTTGGGATAGAATTTGTTGCATTTTTGCCTCTTATAGGTTGTGCACAAGTGTCGTATCCGCCTATTGATCAATCGTGCTAGCATCTCTCTAGAGTTGTGCAACAAGAGCATTTTCCATGGATTCCACATTTTGAGCTCATTCCTTGGTTGCACGACCCCATTTATCTATCTGTGTGTGTGTGTGCTTCCGTGTGCCACATATAGCTATTGGTCTACTTGTTTCACTTGCAAATTTGTGAATCTCTTTCAATATTATTCACTCTTGCTAACATTTCGCATCAAATTTTTGTGCCACTATCCTCACCGAGCTCCACCATAAGACTTATTTGTGTAGGTGTGAGAAACTGACAAGAATTGGTACAAATTGTGCTATTTCCTTGTCCACATTGGAGTGATCATTGATCCACTTTCAACTTCGGTCAAGGTACACTTGGTATTCGTTCTTCTCTTTCTACCACTCACATTTTTCTCTTGGAGTGATGGATAGGCAAGGCATTTCATCTCCGGTCTTCCACAACAACGACGGCATGAACAACTACATCACCAAAGCGTCAATCTTCGATCTACAACGACAAATGAAAGGCGCACAATCAAGATTGCGAGAGCGCATCGAGAACCTCTCCATTGAAATTTGCCACTCCGAAGCGAGGAAAAGGGACTACATCGACAACAAGCTTTCCACACAAAAGGAGGAGCAAGACGCAAGGATGGAGTAGATTCAGGCCTTGATCAAGTCTACTTTCCCTTCATCATCCTCAAGGCGGCGACGAGCAACTCAATCATCTTCGGAGCGCCCAAGCGATGCAAGCGCATGTCATCCACGTTGACATCTCCATGGAGACCAACATCATGTTCGTGATCCACATCGTCATGAAGGTCAAGTCACCTCCAAGCAACATGTGCATGACGACGACGAACGACATCTACTACAAGCTCAAGCACGACAAAGACACCAACATCATGATGATGCTCCACAAGAGCCTACCTACAAGTCCCAACAAGCCCTACTTCACGCCAAGTGCAAACATCATGAGCACAAGAGAAGACCGTGAGACAAGCACCACCAAGACGGAGCTACAGCTACACCAACCACTTTGGCATCTTCGCCAAGTGCTATCAAGGCATCTTCGCCTCTGGACGTATGTCATCTTTTCCTAATTCCCATGAGTTCGCCTACATCAACATCTTCACCTACAAGGAGACCACCTATGAGCGAGGGCGACAATTCCATCTTCGGAAGCCCCTCAAGGAAGATGGCCAAGCACGGGAAATTCCCTTCGGTCATGGAGACGAGCTACGAGGTGCCACATCATATGGGCCTCCAACAACAAGACAGTGACAAGAAGGTCGAGCAAGGGCCATCCCCTTCGACCATGGCGACGATCCTGAACCTCTTCCACAACATGAAGACGACACCCATATTGGACTCATACTCCGAGTCAAGCTACAAGACCGCACATGAGACCTTATCTTCGGTCTTAGAGGAGAGTGATGATGTGCCATCTTCGGCCTTCATCCATGGCTACGACCACGACATGATCGAGCATGGAGACATTTGCACCTACATCTCTCCGACCACCATATATGACATTGAGTGCATTTCCTATGAGAGGATGAGTGTGACCACCACTATCCCCATACATGAGAGCATGCCACACATCCTATGTGAGGTTGAGAGCCATTTGGGTGACTCCACCAACCATATGAGTGAGAGCATCATACTGGGAGTGAGTGAGCCACAACACTTAGTGAGTGAGGTAGTTGACACAGCATGTGAGGCCACTATGATTTCTAACAACCTAACCTCTACTCCGAGTGTGTTTTCTTCTTTGGTGCTAGGTCTCTTACATGATGACATGCCTATCCTCGACGAGTCCATACCTCCAATGGAGACAACGATGGCCATGATGGAAGAAGATGCACCCCCCCACATGGTTCCATCAAGATGAACATGACCATGACTCAGTCTTTGACACCTCACCTACAACACATGAGCGATGCTCCAAAGGTAACATAGGTGATGGTGCTTCTCTTGTCCCACTAGTGGACTATCTCACCAATGATTGCTTGCATGATGTTGATCCACCTATTCCCATGCTTCATGCTAGTGCGAATTCTTCATGTGATGACTTACCAATATATGATGAATATGATGATGAGCATGTTGATTTGCCTAGTTGTGATGCTATGCTCCATAGGATATCATATATCATGTTTGATAATCCTTTGAACTTGTCATATGCTATGAGTGAGATATCCCATATTGCATCATTTCAATCTCAACATAGTAGCTATGCATGCCTCATTAAAATAAATCCCATTTGCACTTATGGCATAGATGACAAGATGATGGTCATTGGCTTTTGTTTTTCATGTGATGATACTGCCATGCTTCCTTTACATGATTTGCACAATTCATCTACTATGCCATGCCATGATCACATTGTTCCAAATATGCATTTGTTTTGGATGTTGTCAATATTCTCCATGTGATGTTTCCACTAATGATCATGAGGAGACCCCCATAATTTCCTCATACATATTAGGAGATTTTGATGCATTGCATACATTGCATGATTCTCATAATTGCTTGCACCTTATGCATTACATGAATAACAATGCTTTACATATTTCTTGTGATGCATTACACAATTTGAGTCTCCATTATTCTATACATAACAACAAACCTATCATGATGGATGACATGTTTCTATATCACGCATCTCGTTTATTTGAGCATTGGCTATTTTGTGCTAACCAACACTTGCACGTGCGCATCATGATGGATGATGTGTACATCTACCACGCACACACAATTTTCCCTTTTTCTTTGTTTTTTGTAGGTACTCACGTATACTCGTCAACCTCTCAATCCCAAGAGTTGACGAAACGAGCTCTTGAGAGCAAAGATGACTTCAGATCCCGTGAACTATCCTTCCCACCGCTCTCTTCGCGCAACGACTACGTGCACCTCTCTCACTTGACTCTCACACGGCTATGGGCTATATACCGCTTATCGCTTCATGCTCATTTTACCGTGTTCACTTTGCATTCTATGCTTGCTTCTATGCCTTTGCCATGCAATTGTGACCCTTTCTTGCATCTACCCATGATTCACCATTATGCTACTCCTATGTGTAATTGCATGCTTGGTGGAGATCCTTGTTGCTATTGCCATGTTTATCATGTGCCTCATGCTATTGATACTATTTTGCTGATATCCCCCTTTCATGCTTGTGCTATGTCATGTGAATTATTCATGCACACTATTTGCACCCATGACATGCTTGCAATGATTCCCTCTAGTATGTTGCATCTTCACACTACTAGCTCACATCACTTGATTGCTATGATTGCTTGCTTTGTCGCATGACCCATGTTCCATTATTACTTGCTTTCTTGGGTTGATGACGTATATGTTCATGCCTCTCACATGATATATTTTGTTCATTGTCGCTTGCCTCCAATTGTTGCATTTATGCTTATTGACCGTGGAGACTTGGACACGTTACTTGTGATGCATGCTTGCTTGATTGAGCCAATTGTATTTGGTTGTTCTCGCATCATATGCCTCCATACTATGAAATGCTCCCTTGTCCTTTCTTATGATGAGCATGATGCATCCACTTGTTGGATATTTTACCACACGAATGATAGGTTTTGCATCTCCACTAACCTCATTTGTTTTTTCGAGTGTTTGTCATGTTCTTTCATTTTGAAGGATTCACAAGGCGATACCGTCATGAGGCAATTTGGTCATGTGAAGGCATACACAATGTGCAACACCAACATTTGCAAGAATATCCTAAAGGTGAACTCCTTCCCTTTGAGCCATCCTCAAATATGCATATTGGATGGGTCACTCTTTCATTGTTGTTTCCTTCTTGTTGTCTACATGATACATCTCACGAACGGAGGAGCGACATTGAAGATTGGCTCTATGGACCTTCACATTGAGGAGCGCTCGGACTTATTGGAAGCACCTTTGAACCTCCACTCATGCCCCGGCATTGAGCATTGGTACACCAACACCTACATATTTGTTGATTGTGCTCACACATGTCAGGCTCATTGGACATATCATACACATGACAAATTTGCATTTTATGCATGGATTGACTCACATTATGATTGCCTTGTTGCATCTTGTATTCCAATGCCATCCATGATATATGAGCTTGTGCATTTTCTTAGCAAATTTGTTGTGATCTACCTTGATGGCATATTCATACATCGTGATCTTATTGCCTACCATCAATTGCATGATCACGTCACACTGAGCATCCATTACCATCTTCACGATATTGACAAACCGTCTCATTGTGACATCATTTTGCATCGTGGTTGCATTGATCATACTCTTTCTTTTGCTCCCATGAATGGTGTGCATACATTTCCATATCTTTTGGATAAGCTTCATGCACCTTGTCATGATCACTATTGTCGCACGGACACATGTTTACTTGATGGGCACTTTGTGTGCGCTAACCATTGTATTTCCGAGTGTCGCTTGTGTTTGCTCTTTTTGCATGTCTATCACGCCGGAGACACCTTGGAGTACTTGGATTGTGCAATGCTTTCAACTCCGTCCAACTACAAGTCCGTCCATGACATCTGTTTCCATGGTGATGAGGATCACGATCCGAGGTCAGATCTTTCCCAAGGGGGGGGGATGATGCGAAGCATCCCACGTTCATCCCCATGTACACTCGGACTACTCTCCAAGACCCAAGAGAACATAAGACGAGACCTCAACTAGGCACCATTGGACACAAGGTGAACTCGCTCCTCTTTGAACCATCACTTTCCATACGTGAGACATGGCTGCTACCTCAAACATGTGTGCTATGCATGACCAGGAACCAAGAGGAAGCCCATGGACAAGAAGGCGAGGACACCAAGCACGAGGAACAAGAAGAAAGGCCACGGAAGAAGCTCTAGCCACCGGACGACCGGTCAGGACCGGACATCCGACGCCTGAAGACCCACCGGACGACCGGCCTGGACCGGACCACCAGCGATCCCGCACCCGAGCCAAAATGAGCGGACGTCTGACAAGTCCCAGACATCTTACACACTCCATCGTCCGGACCTCCGACCACCCCCGGAAATCCGGCGCCACCTCATTTACTGGACGACTGGCCCTCACAAGCCACTGGATGTCCGGTACCTGTCGGATGACCGGCCCCTGGCTGTGTCCAGTGTTGCGGGCCAAAGCCCATGTACCCCTCACTTAACCCTTCATGTCCCTAGACTATATATACTCCTCCACCACCTCCTAGTTAGGGTTAGCATTGGTTTAGCTCATGTTTAGAGATAGAGCATTGCTCATCCACATAGGATCTACTCCACGAGAGAGATCGTGGCCCCTCTACGGATAAGATCCACGTTGGATTCAAGACCTCCTCACGGAGAAGAACATCAAGACCTCCTCACGGAGAAGACAAGTTACCTCTTGTATCGTCCATTGTTGACTTTGGATCTTGTATCTTCCTTTGTGTTCATGGATCTAGCGCATGTGTGATCATACTTGTTGGTTTGAGTGTTCTCTTGTGTTCCCCTTGTGTTTTCCCCTCATTTCCCTCCTCCTGTTCTTCGTGTTCATCGCGGGATCCGCTCCTTTCGTGAAAGATCGGCCTATAGGATTTCCACCCTACATCAATGTCACTCTTGATTCATCGCAATCCCGGTACACCATCGGAGGCATTCACATAGTCATATTTTGTTCTAAGTATCGAGTTGTAATTCTTGAGTTGTAAGAAAATCAAAGTGTGATGATCATCATTAGAGCATTGTCCCATGTGAGGAAAGGATGATGGAGACTATGATTCCCCCACAAGTCGGGATGAGACTCCGGACGAAAAAAAGAAGAAGAAAAGAGGCCAAAAAGGCCTAAATAAAAAAAGGAAAATAATAATAACTAAATGAGAGAAAAAGGGAGAAGGGACAATGTTACTATCCTTTTTCCACACTTGTGCTTCAAAGTAGCACCATGATCTTCATGATAGAGAGTCTCTTATTTTGTCACTTTCATATGCTAGTGGGAATTTTTCATTATAGAACTTGGCTTGTATATTCCAATGATGGGCTTCCTCAAATGCCCTAGGTCTTCATGAGCAAGCAAGTTGGATGCACACCCATTTAGTTTCTTTGATGAGCTTTCATATATTTATAGCTCTAGTGCATCCGTTGCATGGCAATCCCTACTCCTTGCATTGACATCAATCGGTGGGCATCTCCATATCCCATTGATTATCCGCATCAATGTGAGACTTTCTCCCTTTTTGTCTTCTCACACAACCTCAATCATCATATTCTATTCCACCCATAGTGCTATGTCCATGGCTCGCGCTCATATATTGCGTAAAAGTTGAAAGAGTTTGAGAAAGCTAAGTATGCAACAATTGCTTGGTTTGTCATCGGGGTTGTGCATGATGAGAGCATTTTGTGTGATGAAAATGAAGCATGGCCAAACTATATGACTTTGTAGGGATAAGTTTTCTTTGGATATGGTATTTTGATAAGACATAATTGCTTGATTAGCATACTTGGAGTATTACTATTTTTATGTCAACAATAAACTTTTATCTTGAATCTTTTGGATCTGAACATTCATTCCACAATAGAGAAAAATACATTGAAGAATATTCTACAAAGCATTCCACATCAAAAATTCTGTTTTTATCATTTACCTACTCGAGGACGAGCAGGAGTTAAGCTTGGGGATGTTGATATGTCTCCAACGTATCTATAATTTTTTATTGTTCCATGCTATTATATTATCTATTTTGGATGTTAATGGGATTTATTTTACACTTTTATATTATTTTTGGGACTAACCTATTAACCGGAGGCCCAGCCCAAACTGCTGTTTTTACCTATTTCAGTGTTTCGTAGAAAAGGAATATCAAACGGAGTCCAAACGGAATGAAATATTCGGGAACTTGATTTTTGGAACAAACGTGATCCAGAGGAGTTGGAGTGGACTTCAAGCAATCAACGAGGCGGCCACGAGGCAGGGGGCGCGCCTACCCCCCTGGGCACGCCCTCCCCCTCGTGGACCCCTCATAGCTCCACCGACATACTTCTTCCTCCTATATATGTTCACATACCCTGCAAACATCTAGGAGCACCACGAAACCCTATTTCCACCGCCGCAACCTTCTGTACCCAAGAGATCCCATCTTGGGGCCTTTTCCAGAGCTCCGCCGGAGGGGACATTGATCACGGAGGGCCTCTACATCAACTCCATGGCCCCTCCGATGATGTGTGGGTAGTTTACCTCAGACCTGCGGGTCCATAGCTAGTAGCTAGATGGCTTCTTCTCTCTCTTTGGATCTCAATACAAAGTTCTCCTTGATTCTCTTGGAGATCTATTCGATGTAACTCTTATTTTTGCGGTGTGTTTGTCAAGATCCGATGAATTGTGGGTTTATGATCCAGATTATTTATGAACAATATTTGAATCTTCTCTGAATTCTTTTATGTATGATTGGTTTATCTTTGCAAGTCTCTTCGAATTATCGGTTTGGATTGGCCTACTAGATTGATCTTTCTTATAATGGGAGAAGTGCTTAGCTTTGGGTTCAATCTTGCGGTGCTCGATCCCAGTGACAAAAAGGGAACTGACACGTATTGTATTGTTGCCATCGAGGATAAAAGATGGGGTTTACATCATATTGCATGAGTTTATCCCTCTACATCATGTCATCTTGCTTAAGGCGTTACTCTGTTCTTATGAACTTAATACTCTAGATGCATGCTAGATAGCGGTCAATGTGTGGATTAATAGTAGTAGATGCAGGTAGGAGTCAGTCTACTTGTCACGGGCGTGATGCCTATATACATGATCATGCCTAGATATTCTCATAATTATTCGCTTTTCTACCAATTACTCGATAGTAATTTGTTCACCCACCGTAATACTTATGGTATCTTGAGAGAATCCACTTGAGGGAGTCCTGGATTCGGGGGTCTCCGGACAGCCGGACTATATCCTTTGGCTGGACTATTGGACTATGAAGATACAAGGTTGAAGACTTCGTCCCATGTCCGGATGGGACTCTCCTTGGCGTGGAAGGCAAGCTAGGCAATACGGATATGTAGATATCCTCCATTGTAACTGACCTTGTGTAACCCTAGCCCCCACCGGTGTCTATATAAACCGGAGGGTTTTAGTCCGTAGGACAACATTCAATCATACCATAGGCTAGCTTCTAGGGTTAGCCTCTATGATCTCATGGTAGATCAACTCTTGTAATACTCATATCATCAAGAACAATCAAGCAGGAACTAGGGTATTACCTCCATCAAGAGGGTCCGAACCTGGGTAAACATCTTGTCCCCCGCCTCCTGTTACCATTCGCCTTAGACGCACAGTTCGGGACCCCCTACCCGAGATCCGCCAGTTTTGACACCGACATTGGTGCTTTCATTGAGAGTTCCATTGTGTCATCACCATAAGGCTTGATGGCTCCTTCGATCATCGGTAGCGATGCGGTTCAGGGTGAGGTTTTCCTCCCCGGACAGATCTTTGTATTCGGCGGCTTCGCACTGCGGGCCAATTCGCTTGGCCATCTGGAGCAGATCGAGAGCTATGCCCCTGGCCATCAGGTCAGATTCAGAAACTTGAACTACACGGTCGATATCCGCGGAGACTTGATCTTCGACGGATTCGAGCCCATGTCAGGTGAGCCGCACAGTCACGACGAGCATGACATAACTCTGTCGTCGGACAGTATTCGGGAGATCGCATCTGCAACTACTCCGGACATCAATCCGGAGCAAATCGCGCCATCCGAGAGTGGAGGGATAGACCCCGCCACGGAGGCCGTGCTCTCAGCGGTGATAGAGCCAGACGCTGACTTCACCCCTTACGAGAGCTGTGTTGCTGAACCACTGGATTCACCCCCGGCCACGGACTCCGAGCCGCTTATATCTGTGCCCGTCGAACCCGACTGGGTGCCGATCATGGAGTTCACCTCCACGGATATCTTTCAGCACTCGCCTTTCGGCGATGTGCTAAATTCATTAAGGTCTCTCTCCCTGTCAGGAGAACCTTGGCCGAACTATGTTCGGCTAGAATGGGATGCGGACGACGAAGAAATTCGCTGCCCACCCATCACCCACTTGGTAGCCACTGTCGACGACTTAACCGACATGCTTAACTTCGACTCCGAAGACATCGACGGTGTGAACGAACATGCAGGAGACGAACAGGAACTAGCGCCCATAGGGCGCCGGACAACCACTTCATCACATGACATATACATGGTGGATACACCCAAAGAGGGCAATGGCGAAGAGACAGCGGAGGATGCCCCCTCCAAGCAACCCAAGCGCCAACGTCAGCGGCGCCACTCTAAGTCCCGCCATAGCAAACACAGCGATAACAATGCAAGAGGAAATAATAGTCCAGTTGACTCTAGAAGAAACGACGACTGCACCGCCCCGGTGGCAGAGCACGACGAAGATGCAAACGGTGAACATAGTGCGGACCCGGCATCCAAACACGGCGACACCAAGTGTCGGTGTCAAAACCGGCAGATCTCGGGTAGGGGGTCCCGAACTATGCGTCTAGGCCGGATGGTAACAGGAGACAGGGGACACTTTGTTTTACCCAGGTTCGGGCCCTCTCGATGGAGGTAAAACCCTACTCCTGCTTGATTAATATTGATGATATGGGTAGTGCAAGAGTAGATCTACCACGAGATCAAGGAGGCTAAACCCTAGAAGCTAGCCTATGGTATGATTGTTGTGTATGGAGTTGATTGCCTATGGACTACAACCCTCCGGTTTATATAGACGCCGGATAGGGTTAGGGTTACACAGAGTTGGTTACAATGGTAGGAGATCTTGAATATCCGCATCGCCAAGCTTGCCTTCCACGCCAAGGAAAGTCCCATCCGGACACGGGATGAAGACTTCAATCTTGTATCTTCATAGTCCAGGAGTCCGGCCGAAGGTATAGTCCAGCTACCCGAACACCCCCTAATCCAGGACTCCCTCAGTAGCCCCTGAACCAGGCTTCAATGACGACGAGTCCGGCGCGCAAATGTCTTCGGCATTGCAAGGCGGGTTCCTCCTCCAAGTCCTTCGTAGAAGATTGTAAACACCAAGAGTAGTGTCCGGCTCTATAAAATAAGTTTCCACATATTACCATAGAGAGAATAATAACACAAATCGAATCTGCTGACGTATTCCAGTGCGCTATCACACTACAGCCAAGTCTTTTACTCGAATCGTTTTTACTTTTCCACCTCAGCATGTTTTGCGAGGCGGTTTCCTTGGTACGTCTTGTTAAAGCAGAGATCGTGTCCCCTTTACTTACGGGATTCTCATCAATACGGACGTGGGTAACCCAATCGTACCTGTTAGCATATTTTCTCGATCAAAGGTGAGTCCTAAACGGTTATGGGGAGGGCTCCTGGTATTCGACCTCTTATAAAGAGACCAAGGCCTTACCATTTTTTCAATCTCAAAACGAGTTCGCCCGTCGCCTCGAGGTCCATCACCCTAGGCTTCAGATTCCAGGCGCTTCGGACTTTCGACAATGTCCGGTTCCGACCTTCAAGGCCGATGGATGCCTTCCTTCGTCACGGAGGAGGACGTACTAAAGTTGAGAGAGGCTAAGTTCTTGACCGCCGAAATTCCGCATAGGTTGCCTGCTCAAGGGCAGGCTATTCCCAGTCCCCAGTCCGGTGAGAGCGTAGTGTTCATGTCTCACTTCCTTCGGGGGTTAGGCTTCCCGATGGATCCCTTCGTGAGGGGGCTGCTATTTTACTACAGGCTGGAATTTCATGACTTAGCCCCGGAGTCCATCCTCCACATTTCCTCATTCATCATTGTGTGCGAAGCGTTCCTTCGCATTACTCCTCACTTCGGTTTATGGCTCAAGACTTTTGGAGTGGAGCCGAAGATGATCGAGGGGCGGCACGCAGAGTGCGGAGGTGCTGTCATCAGTAAGAATGCCGATGCTCCATGGCCCGAGGGCTCCTTTCAAGAGGAGCTCGGCTTGTGGCAACGAGAGTGGTTCTATATCACCGCTCCCAGGAGTGCCAAGTGGGTGGCGCCTCCTGCCTTTCGCTCGGGTCCCCCACCACGACTAGCGTCATGGGTCAACAAATGATTAGATTGGGGTTTACCCAGAGACGTGCCCCTGTTACAGGGCCGAATTAAGGATCTCTTGGAAGGAGACCTCAGTTTGGTCAAGGTGACGCAGGTTATGCTGATTCGCCGAATATTGCCCAGCAAATGTCGCCCCCTTCGCCTGTGGGAGTTTAATCCAGAGGGACCGCGAGTTCTCCAGAATTTTATGGGCGCAACGCCCGCGGAGATGTATAGAATGTTCTTCGGATCACAAGAGATGTGTCCGGATTCAACTGAGGACGCAGGCCTAAGCTGCCATCGCCCGAATACTCAAGTAAGCAACCCTGTGCCCAGACCATCTATCCGTATAATTGTCATAAACTTGCCCCTAAAAGATCCGTCCTTTTAAATAGGAGTGGATAGCGAAGGCGAAGCTGATCAGGGGTCTAGCTCCCCTTCCTGAAACCAGGCCGGATCCTGTGTTGGTCAGGATGCTGGAGATAATGCCTTTGGAGGGGGAGGACAAGGAAGCTATGGCCTCCTCGAAGGAGGCTGCTTCGAAGGGAGGAACCGACAATTCCTCTCCTAAGGGTAAGAAGAGAGCCGCCTCTGACGACCCAGAAACCATGGCCTCAAAACGGGGGAGAAAATCCTCGTCAGAGGGTCCGGCACTGGGGAGTTCCTCGGCCGGACTACGCCCTCAAGGGGATCAGCCCTCCAGCGAGCCGTAAGTGGAGAAAAGATTTTCCTTTTGAGGGATGAGAGAAATCCTTGATTTATATCTGAGAAAATTAACCGAAATTTTACCTTATAGCTCGGACCTCAGCCCCTCGCAGCAGAGCTCGTCTTCAGGGGATCTTCTTCCGGAGATGATGGAGAGCGGGACGCCTCCCCCTGTCGTACCGCCCAGCGAGGCGGGCGACCCTGAGGTGTCGTCGCGGAGGGTTTCTCCGAATCCGGCAGGGGCGGAAGGTGGCTGTGCAGCCCCCCGAAGTTCTCCGCGTCCGGCCTTCGAAAGAGGCCATAGGACAAGTCCGGCACCGTCTAGTGCTCGACCGGAGGAGCTAAAGATTCTGCTGGGGCGAGCTTCTATCTCAGAGGAGCACCATGCATTAATGGGCACGGTGATTGAAAGGATTTCATCCGCAGAAAGCGAATTGCATGAGGCCGTCGAAAGTTTACTGACAGGTTTTGAGGTACGTTAGATAATGTCCACTTTTGTCAGTTGCGCATAAGTAAGATGCGCCCTGTGTAGATAGTAGCCCCTGAGACTCTGCGCGTTGTCAAGAAATGACGGCACGCAGAGGATCATAATCCCAGGTCTAAGATGTCGCCTTTGAATGCAGGTGGCGAGGTGTCCGGAATCAAGCCAAACTGATGACGTTGCCGAACTAAAGCGGCAACTGGACGTGGCAGATGCCGACATCGGGCTTGTCAACAAGCGGCTTGATGAGGCTCAAGGTATGTAATTCTTCGGGCGGCATCAGGTAAGAGGAGCTTCATGCCAGTGTCTTACAATGTGTGTGCTTGACGCAGATGGTACGGCCGCCGTGGAAAATCTTAGGGCAGAACTTTCCCGAGTGAAGGAGCAAGCCAGAAAAAGCGATGCGACTGCCAAGAAGGCCCTTGAAGAGCTGAGAGCCAAACAGGCTACTCACTGCCGAAGTAGAGAAGAGATGGCCGAGATGGCCGAGAAGTTAAAGAGCGCTGCACACCGTTGCCAACTTCTTGAGAAAGAAGATCGGGCGAGACAGACGGACTTAGAGAAGGCCGTTGCCGATGCCAAGGACGCTCGCTCTACGATGAGAGCTGCGAAAGAGGAGCTGCTCAGGCCGAACAGATTGCGGCTGGAAAGCCCTTTATGCTGCGGAGGAAGGTTTGTGATCCGAAGTTTGCTCCGTTGGACCGGATGTGGAGTGTGGAGGACACCTATCTGGATTTGGCAGCAAGTGCTGCTGATGCGACCGAACACTTTCGAGATCTGGAAGACCGCGAAGTGGAAAAGCTTTTCTGGTCACAATTCCATAATCCAGAGCGTCCACTGTCAGTGGACGATCGCCTGGCTCAATAGGCCGAGCTGAATAGATTGTCTGGACTCGCCATGAAGTACGTCATGGGTCATCTGTGGCCTGGGAGATCGGAGCCGAAGAGTTATTTCAGCTTGGTGCAGCAATTCCTTGACGCGGTGCCGCGTATTAATGCAATGAAGAGGTCAGCATGCATAGAGGGCGCAAGGATGGCTCTTGCCCGTGTTAAGACATACTGGGCAGAAATGGAGACCACCGTTGTTGCGTCCCGAGATTCGGACAAAAGCCGAGTACCTTCCAAGCACTATTTTCAGGAAGTCCTTGAAGGTGCTCGTGTAATAGAGACGCAGTGCTCGAAAGATGCTATGTTATGATAGCATATGTAATTGAAAAGTAGTATTTTGATAAACTGTAGTGGCCTTTTTTATACTTGTGCCTTCAAGTATTGTGAACACCTTCTATGTGGCCGTTTTAAGATATATATATATATATATATATATATATATATATATATATATATATATATATATATATATATATATAATCTGAAAGATGGCAATCGTTGGCTTCAACCCCCACGCACATAGTGCGGGGGTGCTCGCAGAAGACGCATTTTCACACTTAACCCAACCTCTTGGTCCTACAAAGGAGGTGATAGCGCAGCGGGCCAGGTAACCGGACTATAATGCTTTAACACTTTCACTTAGCTTTAGGAGTTTGACAATGAGAGTCTTTAGGTAGCTCCTTTGTGGCAACTACGCTCGTCCAAATTCGGGGCGCGTATGTGCCTGACCAGGAAGCGGTCCTTCATTAAAACGGAGGAATCCGATAGATTCCGATAGGTCATCGAGTGGCTGACCAGTCTCATGCTACATCATGACAGTCAGTTTTCGGCTTTCTCTACTGAGGTGCTCGCCCTGGCCGAATCGGGGGCGCAATCGCAGTAGTTCTCCTGGTGCTACCTTAGCCGATAGAGCGGAACGTAAGGTAGCCGAACTCAGGAGCCGGGCAACCCAACATTTGACCAAAGACATGATTCGGAGCTGATGCATATAATGCCAAAACTCGCGACGCCGAACACTCCCTAAGGTATTCGGTCTTTATGAGTGCGGGCGAAATAACACTCTTTATTAAAAAAGCCCCTGGTGTCCAGGTACGTGCAAAAATTCTGACGTGGCCACATGCCAAGACGTCAGCCTCCTCCTTGGTTATAACAGAAAGGAAAAAACCAGGGGATGTGTAGCAACGAGAGACAGTAAAAAAGGTTTACGCAGGGTCTTAATCTAAAAAGAATCCTTTAGGACAGGTCCCTACTGCACGTCTGTGCCTGTGTCTCCGTTGTGCCGTATCCTGGACGGGCGTCGCACGATGTTCATCTGTAAAAGAGAGGAACTGAATTTAAAATGGGTCGCGCCGGAAAAACTTAAAATAAGCAAAGTATAAAGTAAGATATATGAGATTGAGCTTTATTGTCTCTTATTGTATATGCGTGGAGCCCCTAGTGCGGGGCTACATGGCTTCTAGGCCTGCATCAATGATGATTTTGCACCAAACTCATCTATCCGCGTTCGTGGTCTTGAATGACCTATTTCGAAGTTTATTGGCCAGTGAGGCCATTTTGCTGTGGGGCTGTTAAAGCGGCCGCACAGTCCTCCGCTTGGGGAGGCGCACTTTAGTACTTCCTCTTCAAAGAGATGATGCCTCGTGGGCCGGGCATCTTGAGCGTAAGAGATGCATAATGTGGTATTGCGTTAAAGCGAGCGAAAGCTTCGCGTCCCAGTAGTGCTTGATAGCGACTTGAGAACAAGACGATATGGAAGGTCAGCTTTTCACGGCGGAGGTTATCGACAGAGCTGAATGTGACTGTGAGCCGGAGAAAACCCATACAATGGGTGTCCGGACCAGGTATTACCCCTTGAAAGGAGGTTTTACTGCGGCGGATTCTTGCTGGGTTTATCCCCATGTGCTCGATTGTATCCTGATATATCAGGTTTAGTCCGCTGCCGCCGTCCATAAGGACATTTGAAAACTTGAGTCCGCCAATTATTGGATCGAGTATCAAGGCAGTCCAGCCTACATTCTTGATATTCCTAGAATAATCTAGCTGATCGAAGATGATCGGTTTTGACAACCACTGGCAGGACCCTTTGGGCCGTGTGGTGCGTACCTTTACGGGCACCGCACGTTTTGTTATGTGAAGTGAGTTCACTGTTTTTACTTCTTGTGGGAAGTTCTTTTGTTTCCTAGTGCTCTGCTTTTGGGGTTCGTCCTTGTCTTCGCTTGGTGTGTCGAGCCCCTTGTGTTCGGCATTGAGTCTGCCGGATTGTTTGAAAACCCAACAGTCCCTGTGGGTATGGTTAGCAGGCTTCCGGGGAGTACTGTGTATCTAACATATCCTGTCTAGGATTTTATTTAGGTTGGATGGATCGTCCCTGTTATCCTGGGGGGCGATTTTTCCTGATTTTGTCGTGAGCCTTTGAATCCGGCATTGACTGTCGTGCTCTTGGGATTTTTGTCCTTAGTCCAGCGACGGTCCTTGTTGCGTCGCGGTTTTCTGTTTCCATCCCTAGTTTTGGATGTACTTGGGTTGCTAGGGCCGCACCTTGCCAACCAGCTGTCCTCCCCTGCACAAAAGCGGGTCATGAGGCTTGTTAGTGTGGCCATTGTTCTTGGCTTTTCTTGGCCGAGGTGTCTGGCGAGCGATTCATCTCGGACATTATGCCCGAAAGCTGCTAAGGCTTCGGTGTCCGAACAGTCGACTATCTGATTCTTTTTAGTGAGGAATCTATTACAGAACTGCCGAGCTGATTCTCTGGGTTGTTGAGTTATGTGACTAAGATCGTCTGCATCCGGGGGACGGACATAGGTCCCTTGAAAGTTTGCTCGGAAAGCATCCTCGAGCTCTTCCCATCTTCCAATTGTGTTTTCTAGAAGGTTTTTAAGCCAATGCCGGGCTGGCCCTTTAAGCTTAAGGGGTAGATATTTTATGGCGTGGAGATCATCTCCTCTAGCCATGTGTATGTGGAGGATATAATCCTCGATCCAGACTCCAGGGTCTGTTGTTCCATCATATGCCTCTATGTTTACGGGTTTGAATCCCTCTGGGAATTCATAGTCCAGGACCTCATCGGTGAAACATAGGGTGTGCGGCGCCCCTGTATTTGGGTGTGCCGGATTCTGATGATGGCTTTATAGCGTTGCTTACGAGAGCTTGCTTTCTTGGCCCGTAAATGGACCTGACTGGGCCATGATGCGAATCCTTAAGAGGGCCGCATGCCGATTTAGGTGCGGCGCCGCTTGCTGCTTTATGGGGTCGTCTATCCGACCGTGTGGCCTTTTCATTTTTTGAATGCGAGGGCTCTAGGGCCTCTTCGTCAAATTCAGGCAGTAGCTTTCTTTTCGGATAGCTTTTAGTGCGGCGACTGTCGCCGTACTTATCTGTGGTATTGATTACTTTACTCCATCTGATCTGAAGTGCGTCTTCCGCTGTTTTTAGCTTTCGCTTCTGCTTCTTTAGGCTTCGTGCAGCTGCAACGAGCCTCTCGTGGAGACTCTTCTGCTCCGTAGGTTTATTCGGCGTGAGGTCGCCGTTTTCGCCGGAGGAGGGATGTTCGGTTTCTCTATCCATGTTTCCTTGTTCGGACGGTTGCTCTAAGGCCTGCTCGTCATCCACCGGCTCGTCCTGCTCTATGGCTGGGTTTTTGTCGAGGCGGAGCTTGGGTTGGTGTTTACGCCGACGCTTTGATTGCTTTTTGGGGGGTCGATCTCTCGTCCCATCCCCTTTTTCCTCGTTGTCGCTTCGTTTAGGGGTGTCCACCATGAACACATCGTGAGATGAGGTGGCTGTCCAATGCCCTATGGGCGTTGGTTCGTCGGTATCTCCTGCATCGTCATCCATGCTGTCGATGTCTCCGGAGTCAAAGTTGAGCACGTCGTTTAAATTGTCGACAGTGGCTACCAAGTGGGTGGTGGGTGGGCTTTGAATTTCTTCGTCATCCATATCCCATCCTCGCTGACCGTAATCCGGCCAGGGCTCTCTTGATAAAGAGAGAGACTTTAGGGAATTCAGGATGTCGCCGAAGGGCGAGTGCTGAAAGATGTCCGCGGTGGTGAACTCCATTATTGGCGCCCAATCGGATTCGATCGGCAGGGGCGCGAGGGGTTCGGAGTTTGGAGAGGAATCCGGTTCCTTGGAGTCACGGGTCATGCGGAGTGCGGGGCTGGAGTTCGGCTCAATTGCCTCTGAGATCGCAGCCCCTGAGGCAGCGTCTAACCGCTGATCCTCGATCGGTGCAGTAGGCTCCGAATCAATGGTCGGAACCGATGCGTGTGCGGCCTCCAAGGCGTTGTTCGGTGGTAAAGCTATATCATGCCCATCGAGACAATGCGGCGCGCTTGGCTGTGGCTCGAATCCATCGAAGATCAAGTCTCTGCGGATGTCGGCCGTATAGTTTAGGCTTCCAAACCTGACTTGATGGCCAGGGGCGTAGCTTTCGATCTGCTCGAGGTGGCCAAGCGAATTGGCCCGCGGTGTGAAGCTGCCGAAGACGAAGATCTGTCCGGGGAAAAAAGTCTCACCCTGGACTGCATCGTTGTTGATGATCGAAGGAGCCATCGGTCCTAAAGGCGACGACACAGAGGAACTCTTAATGAAAGCACCAATGTCGGTGTCAAAACCGACAGATCTCGGGTAGGGGTCCCGAACTATGCGTCTAGGCCGGATGGTAACAGGAGACAGGGGACACTTTGTTTTACCCAGGTTCAGGCCCTCTCGATGGAGGTAAAACCCTACTCCTGCTTGATTAATATTGATGATATGGGTAGTACAAGAGTAGATCTACCACGAGATCAAGGAGGCTAAACCCTAGAAGCTAGCCTATGGTATGATTGTTGTGTATGGAGTTGATTGCCTATGGACTACAACCCTCCGGTTTATATAGACGTCGAATAGGGTTAGGGTTACACAGAGTCAGTTACAATGGTAGGAGATCTTGAATATCCGCATCTCCAAGCTTGCCTTCCACCCTAAGGAAAGTCCCATCCGGACACGGGACGAAGTCTTCAATCTTGTATCTTCATAGTCCAGGAGTCCGGCCGAAGGTATAGTCCGGCTACCCGAACACCCCCTAATCCAGGACTCCCTCACCAAGGATAAACCTCATCAAACCCCGTCTTGGGAGGAAAATAGTCCGGACGAAGAGGCACATATCATCCCGGAAATGCACTTGGAGCAAGAGAGCCTCTGCAGAAGGCTTATTGCCACAGCAAGGAGCCTGAAGAAGCAGAAGCAAAGGCTTAAGGCCGCACAAGATATGCTCAACAGCAGGTGGAACAAAGTGCTCGACAATGAAACAAAGTATGGTGGAAGTTACCACACAAATAGCTTTCCAAAGCGCAAGCTATTACCTGAATTCGATGATGAGGCCTTAGAGCCCACGCAACCGAAAAATGACACGCCCAACTGGCCGGATCCACCACCTTGTGACCGCGATAGAGCGGCCAACAAAGTCGTACATAAGTCAACACACAATCTATGTGAGAACTTGCGCCAAAAATCCGGTGCGACCAGATCCATCTACGGATCTAGGAAGCGCGCTCCGGCACAAAATCAAAACCGAATACTACAACCGTCTGAACGCCATGGCATGTCCAAATACAGGGGCGCCGCACACCCCCTATATTTCACAGATGAGGTGCTGGATCACGAATTACTAGAAGGATTCAAACCAGTGAATATAGAGGCGTACGACGAGACCACAGACCCTGGAGTCTGGATCGAGGACTTTATCCTCCATATCCATATGGCTCGCGGAGATGATCTCTATGCCATTAAATACTTAGCCCTAAAGCTCAAAGGACCAGCTCGACACTGACTGAAAAGCCTCCCTGAAAACTCAATTGGAAGTTGGGAGGAGCTCGAGGACGCTTTTCAGGCTAATTTCCAAGGGACTTACGTCCGACCTTCGGATGCAGACGATTTAAGTCATATAATCCAACATCCCGGAGAGTCCGCCCGAAAGCTTTGGAATAGGTTCCTCACCAAGAAGAACCAAATCATTGACTGTCCGGACGCTGAAGCCTTAGCAGCTTTTAAACACAGCGTCCGAGACGAATGGCTCGCTAGACACCTCGGCCAAGAAAAACCGAGAACAATGGCAGCCCTAACAAGCCTCATGACCCGCTTTTGCGCGGGCGAAGACAACTAGTTAGCCCGTAGCAGCACCAGCGACCCAAACACATCCGAAGTCAGGGATGGCAATGGAAAACCACGACGCAACAAAAACAAGCGTCAAAATAAAGAAGGTAGCCCAGATAATACGGCGGTAAACGCCGGATTCAGGGGCTCTCGACCAGGTTAGCCAAAAAAGCCTTTTAAAGGCAGCATAGAAGGACTATCTGGCCTAAACAAGATTCTTGACCAGCTCTATCAGATTCACGGCACCCCTGACAAACCTGTAAATCACACCCATAGAGAATGTTCGGTCTTCAAGCAGGCCAGTAAGCTAAACGCCGAACACAAAGGGGAAGAGACACCAAGCGAAGACGAGGACGAACCTCGCCAGCAAAGAACCGAAGGACAGAAAAAATTCCCACCAGAGGTTAAAATGGTAAACGTGATCCATGTGACGAAGAAGAGAAGCAAACACGCTCTCTGAGACACACGCGCCATAGAGCCCGTCACCCATAGGATCAACCCCTGGTTGGTCTTCCCGATCACTTTTGATCGCAGGGATCACGCGTCAAGCATCCGGCACGAAGGATTGGCGGCCTTGGTGTTAGACCCAATAATAAACGGGTACCATCTCACACGAGTCCTCATGGACGGCGGCAATGATCTCAATCTGATATATCAGGACACAGTCCGCAAAATGGGGATAGACCCGACACAAATAAGCCATAGTAATACTACCTTCAAGGGAGTAATACCAGGCAAAGAGGCCCGCTGTATGGGCTCTCTACTGCTAGAGGTTGTATTCGGTTCTCCCAATAACTTCTGAAGCGAAAGGTTAACTTTCCACGTCGCTCCATTCCGAAGTGACTATCAAGCACTACTCGGAAGAACGGCCTTCGCTCGTTTTAATGCAATACCGCATTATGCTTTTCTCAAGCTTAAGATGCCTGGTCCACGTGGCATCATCACAATTAGCGGAAATATTGAACGTTTTTCACGTACGGAAGAGGATGCGGCAGCTTTAACAGCCTTGAACTAGACGGCCTCACCAACAAGAAAAAATGACAGGTCGTCAAGACCACGGACACAGTTAGACGAGTCCGACACTCCACTACATATACATGAGATTGGTTTGATGATCAAACCCTCATAGACGATACCAGGGGCTTCCCGCGTGTAATCAGGGCCAGCCCGGCTCAACTTGACTTCTCTTGAATTTTGATAGTTCATTGATAATAACCACATGTGGAGAATGATTTGAACATCTCTTCGAGCGTCATGCCGACACTCTATTTGGGGTCCGAAGAATGATTTGGGGTCCCGACACTCTATTTGGGGTCCGAAGAATGATTTGAACATCTCTTCGAGCGTCATGCCGAAGAAGTGCTGAATAGCTCGCGGTCCTTCCGGGTTGAATTCCCACATGCGGAGGGGCCGACATTTGCAAGGCTGGACTCAATGAACTAGCATAACTTGCATTACCATAACCAGGCTGAAATCTCTCTCAAAGAGTTCTCGGATACGGCTCTGCAATATTGGCACATCCTTTGCTGGACCCCAGCTCAGCCCCCTGCAGATCCATGATGCCATCTTGCGATGGGGGGCCCGAGCGGAAGGTAGGGGCTGCTACCCACTTGCACTTCGGGGAGCTGTGATGTAAAACCACTCCCGCTGCCACAAACTAGACACCTCTGAGAAGGAACCCTCTGGCCATGGAGCATCAGCGATTTTGCTTATTAAGGCACCTCCGCACTCTACGTGCCGCCCCTCGATCATCTTCGGCGTCACATCAAAGGTCTTGAGCCACAGGCCGAAGTGAGGGGTAATGCGAAGGAAGGCCTCACATACGGCAATAAATGACATGATGTGAAGAAGGGAATCCGGGGCCAGATCATGGAAATCCAGCCCATAATAAAACATAAGCCCCCTAACTGTCACGACCGGGTTTTCCGGGTATAAATTTCCAGGAAAAGCCGTCGTGCTCATCAGTCCCAGGATTACTGTTAGCTGATGAGGCTCCAACTTGATACATAAATTCCAAGCAAAATACAAAAAATATGTGGTACAAGACCATTCTGGCCTGTGAGTACAACAATTGGGTTTCTAGTGGTCGATGGCGGAAGCGGTTTGTGAGACATCAGTGTCTATGGGACTCCATTTCCCACAGGAACAGCTGACCAGGTTAACTCCTATCTTCGCGAGGCTGCTATCACCGTTGCTTAGTTTCCAGGGCTGCCATCTCCACGCTCCTCTCCAAGCAAGCAATCTGGCCAAGACGATAGCCAGGGACAAGCCAGTGAGTACTTTGAATGTACTCGCAAACATTAAGAACGCAGGTATAATATAATTGATAATCATGCACTGAAAAATTCTATGATCACATCGTCAGTCATAAATAAAACATCTTTTATGCATGCAAGCAGGTCATTTTCATGCAACATGAATAAGCAGTAATGGAGTGGGAATAAAATGCCGCAGTCGGGCGTCTGAGCGACACCACATAAAGGGCTTTAAAAGAAATGCCACAGTCGGGCGTCTGAGCGACACCACATAAAGGGCTTATAAGAGAAATACCACAGTCGGGCGTCTGAGCGACACCACATAAAGGGCTTTAAAAGAAATGCCACAGTCGGGCGTCTGAGCGACACCACATAAAGGGCTTATAAGAGAAATGCCACAGTCGGGCGTCTGAGCGACACCACATAAAGGGCTTATAAAATAAATAAATAACAAGCAATGCCACAGTCGGGCGTCTCAGCGACACCACATAAAAGGGCTTATAAAATAAATAATCACAATGAATATCCAGGAGGTAGAACCGTCCCAGGGATACTCGATAATACAAATAATGCAACGGGTTAGTCCATCACAAAATAATAATCATAGTCCTCACAAGTCACCAGTCGGTATCCAAGTTTGGTTTAACAATTTCACCTCCGAAGACCGACACTAATACCAACACTTGACCCATCCCAGACTGTAATCCTTAACCATGGACACGGCTATTCGAATAGGTTTAATCTCTGCAGAGGGTGTACTCTTTACCCACGAGTAACGGATTCCTTTAGTCCATCGGGACTAATTCCGTCTACGGCCTTTTAGTTGAAAACATGCCTAACTTGCACACACCAGCTTAACTCATTGGTGTCTGGAATCACCCACGACACTTGTTAAGCAAAACTCTAAGTGGGGAGGCTACAACCTCGCGTAGCATGGGATCAAATTTATATCGCGCGCTCTAAGGGTGGCCTCCCCTCTCGGTCCCAACCGGAAACACCCATGCCCCCGGACCAGGTGGCCTGCCTACCGGCTACAACCGATATCTTCCACCATGGCCTCTCTGTACGGTGTGTGCTTGAAAGGGGTTGACGACTTACTGAACCATACCCTACCTGCGGCAGGGACAAGTGGTAGTACATAGCAAGTATGGGGGTTACTGGAACAAGACTCGATCTACGGTCGACTCAGGAGGTTTATAAATTCCCTGCATGACATGTATAACAAATATATTTCAACCAACAAAATCACCACTCAATATACCTTACCATGCCATACCGGACATAACCGTCCCGACGGGGACCAGCGACAAGCTCACTCCTACCCAAGGCAGAGGCTTTCCCGGATTCCTTTCCGGCATGCATGCAAGGCACATGAGGATGATTACCATCACAAGTATATTCATTTCCAACAGCAAGGAAATCACTAATATGCATTCATGCAAATGATCATATCACATGAAATAACAAGTTCTCCGATATAAGGTGGTGTTATAAACGTGTCAACTAACACACCAAAAATATTATTCCGTGGTTCAAAATGCTTGCCTTTAATGGTGTGGAGAGGTGGGGTGCTCTCCAAAAATTTTGAAAGCTTCCTTCTCTCCCAAAAATCCTATTTCCAAAAATATGCAAATAACACATATTTCAAAAACAGTACAAAAAAGTTGTTTGGAAAATTTTCAAATAAATCTTAAAATAAACTAGACAATATTTGAGAGATGTAGGAAAAAGAACTAATTCATTTGGAGTTATATTTAAAAAGTTATAGGCAGTCAAAGTTGTGGTCAAAATCTGTTTTTAATAAAATCAGGAAAAAGAAAACGTTTCAAAAGAGATTACGCTTTCGGACAGAGAAGACGTATTTGCGCCTTTTACGCCTCCACTTATCCAGCGTGGCTGGCGCGTGAGTCACCGATAGTGGGCCCGCCTGGCCCACTGGTCAGGTTTGACTAGTCCACGCACGCATCGTCTCCCCCTGACCGAACAGGGGCGGAGCTCCGGCGAGGCTCGCCGGCGAATGGCGGCGTCCCTCGCTGATCTGAGTGCATGGATGTGCTCAGGAGGTCGAGACGAACTCGGGGGTACCCGCCATGGTCGCCGACGTGGACGGAGTTGCCGACGACGAGCTTCGCGGCGGCCGGTGGCTTCGGGAGTTTTGGGCGTTTGAACTACAGTGGCTCCCGGTCGGGTTTGAGTAGCTGGGCGGCTCCGCAAGTCGAAGTGGAGTCATTTGGTGGCGTTGGACGGACGGGAGGGGCTCTGGTTGCGGTGAATGGAGCTGGGACGCGGCGGCGGCCGAACCGGCCAGAGTTGGGGAAGACGGCTTTCCCCCGACGATTGCTGGCTGTGGGGGTGCCATGGGGGTGGCCTGAGGTCGCCTGCGTGCTCGGACGAGCTCGAGGGCCTCCTTTTATAGCGCGACGAGGTCGGTTCCATGGCGGTGGATAAGGCTGCCCACGACCGACGTTCTGTAGCTTGCAGGGCAACGTGGCGGGGCTGGGGATGGCGGCAGGAGCTAGCGGACGAGCGGGCACTGCTCCAGGGGCGAGCTGGCGAGCGGGAGAGGCTTGGCGGCGCCGACATGAGCAGGGGCTATCGGGCGGCCGTGGCGGCTAGCTCCTGTCCTACCGGGGACGTGGCGAGGGCTCTTGGCGTGTTGTGGTGAGAAGGGAGCGAGTGGCGTGGCTCTGCAGAGCGGGCAAGGCCAGGGGCGCGACGCGTCGGCACAGCACGGCACGTGCAGAACGCGTGCTCTGCTCGCGCCCAGAGCATGCACGAAACGTGCTCGACGAAATGCCATGGCATGCTGGGGTTTCCAAACCGCAAGAGGGTTAGCAGGGTGGGGCTATAGGCTAGGGAAACACCATTGGACAGGCTGGTTTGGTCAGGGGATCAAGTTCACAATGTAAACTTGAATCCATGCCAAATCTGGCTTTGCACACAGGGTGTTTGTCAAAATGCCAAGGGCATCTAGGCAATACTTGGGGTGGCCAAAATCTCCAGATCAAGGTCTCCTTAGATGCAAGAGAGAGTGGTGAGGTCATTTGGACAAAAGGAGAAACTTGCTAGTGCAAGTTTTGCTAAACTTCAATTCTGGACAGGAGATAGATGGCATCATTTCATGAACTAAAAATGATCCAATAAGTGCATGCTCCTGGGCTTAGGTGTTTGGTAGGGAGGACTATAAGCAGGAGAAAGCACAAGGTCATTGGAGCAAAAATAAATAGGGTTGCAGTAGAAATCACAAGGCTGGACCAGAATGGAAAAGAGGTTGATTCACTCAAAATTTTCAAAGAACAGCACTAGGTTTTTGCATAATGTTGAATCATATTCTACTACCAACATCCCATAATTTTGGTGGAGGCCAGAAAGAAATATTTAAATGGGTTGTAGTGCAAAATTGCACTCTGGACCAGAGAAGGAAAATTGATGCAGAGCTCAAAATATTACATGAATAAAAGATATTTTTGTATAAAAGTGATTTAAAAACATCACATGACATCTCCAAATTTTGGTTGGAATTTTAGGTGAATTAATCAAATGGTTGTAGTTCAATTATGGCCATATAACCTTGGAAAAACCATTTTTCTAGAAAATAAAGATCAAGCAATTTAATTAGGTAATTAGTTATACTGATAAAAGAAAAGTTTTTCTTGAGAGGTTAAACAAGTCCAATAACATATTTGAAAGGTTTTCCCTTTTGGGAACAACTCAATGATAATAAGAAAGGAAATGTTTCAAAAAAATTAAAAAGGGAGTCCGAAAAAATCAAAGTTTTAATTCCTGGCAAAAATTTTAATTTAATAAAACAAGGCCAAAATTTTGGGGTGTCACACTAACAAAGGGATCTAGAGCGAGGCCTAGTCCTCGGAGGAAGTGAGAGATGAACACGACACTCTCGGTGGGTTCGGGAGTAGGGATGACCTGCCGTCGGGTGGGCAGCCCATGCGAAATTTCGGCGGTCAAATATCGGGCCTCTCTCAGCTTTTTGATGTCCTCTTCTGTGACAGAGGAAGGCATCCACCAACCTTGAAGGTTGGATCCGGACATGGTTGAAGGTCCAAAGAGCCTGGCCTGAGCCTTGGGTGTTGGAACTCAAGGCGGGGGAAGGATTCGATTGAGCACGAGGGGGAAAAAGGACAGGCCTCGCCCTCTTTATAAAGGAGGTGAATATCAAGCATCCTCCTTGTAATGCCCTCGATGCGGCTATATCTCCTACGTGTCGAAGCACGACTTAGAGGCATAACTGCATTGAAAGCAATGTCACAAGTAAGGTAATCTTCACGACAACCCATGTAAATGATAAAAGGGGAAAGGATGCATAGTTGGCTTACACTCGCCATGTCACACAAATACATGAATAACATTACAATCATCCAATACACTCATGGTCCGACTATGGAACCAAAATAAAGATCAACCCCCACATGCGACACCGTCCCCGATCGCCCCAACTGGGCACCACTACTGATCATCTGGGAAAGACACATAGTAACGACGAGAGTCTTCATCGAACTCCCACTTGAGCTCAAGCGCATCGTCTGGAACGGTATCATCGGACCCTGCATCTGGTTTTGGAAGTAAACTGTGAGTCACGGGAACTCAGCAATCTCGCACCCTCGCGATCAAGACTATTTAAGCTTTTAGGTAAGAAAGATATGATGTGGAGCTGCAGCAAGCGACTAGCATATTTGATGGCTAACATACGCAAATGAGAGCGAGAAGAGAGGGCAAATGCACGATTTGAACAACTATGATCAAGAAGTGATCCTAGAATAACCTACGTCAAGCATTACTCCAACACTGTGTTCACTTCCCGGACTCCGCCGAGAAGAGACCGTCACGGTTACACACACGGTTGATTCATTTTAATTAAGTTAAGTTTCATGTTATCTACAACTGGACATTAACAAATTCCCATCTGCCCATAACCGCGGGCACGGCTTTCAAAAGTTCAAATCCCTGCAGGGGAGTCCCAACTTAGCCCATCACAAGCTCTCACGGTCAACGAAGGATATTCCTTCTCTCGAGACATTCCGATCAGACTCGGCATCCCGGTTACAAGACATCCTCGACAATGGTAAAACAAGTCCAGCAACACCGCCCGAATGTGCCGACAAATCCCGATAGGAGCTGCACATATCTCGTTCTCAGGGCACACTACTGGAATCAGCTACTTTGCCATCAGCCAGCTCTTTGCCGTCTGCTCGCAGACGGCAAAGAAGCTCTTTGCCATCAGCTACCCAAAAGCAGATGGCAAAGAAACGCCGGATGGCAAAATAGGCCTTTGCCATCAGCCATCTCTTTGCCGTCAGCCAGCTGACGGCAAAGATTCATTGCCGTGAGCTGGCTGACGGCAAAGAGAGAGGTGGCCCCCACCGCCAGCCCGTTTAGAAAAAACTTAACGCCCCATCTCTTTGCCGTCTGCTAGCAGACGACAAACAGGGATAAAGGCGTACGGCAAAGAGCGGCGGACAGCAAAGGGCAGCGTAACTAACGGCCCCCCACCCCCCGCCCGTTACTCTCTCTACTCTCCCTCTTCCCTCCCCGATGCCCACCAGATCCCCAAG